>NC_138293.1:62792500-63095000 GCF_965601325.2 Salmo salar | reverse complement strand
CTTCAATAACTACTCTCTGCGTGAGTTTTACAGAGCCTAATGGGACAACGCGGTCTGGGCTGGGGAGGAGGAGGAAGAAAAGAAGGGGGAGGAGGAAGAAAGTAGAGGGATTTATATTCAGAACAGTTATTTCAGGATGTCATATGATGCTGTGGATTTGAAACATCACCTCCCTGTATTAGCATGGACTGTGTGGCCATGGTGGACAGTACAAAGGGAAACACCAGCACAGTAATGGTGATCTGAGGTGTAATTTAGGAAAGCCTCTCTCCGGGGGGAGTAACTGCCATGCCTCATTGCCCTTTCAGCTTATCTAGATTATCCCAGGGAGACTGAGGGACTACCATAATCATTCCAGCATCGTAATAGGAGGAACTGGACTATATGTACAGTGCCAGGAAATGTCTCAGAGAAAATCAGGTCAAGTCCTTTGATTTGCCTGGGAGGGCATGGAGGTGTCTGATGATCCAAAAGAACCTCCACCACCACAGCTCAGCTGCAATGCCAGCTCCATCCCCAGCACCACTGCCATACCTAGCCTCAATCCAATACCCAGCACCAGCACCACTGCCATACCTAGCCTCAATCTAATACCCAGCACCAGCACCACTGGCATTCCCATTCTCAGTCCAAGCCCCTACACCACTGCCGTAACCAGCCTCAGTCCCAGCCCCAGCACCATTGCCATATCCAGCCTCAGACCCAGCACCACTGCCATACCGAGCCTCAGTCCCAGCCTCAGCACCATTGCCAGCCCCAGCTTCAGTCCCAGCACCACTGCCATACCGAGCCTCAGTCCCAGCCTCAGCACCATTGCCAGCCCCAGCATCAGTCCCAGCATAACTGCCATACCCAGACTCAGTCCCAGCCTCAGTCCTAGCCTCAGCCTCTGCACCATTGCCAGCCCCAGCCTCAGTCCCAGCACCACTGCCAGCCCCCACCTTAGTCCCATACCCAGCACCACTGCCAGCCCCAGCCTCAGCCCCAGCACCACTGCCCGCCCCAGCCTCACACCCATCACCACTGCCCGCCCCAGCCTCACACCCAGCACCACTGCCAGCCCCAGCCTCACACCCAGCACCACTGCCAGCCCCAGCCTCAGCCCCAGCACCACTGCCCGCCCCAGCCTCACACCCAGCACCACTGCCCGCCCCAGCCTCACACCCAGCACCACTGCCAGCCCCACCCTCAGTCCCAGTCCCAGCACCACTACCAGCCCCAGCCTCAGCCCCAGCACCACTGCCCGCCCCAGCCTCACACCCAGCACCACTGCCCGCCCCAGCCTCACACCCAGCACCACTGCCCGCCCCAGCCTCATACCCAGCACCACTGCCAGCACCACTGCCAGCCCCAGCCTCATACCCAGCACCACTGCCAGCCCCAGCCTCAGTCCCAGTCCCAGCACCACTGCCCGCCCCAGCCCCAGTCCCAGTCCTAGTACCACTGCCCGCCCCAGCCTCACACCCAGCACCACTGCCCGCCCCAGCCTCAGTCTCAGCACCACTGCCAGCCTCAGTCCCGGCCCCATCCATGATCCCACACCTTTGCTTCTCTCGTCCCACTTGGCTTTGGCTGGATGTTCACTCTGCTTTGCTCTGCTCTCCAGTGGGTTGCTCCTCTGCCACAAGCCTAGCAACAGTGTGACATTTGGAGTCCCTCAGGTCTCAGCTAAAAGGTTTCCCAGTGAAAGCACAATGTGTGTTGTCCATTACACTATTAGCAGGTCATATGAGGCGGAAAGCCCACAGCCTTGGGGGGAACCCCGCGCTAACTCACAGTGGCAACGTCATTCAACTGAAATGCAATTAAAGCACAAATTCAAAGTGGCACCTTTGATTCAGGGATATCTTGTTATGAATGTCAGACCGTCACATGCAGCCGCAGGAGGCACGTCCTTGTAGTATTTGTGGGGCTCTTATGAAATGTGTCACAACCCAGTGAGTCTGCAAGGTCAAAGCAACTGCTGAAGCTCGGAAACGCCATGGCAACAGTGTTTTCTGTTATTTCCATTATGCTTCGATAGACATAGCTATATCTAGAATTATTTTAGCAGTAGCATAGTCTCCACTTCACATCAGCTAATGCAAGAAGGACAGCTGGATGTTAGAGTCCCAAGCAGCAGCAAGCACCACTTGGCACGATACAGTAGCACACATCCATTCCATTATGACTGTCCCAGCTGTGTACCACTGTGTACTACTGCAGCCTCCTGTTGTTACTGTAGCTAGGTTCTGAGTCATGGTCTCCTCTATCCTAGGGGTCTCAGCTCCCAGGTCCACTCTGCCCCGAGACCAGGACTGCGTCTCAAATCAATTCAAATGTTATTAGTCACATGTGCCAAGTACAACAGGTATGAACTTTAATCTACTTTAATTTGCACCCTTTTCCCTTTCTAGTGCACTACTTTTGACCAGATTACTGCAGTAGGGTGCCATTTGGGAAGGAGGGTGTGAGTCACTGTTGTTTTTACAGTGTAATCAAACTCCAGAATAGGTTAAGGTTAAGCAGACCACTGGGATTTGAGGGGAGGGTAGGTGAGGTGGGGTAGAGGGTGACCTTTATGAAGTGCACGAGAGGGGTGGGGTGCTGGAGAAGTAGTGAGAAGGGGGGACATGGCTCTGGTGACCACATTAGACACCGCCTGTGAGAAACTGCAGTTATATGAACTCTGACACATCACAAGCTGAAAAGGTCAAAAGGACAGGGTTCTCAAAAGCTGCCTGCCTTGGTGTTTACAGGGGTGTTGATGTGGCGCAAGAGAGAAAGAGGGGGAGAAATGTACCAAGGGAAAAGACATGAGAGTTAGAAGAGCATGGTGGAAGGTACAGTACAGCAAATGGGAGATGAGTGTAGAGGGATAGAGTGGCATTAGATGCATGTAAGAAGTGGGCTTTCAAATAGAAATCAATGATGAGGACAAACCTGCATTTTCCCCAGCAAAAACTGTTTTCTTTATACAGTTCTTTTCTTTTTTGGTCTTACAAACCCTTTAGCTGGACTAAGACTGAACTTGCATAGGACAAGTACAAAAGAAGATCCATCCATGTAAACAACATTCAGACAGACTGTCACAAAACAAAACACTTAGCACCTTTTTTTCTAAGAGTGTACTATCTAGAACCTTATTATTTGGCTGTCCCCATAGGAGAACCCTTTGAAGAACCCTTTTTGGTTGCAGGTAGAACCCTTTTGGTTCTAGATAGAACCCTTTCTAAAGGAGGGTTCTACATGGAACCCAAAAGGGTTTTTACCTGGAACCAAAAAGGGTTCTCCTATGGGGACTGCCAAAAAAAACTTTTTTCTAGGAGTGTACAATAAAGCCAATAAGAGCAGTTTACTGTACAGATGCTACAACCATCTGTTTGGTTATTACTGCACATGCTACATTGATACTAATGCAGTCTGACCAGGTTGAGTAAGTTCGAACAGTAATTTATCCTTCATTCAACCTTCAAACTCACCTTTACCTCTTGCCTTAGGTGTTTACTCAGGCGTGTGTTTGCATGTGTGTGTGTGTGTGTGTGTGTGTGTGTCTGTCAGCGTACGTGTGTAGTATGTAGAAGTAAACGTGAAGGAGAGCAGAGAGAGGATCTTGCATAGATTAAACTTTTGAAATATGTACAGTACCAGTCAAAAGTTTGGACACAACTTAAAGTAATGATGGACTGTCGTTTCTCTTTGCTTATTTGAGCTGTTCTTGCCATAATATGGACTTGGTCTTTTACCAAATAGGGCTATCGTCTGTATACCACCCCTACCTTGTCACAACACAACTGATTGGCTCAAACGCATTAAGAAGGAAAAAAATTCCACAAATTAACTTTTAACAAGGCACACCTGTTAATTGAAATGCATTCCAGATTACTACCTCATGAAGCTGGTTGAGAGAATGCCAAGAGTGTACAAAGCTGTCATCAAGGCAAAGGGTGGCTACTTTGAAGAATCTCAAATATAAAATATATTTGGATTTGTTTAACACTTTTTTGGTTACTACATGATTCCATATGTGTTATTTCATTGTTTTGATGTCTTCAGTATTATTCTTCAATGTAGAAAATAGTCAAAAATTAAGAAAAACCCTGGAATGAGTAGGTGTGTCCAAACTTTTGACTGGTACTGTATATCACCAACTTGTTTTGCATTCCCTGTACTGTATCTTCAGAAATAGAAAAACAAACACACAACCAAAATACATTTAATGTATGTTCTTTTGGTGTTCAGTTTCTCTGTTGGCAAGGTCACTCTCCTCTTCTCTTTTATTGCCATTACCTCCTGCCCATTGTAGCATCTTGTTTTACTTTCCACTTTTGGACTGCTGGTATGTGTGCACAAGTAGCACACTTCTTAGGAGTTCTTGCCGATGCCAGTTAGGTGGAGTGTAGATGTTACAGTAGCCTCTGCCGAGTCCCCAACAACCGGAGGTTCCAGTTTTCAGGGGAAATGGAAAGAGAGCCTGTGACGTGACTTCCTCTTTTGGATGTTAACAAGGCGACACTCCGTCTTAACTCCTCCTCCACATTTACTGGATTGGTTGAACAGTGGAGAAGAGAACCTCCCCCGACAGATTTTTTTTTCTTCTTGTCAAGAGCAATATTTATGGGATCTAGTTTCAGGCATTTATTTTATGCCTGCTGTGTTAGGTTAATGTTACAGGGAACTTGCACAAAAGCCTGCAGGTGTGATGTGATCTGATTGGCTACACTGGAGCATATCCAGGTAGTGGAGTCACAGGATCAGTAACCAGCCTTACTGGGTGTCATAATATTGCTGTAATGGAAAAAGCCTAATAGGGTCAGATGGGTTGGTCCTGAGGAGGGAAGGTTACTCTCCACTATAGCACTACAGTTAGGGTGACCACAAAATACCCAAATGCAGGACAACAGGATGATTTTGCGGGATGACTTTGGTATGATTTTGCAGGTCAACGTAGCCTACACATTAATATTTGTTTTTAGCAGGACCCGTCCATTTTCATTGTTTTATTTCACTTACCCCTGCATGTTGGAGCTCATAGCCTAAGCTTTTCACTGTACCCTGCAATCACACCTGCAACCTTGTATATAAACAATCTTTTTCTGCCATATAAAACCATAACTTTTACAGTTTAGCGTCTCATCATTCTCCTTCACATCAGACAGTAGCAGAGTAGCGCCTCTGCCGTCAGACGGTAGGATGGTGGCGCCTCTGCCGTCAGACGGTAGGATGGTGGCGCCTCTGCCGTCAGACGGTAGGATGGTGGCGCCTCTGCCGTCAGACGGTAGGATGGTGGCGCCTCTGCCGTCAGACGGTAGGATGGTGGCGCCTCTGCCGTCAGACAGTAGGATAGTAGCACCTCTACCGTCAGACGGTAGGATAGTAGCACCTCTGCCATCAGACAGTAGGATAGTAACGCCTCTGCCATCAGACAGTAGGATAGTAGCACCTCTACCAGCTTATTATTCTGTTAATAAATCAACAGGGCTTTTCTTCTTCTTCCTAATCAGGTTGACTTCTCACAGACAGAGGAGGCTGAGGTGTAAGTGAATTATTCAATAAACACAGCCTTGATGAAAGGGGCCTGTTAGAGAAATGAAATGCCACAGTTTGATGAGGTGCAGGCTCAGGCTGCAGGCTTCTCCCCCCATCTTCAAGTCAGTCTGCCACACGGAGACCAGACAAGGTAGTCTCGAAAACCCAGCTACCCTTTGCAGTGGTTTTAGTGTAGATAGCTAATGCAAACCAGCCAATTGTGAAATGCACACAATAAAAATAAACTCTGATCATCTTGCTAACTACTATTTTGTATTTTATGAAAGCGGATAAGGTAGTGACGTAGGCAGTTACCTGGTTGCTCAATATCAAACTGAAGTTCAGTTACATACAGACGTGTTAAGCCAGAACATTTGAAAATTGTGGGAGTCAACCCGGATGTCTAAAGAGACTACAGACAGGGAGTTAATCATCTCACTGCTGTTAATGGGTCGTTGTGATGTGAACTGGAAGTGGGTGCTGAAGTGTTGTAGTCCACACCACCTATTGACAAATCCACTAATGGCCTTCGTCAACCTCTCAAATCAATGAAAACCAACTGTGGTTGTCTGTCTCCCAGTCCCAACCACACAGACACTACCAGCAAAGCAGTCATGTTATGGTTTGAGTGATTGATGTGAATGTGTGATCATTGTGACTGGTTTAAGCCTATTAGCTAGCTAGTTTCCCTGCAGGAAATGGTTCACTCCATTATCTCTTGACTTTTGCCCCTTTCTTTACCCCCCGGCTGGTTCTCAGGCCCTTTCTCTCTTCTCTAAATTGGACTGTGATGATAACACTGTATGCTGGTCATGATTGCCCAGTGTGGTCTCCTGAGTGGCACAGCGGTCTAAGGCTCTGCATCGCAGTGCTAGAGGCGTCACTTCAGATCCGGGTTCAATTTGTCTCAGCCAGCCACGTCCGGGAGACCCATGAGGCGGCGCACAATTGGCCCAGCGTCGTCCGGGTTAGGGGAGGGTTTGGCTGGCTGGGTTGTCCTTGTCCAGTCGCACTCTAGCAACTCCTGTGGCGGGCCGGGCGCATGCACGCTGCCCTGACACGGTCGCTAGTTGGACGGTGTTTTCTCCGACACACACTGCCTTCCGGGTTAAGTGAGCAGTGTGTCAAGAAGCAGTGCGGCATGGCGGGTCATGTTTCGGAGGACGCACGGCTCTCGATCTTCGCCTCTCCAGAGTCTGTACGGGAGTTGCAACAATGGGACAAGACTAACTACCAATTGGATACCACGAAATTGTGGAGAAAAAGGGGGTAATTTAAAAAATATACTGCTCAAAAAAATAAAGGGAACACTTAAACAACACAATGTAACTCCAAGTTAATCACACTTCTGTGAAATCAAACCGTCCACTTAGGAAGCAACACTGATTGACAATACATTTCACATGCTGTTGTGCAAATGGAATAGACAACAGGTGGAAATTATAGGCAATTAGCAAGACACCCCCAATAAAGGAGTGGTTCAGCAGGTGGTAACCACAGACCACTTCTCAGTTCCTATGCTTCCTGGCTGATGTTTTGGTCACTTTTGAATGCTGGCGGTGCTTTCACTCTAGTGGTAGCATGAGACGGAGTCTACAACCCACACAAGTGGCTCAGGCAGTGCAGCTCATCCAGGATGGCACATCAATGCGAGCTGTAGCAAGAAGGTTTACTGTGTCTGTCAGCGTAGTGTCTAGAGCATGGAGGCCCTACCAGGAGACAGGCCAGTACATCAGGAGACGTGGAGGAGGCCATAGGAGGGCAACAACCCAGCAGCAGGACCGCTACCTCCGCCTTTGTGCAAGGAGGAGCAGGAGGAGCACTGCCAGAGCCCTGCAAAATGACCTCCAGCAGGCCACAAATGTGCATGTGTCTGCTCAAACGGTCAGAAACAGACTCCATGAGGGTGGTATGAGGGCCCGACGTCCACAGGTGGGGGTTGTGCTTACAGCCCAACACCGTGCAGGACGTTTGGCATTTGCCAGAGAACACCAAGATTGGCAAATTCGCCACTGGCGCCCTGTGCTCTTCACAGATGAAAGCAGGTTCACACTGAGCACATGTGACAGACGTGACAGAGTCTGGAGACACCGTGGAGAACGTTCTGCTGCCTGCAACATCCTCCAGCATGACCGGTTTGGCGGTGGGTCAGTCATGGTGTGGGGTGGCATTTCTTTGGGGGCCGCACAGCCCTCCATGTGCTCGCCAGAGGTAGCCTGACTGCCATTAGGTACCGAGATGAGATCCTCAGACCCCTTGTGAGACCATATGCTGGTGCAGTTGGCCCTGGGTTCCTCCTAATGCAAGACAATGCTAGACCTCATGTGGCTGGAGTGTGTCAGCAGTTCCTGCAAGAGGAAGGCATTGATGCTACGGACTGGCCCGCCCGTTCCCCAGACCTGAATCCAATTGAACACATCTGGGACATCATGTCTCACTCCATCCACCAACGCCACGTTGCACCACAGACTGTCCAGGAGTTGGCGGATGCTTTAGTCCAGGTCTGGGAGGAGATCCCTCAGGAGACCATCCGCCACCTCATCAGGAGCATGCCCAGGGAGGTCATACAGGCACGTGGAGGCCACACATCAAAGTTGGATCAGCTTGTAGTGTGGTTTTCCACTTTAATTTTGAGTGTGACTCCAAATCCAGACCTCCATGGGTTGATAAATTGGATTTCCATTGATTATTTTTGTGTAATTTTGTTGTCAGCACATTCAACTATGTAAAGAAAAAAGTATTTAATAAGATTATTTCTTTCATTCAGATCTAGGATGTGTTGTTTAAGTGTTCCCTTTATTTTTTTGTGCAGTATATATATTATAATAATAATATAAAAAAAAACAGGGCGACAGGTAGCCTAGCGTTTAGAGCGTATATCCGAGCCGACAAGGTGGAAAATGTGTCGATGTGCCCTTGAGCGACGCACTTAACCCTAGTTTGCTCCAGGGGCACCATCCTACTATGGCTGACCCTGTAAAACACCACATTTCACTACACCTATTCGGTGTGTGTGACAATAAAAACAGTTGTATCAATGGCTAGCTGGAGCTCGGCTAGACGTCATCATAGGGTAAATGTTATACAGTAGGGACCTCCACTAGTCTGGCTTGACTCTGGCATGACTACCGTAAATTCCGGACTATAAGCCGCAACTTTTTTCCCAGGCTTTGAACCTCGCGGCTTAAACAATGACGCGGCTAATATATGGATTTTTCCACCTTTCAATTTTTCTTCTCTAAAAAAACACATTCTGTGACGTGCTCAGTTTTTTGGCGGAATGAAGCTTTCATTAGACCAATGAAATTGCCGAACGGGTTACGGTCAAACAACTTTTTTGTTTCTGTTTAGATTAAATCGAGCGCTCTCAAACTTCCCATCATTCTGATTACGGTAGTCCTTTTGTCACCCTCATCATGGCAAAGACACGGAGAAATGCATATGATGCAGCGTTCAAGTTGAAGGCGATTGATCTGGCTGTTGGAAAAGGAATTAGAGCTGCTGCACGGGAGCTTGGTCTTAATGAGTCGATGATAAGACGTTGGAAACAGCAGCGTGAGGAATTGACTCAGTGCAAAAACACAACTAAAGCTTACTGCTATTTTTTATTTTTTGTTACAAGCCGTGTTTCGTTAATAAAGCCTATTTATTTTTGTTACAAGCCGTGTTTCGTTAAAGCCTGTGTAAAGTTCATTTGTTTCAATGTACAGGTAGGCACCTGCGGCTTATAGACATGTGCGGCTTATTTACGTTCAAAATAATATTTTTTTTTAAATTCAGTGGGTGCGGCTTATATTCAGGTGCGCTTAATAGTCCGGAAATTACGGTATTCTACATGAGGACATTGACTATTAGGACATGTTGCCTCTCTGAAAAGATAAAAAAGCTAAGTATCTGCTGCAACTACATCTAGTGAGAGCTGGCTTCTTTTTCTTCTATTGAGTGCTGGCCTTTAACTTAATTTGCTATGGGGCTCCTAGGACCCTTTTTTGTAGGGTCAACTCTACCTCCACTGATGCCGATAGTGGGCATGTCTACTGCAAGTCTCCTCTTCCAAGCCTTGGGAGAGAGAGTTAATGAGATTTTAGCAGTAGCAATTTCCTCTACTTACCTCACGCCCTCCTGGGGCAGGACTGGGACAGGGGCAGGACTGGTACTGGGACAGGGGCGGGACTGCGGCAGGGCTGGGACTGGGTCTGGGACAGGGGAAGGACTGGGGCTAGGCTGGGGCATGGCTGGGACTGTGGCTGGGATGGTGGCCCATGAAATTCCTCTCCCAGGAGGCTCACTGAGGCCCCATCAGCAACCCTCTAAAGGATGCATAAACATGGTCCCCCCTCACACTTGTCTTCCTAGGCCTTTTGTTGAGGGGCCTCATTACACCGTCTCCAGCTGTCAATCTCAGCCTCTTAATCTCCTCTTTCTCTCCCCTTCATCCCTCCTCTAAAGCTGCTTTACTGCAGCCAGCCGTCTGAGACAGCAGCACCGGGCCGCCTGGCCTGTCTGATCCACTCCACCATGACCATACTAACAGAGACAATGGTTTGTATGTTCACTTGGAGAAGGCTGTTGTGTCATCAGAAAATACCTCTAATCTTGGAGGTGGCCGGTCTGCGCCGCTAAGCAAGATCTCTTGAAGTTATAAGGCTGCTCCACAGGGATAAGGCTGGCTTGTGTTATGTGAGGTTATGACTTACTGGTTAGTCTGTCAGAGAGCCTGGCTAGTGGTGGTTCCTCTGGTACAGAACCAGATACTGAAGTAGCACAGGCTGTCTGTGAGGGGGGAATCAGGCCTCTGTTGGACCTTGGCTCCTAGACAGGTGGCAGGGATTGGCCCTGGACCAGTCTCACTGAAGGCCAATTCATGGTAACAAAGTAGCTACACAGAGCTGGGAGGGAGCCTTGGTTTTCTGTGATTTGAATTTTTCACTGATGTGATTAGGATTTTATACACATACTGATCTGGACAATAAAGTAGAGCATTTGGATGTCTCTCTGTGTTGTAACTGCTGTCACGTAACAAGCCCTGTTGGACAAGTGGAGAAGCTGCCTTCTTACACACCTTCTTACACGTTCACCTGCTGCAGAGAGAGAGCAGAACTGCTGGTTGTCAGTGGATTGCTGAAGTCTCTGATGAGGGTGTGGGCAGTGACCAGGCACTGATGTGGTCAGGTCTCCTCCATGGGGCCCGAGGTCTAGGCTCTGCTGCTAGAGGGAAAGGTATTCAATACTATGGAGGCAGGGGCTCCAGTCTCCAGTAACTGGGGCTGAGGCTGAACAATGTTAGTTCTGCACCATGAGCCCAGGCCAAGGCTTTTAGGCCAAATTAGAGCTGGATAATGAGACCCAAATATTATTGGTCTAAATTGATCTGCTACACTCTCTGTTTGCTTTGTTTGTGTTGTGAGCCTCGTCTTTGCCAATAGACCACGTACACACACACACACACACACACGTACACATGCACACACACGTGCAAATGCCACAGCAGTAGGGGCTTAACAGCCGTGCCTTAGTAATAGGCCCATGTCCTTATCTGACAGATTAGTGAACTGAAGTGTTTGTGACAGGCGCTAGTGATGGGTCTTTCAGTGGGTCATTTCATCTGCCATCTTGTTTTGATCCATATGTAGGTTAAGCTTCTTGGTGATGGCTGATTCTTTTAGGAAATTGATTGTCCCCGCTCCCTGCCAACAAGCCCATACCTCATAGCCCCGTGCCACATGCTGCCATCCTACAGTAGGATTTGTAGGTCAGAAGGACATGACCGTGCTTGTTGTGTTTACAGTCATTCTATGTCAGTGGGACCTGAGCCTCTACTGGTGGTTGTGTTGTAAGGGATATGAACGAAATGGTGCTAGGGGTGTTAACATCTGAGGAATGGTGTGGACAGCCTGATATCAGTTAGTGTAAACAAGGGATTGTTGGTCCTTCTTCCGTCCTGCCTGGCTTATTCTCTCTCCCCATCCACTGTGGATGGAGGAGGCTGCAGGGAACTGGTCCAACCCAACCTGGCTGTGGCCTGGCATCTCTCCTGCCAGCTGGCGTTCCTCCTGTTGACCCCAGCCTTATGTCATCCCTCCATGATTATATAATGACTTTCTGACAAACACACACACACACACACACACACACACACAGAGAGACAAACATGCACACAAACACACACAGTGACAAACTTGCGCGCACACACACACACACACACACACACACACAGAGATAAACTTGCGCACACACACACACACACACACACACACACACACACACACACACACACACACACACACACACACACACACACACACACACACACACACACACACACACACACACACACACACACACACACACACATGCCCAGTAAACATACAAGTAGACCCACAGCCTTAGCCGGTTGTGGTTTCTGCTGACACAGATAAGCATGACTCACAGTAATCACCACCTTCACTTGTCATTAATATGTCTAAACTTCCTTTCGCATTTCGACTATTTATTTGCCATTTTATCCCTCTCTACTTTAATCTCTCTGTTCCTCTCTTCCTTTCCCCCTGTGTGAACATTAAGGTTTACTTGAGGACATGGGTGGATAAAAAAAAAAGAGGAAGAGGTCTGGTACGGTAACATTTCTGAAAACGCTGCTCCTCCCCATGCCCTGTCTGCTCACTTTATCAGGATCCACACACACACACTGGCCACTCTGTCCACTTGGCACTGCGTTCCCTCTCAACCAGCAGTGCTCAACTGCTTCATGGTCATAGTTCTGCTGGACTTTTTTCTTCTTCCTAACAGATCATTGATTCATCACTGTCACTGCTTTCACTCAGTGCTCAATCCTGGTTGTCCAGGTCTGAGTCAGTCACTGATTTAAAAGGCAGGAATGAAAACCAGCCGGCATTGCGGCCCTCCAGGACTGGAGTTGTGCAGCCCTGCTCTGACTGACCCAAACCCCTCTACAGACCTGGAAGTGCAGATCAAGTTCAACTTATTCTTATTTGATGTAATCAGAATGAACTGTTACATTTGGTATGTGAGAGAGGTGTATGACTGAATAAGTGAAGCCATGCCCCCAGGGCTACGCGGAGCCCAGCTGCAGTAATGACCATCCTGTCACACCTGATACTCTAGTATAAACAACAAACCAGAAACTCTCCACACACACACACGAGCGCACGCACACACACCAACCCAAATACTACTGAAGGTATGGAGTTGCAGATGCATGTACCATAGTGTCTCCTCCGAGCGCCTCCCTTAGATTGGAGCCTGTGTGACCCTTCGGTCCTGGATTTAGGATTATGTTAACATGACATGAGAACCAGGTTCTTATTGCCAAGCGTTCACAGAACGTATCCAAATCATTCCCTAGAAGTGGCCCTGTGTGCTGCTGATACCCACAGTCAGTCAGTCAGCAAGTCAACCAGTCAGGCAGTCACTCAGGATACCTCACCTTAAGGCCACTACACACTTCACGCAAACGCTGCGACGGAGCGTCGTTCTCTGCGTAGTTCTACGTACCTTTATGTGGCTGAAATTTTGGAACGGACCACATACGGTGCTCCGTGGCTCTGTTTACGTAGGGTGCAGGCCCTTTATGTCTATGTCTCAGCACCGTACCCTGACTAGATGGCTTTAGAGAATGGGCCAACACAGAGCAGAGAGGCAGCAGGCTGCAGAGGGCTGTGGGTGGGGAGAGGAGAGAGATTTACA
This sequence comes from Salmo salar, assembly GCF_965601325.2. NCBI lineage: Eukaryota > Metazoa > Chordata > Actinopteri > Salmoniformes > Salmonidae > Salmo > Salmo salar. The sequence goes on along the minus strand of NC_138293.1, from coordinate 63,081,785 downwards.
CAGCCTAGCATGCCTAGTGAGCACAATGAGGTCAGAGCAAGGCCCCACATTGTGAGCGAGAGAGACTGAGAGTGAGAGCACAGATCAGAACAGCGCGCTTGGCTCAATCAGCACCTGTCTCTCTCTCTCTCGCCCTCCCTCTGAAGCAGTGACTGACGGACATGCTTTTTACACGACAGGAAGAACAGTATCTCTGCAGTGTGTGTGTGTGTGTGTGTGTGTGTGTGTGTGTGTGTGTGTGTGTGTGTGTGTGTGTGTGTGTGTGTGTGTGGCCATTCTCCTCACACACTGGTAGTGAACAGAGAAATCTAAATCAGATATCTCTGGTGCTCCATGCTGTTTAATCTACAGTCTACTGTTGTATCATGTATCGTTATCTCACTCCACATCCCTTCAATGCACCAAAACAAGTCTGCTAGTGGACTTAACTAGCACAATTAACTGAACACAGTGGCTCCTAGCCGGGTGCATCACGCAACATACTGTAGCATTGTCTATGTTTTAACGTACACTACATGACCAAAAATATGTGGACACCTGCTCGTCGAACATCTCATTCCAAAATCATGGACGTTAGAAGCAAAGGGGGGACCAACGTCATACTATACTGCACAAAAAAATAAAGGGAACACTTAAACAACACATCCTAGATCTGAATGAAAGAAATAATCTTATTAAATACTTTTTTCTTTACATAGTTGAATGTGCTGACAACAAAATCACACAAAAATAATCAATGGAAATCCAATTTATCAACCCATGGAGGTCTGGATTTGGAGTCACACTCAAAATTAAAGTGGAAAACCACACTACAGGCTGATCCAACTTTGATGTAATGTCCTTAAAACAAGTCAAAATGAGGCTCAGTAGTGTGTGTGGCCTCCACGTGCCTGTATGACCTCCCTACAACGCCTGGGCATGCTCCTGATGAGGTGGCGGATGGTCTCCTGAGGGATCTCCTCCCAGACCTGGACTAAAGCATCCGCCAACTCCTGGACAGTCTGTGGTGCAACGTGGCGTTGGTGGATGGAGCGAGACATGATGTCCCAGATGTGCTCAATTGGATTCAGGTCTGGGGAACGGGCGGGCCAGTCCATAGCATCAATGCCTTCCTCTTGCAGGAACTGCTGACACACTCCAGCCACATGAGGTCTAGCATTGTCTTGCATTAGGAGGAACCCAGGGCCAACCGCACCAGCATATGGTCTCTCAAGGGGTCTGAGGATCTCATCTCGGTACCTAATGGCAGTCAGGCTACCTCTGGCGAGCACATGGAGGGCTGTGCGGACCCCCAAAGAAATGCCACCCCACATCATGACTGACCCACCGCCAAACCGGTCATGCTGGAGGATGTTGCAGGCAGCAGAACGTTCTCCACGGCGTCTCCAGACTCTGTCACGTCTGTCACGTGCTCAGTGTGAACCTGCTTTCATCTGTGAAGAGCACAGGGCGCCAGTGGCGAATTTGCCAATCTTGCTGTTCTCTGGCAAATGCCAAACGTCCTGCACGGTGTTGGGCTGTAAGCACAATCCCCACCTGTGGACGTCGGGCCCTCATACCACCCTCATGGAGTCTGTTTCTGACCGTTTGAGCAGACACATGCACATTTGTGGCCTGCTGGAGGTCATTTTGCAGGGCTCTGGCAGTGCTCCTCCTGCTCCTCCTTGCACAAAGGCGGAGGTAGCGGTTCTGCTGCTGGGTTGTTGCCCTCCTACGGCCTCCTCCACATCTCCTGATGTACTGGCCTGTCTCCTGGTAGCGCCTCCATGCTCTGGACACTACGCTGACAGACACAGCAAGACTTCTTGCCACAGCTCGCATTGATGTGCCATCCTGGATGAGCTGCACTACCTGAGCCACTTGTGTGGGTTGTAGACTCCGTCTCATGCTACCACTAGAGTGAAAGCATTGCCAGCATTCAAAAGTGACCAAAACATCAGCCAGGAAGCATAGGAACTGAGAAGTGGTCTGTGGTCCCCACCTGCAGAACCACTCCTTTATTGGAGGTGTCTTGCTAATTGCCTATAATTTCCACCTGTTGTCTATTCCATTTGCACAACAGCATGTGAAATGTATTGTCTATCAGTGTTGCTTCCTAAGTGGACGGTTTGATTTCACAGAAGTGTGATTGACTTGGACTTACATTGTGTTGTTTAAGTGTTCCCTTTATTTTTTTGAGCAGTGTATATCAGCCTCCACTCTTCTGGGAAGGCTTTCCACTGGATGTTGGAATATTACTGCAGGGACTTGCTTCAATTTAGCCACAAGTGCATTAGTGAGGTCGGGCACTGATGTTGGGCGATTAGGCCTGGCTCGCAGTCTTTGTTCCAATTCATCCCAAAGGTGTTCAATGGGCTCTGTGCAGGCCATTCAAGTTCATCCACACCGATTTCGACAATCCATTTCTGTATGGACCTCGCTTTATGCACGGGGGTATTTTCATGCTGAAACAGGAAAGGGCCTTCTCTAAACTGTTGCAACAAAGTTGGAAGCACAGAATCGTCTAGAATGTCACTGTATGCTGTAGCGTTAAGATAGTTCCAGTGAATGGACCGAGTCCGAACCATGAAAAACAGCCCCAGATCATTATTCCTCCTCCACCAAACTTTACAGTTGGCACTACGCATTCGGGCAGGTAGCGTTCTCCTGGCATCCGCCAAACCCAGATTCGTCCTCCGCACTGCCAGATGGTGTTGCGTGATTCATCACTCCAGAGAACGCATTTCCACTGCACCAGAGTCCAATGGTGAGTTTTACACCACTCCAGCCGACGCTTGGCATTGCGCATGGTGATGTTAGGCTTATGTGCGGCTGCTCAGCCATGGAAACCCATTTGAAGCTCCTGACGAACAGTTCTTGTGGTGACGTTGCTTTCAGAGGCAGTTTGGAACTCGGTAGTGAGGGTTGCAACCGAAGACAGACGATTTCTACACACTATGCGCTTCAGCACTCGGCGGTCCCATTCTGTGAGCTTGTGTGGCTTACCACTTCGCGGCTGAGCCGTTATTGCTCCTAGACATTTCCACTTCACAATAACAGCACTTACAGTTGACCGGGGAAGCTCTAGCAGGGCAGAAATTTGACAAACTAACTTGTTGGAAAAGTGGCATCCTATGACGGTGCCACGTTGAAAGTCACTGAGCTCTTCAGTAAGGCAGAATCCAAGATGGCATAGCAGTCAGACGTCCTTTGTCCTCGTCTTGTCGTGTCCCGTGTATATATATATATATATATTTACATTTTTTTCTAAAAACTCAACTTCAAAACACTCTCCTGCAACCCGCCTCACCAATTTAAAAAAAAGTATTTACCTCAAATCTGAAATCCACAACTGAAGCTAGCCAGAAGTTAGCCAGAAGTTAGCCAGTTCACTAGCTAACGTTAGAATTCAGCTAACCACGGTTGGCGGTCATCAGCTACCCCTTAGCTTGAAAAGTGACTCAGACCAGAGCATACCGGACCTTTTTTCTCTTCATATCCCCAGATTTCTACCGCAAGCTCTGGACATTTACACCTGGATCTTGCAGCTAGCTAGCTGCTATCCGAGTGACTATTGGCTAATGTCGGTCCCGGAGCTATCATCAATTATTCCGGAGCTAGCCAGCTGAAGAGTTCCATCAGCCACTCCTGGGCTACAATCACCTATCCGGACCCGTTTTACTGCCGATGTGGAGCCCCATCGGGCCTTCATGACTGGACTACCGACGTTATCTGCCCGAGGGAGTTATCCAACTGGTCCCTCCGTCGCGACGTAACCTGAACGCCCATCTGCGGCCAGCTAATCGTTAGCTGTCTTATCGGCTGCTATCTGAATAGGTCTATCGGCCAATTTTCTTGGGCCACTATAACTATAACTATTTTTGCCAATTGGATTGGTCCCCTCTACCACACGGAACCTCACTAATCTACCGACGGAAACGCACGAGGTGGCTAAAAACAGACCATCTTCTACTAACTTGCTACCCATGGCCTGGCTAGCTGTCTGAATCGCCGTGACTGCAACCGACCTCACAACTCACTGGACACTTTTGATCACTTGGCTAAGCATGCCTCTCCTTAATGTCAATATGCCTTGTCCATTGCTGTTCTGGTTAGTGTTTATTGGCTTATTTCACTGTAGAGCCTCTAGCCCTGCACATTATACCTTATCCAACCTCTCAATTCCACCACCCACACATGCGATGACATCACCTGGTTTCAAGGATGTTTCTAGAGACAATATCTCTCTCATCACCACTCAATGCCTAGGTTTACCTCCACTGTATTCACATCCTACCATACCTTTGTCTGTACATTATACCTTGAAGCTATTTTAATCGCCCCCAGAAACCTGCTCCTTTTACTCTCAATTCCGGACGTCCTAGACGACCAATTCTCATAGCTTTTAGCCGTACCCTTATCCTACTCCTCCTCTGTTCCTCTGGTGATGTCGAGGTGAATCCAGGCCCTGCAGTGCCTAGCTCCACTCCTATTCCCCAGGCGCTCTTTTGATGACTTCTGTAACCGTAATAGCCTTGGTTTCATGCATGTTAACATTAGAAGCCTCCTCCCTGAGTTTGTTTTATTCACTGCTTTAGCACACACTGCCAACCCGGATGTCCTAGCCGTGTCTGAATCCTGGCTTAGGAAGACCACCAAAAACTCTGAAATCTCCATCCCTAACTACAACATTTTCAGACAAGATAGAACGGCCAAAGGGGGCGGTGTTGCAATCTACTGCAGAGATAGCCTGCAGAGTTCTGTCCTACTATCCAGGTCTGTACCCAAACAATTTGAACTTCTACTTTTAAAAATCCACCTCTCTAAAAACAAGTCTCTCACCGTTGCCGCCTGCTATAGACCACCCTCTGCCCCCAGCTGTGCTCTGGACACCATATGTGAACTGATTGCCCCCGTGATATGCAACTTTTCAGGGAAGTTAGAAACCAATATACACAGGCAGTTAGAAAAGCCAAGGCTAGCTTTTTCAAGCAGAAATTTGCTTCCTGCAACACAAACTCAAAAAAGTTCTGGGACACTGTAAAGTCCTTGGAGAATAAGAGCACCTCCACCCAGCTGCCCACTGCACTGAGGATAGGAAACTGTCACCACTGACAAATCCACTATAATTGAGAATTTCAATAAGCATTTTTCTACGGCTGGCCATGCTTTCCACCTGGCTACCCCTACCCCGGTCAACAGCACTGCACCCCCCACAGCAACTCGCCCAAGCCTTCCCCATTTCTCCTTCTCCCAAATCCAGTCAGCTGATGTTCTGAAAGAGCTGCAAAATCTGGACCCCTACAAATCAGCCGGGCTAGACAATCTGGACCCTTTCTTTCTAAAATTATCTGCCGAAATTGTTGCAACCCCTATTACTAGCCTGTTCAACCTCTCTTTCGTGTCGTCTGAGATTCCCAAAGATTGGAAAGCAGCTGCGGTCATCCCCCACTTCAAAGGGGGGGCCACTCTTGACCCAAACTGCTACAGACCTATATCTATCCTACCCTGCCTTTCTTAAGTCTTCGAAAGCCAAGTCAACAAACAGTTTACCGACCATTTCGAATCACACCGCACCTTCTCCGCTATGCAATCTGGTTTCAGAGCTGGTCACGGGGGCACAGCCACGCTCAAGGTCCTAAACGATATCTTAACCGCCATCGATAATAAACAATACTGTGCAGTCGTATTCATTGACCTGGCCAAAGCTTTCGACTCTGTCAATCACCACATCCTCATCGGCAGACTCAATAGCCTTGGTTTCTCAAATGATTGCCTCGCCTGGTTCACCAACTACTTCTCTGATAGAGTTCAGTGTGTCAAATCGGAGGGCCTGTTGTCTGGGCCTCTGGCAGTCTCTATGGGGGTGCCACAGGGTTCAATTCTTGGGCCGACTCTTTTCTCTGTATACATCAATGATGTCGCTCTTGCTGCTGGTGAGTCTCTGATCCACCTCTATGCAGACGACACCATTCCGTATACTTCTGGCCCTTCTTTAGACACTGTGTTAACTACCCTCCAGACGAGCTTCAATGCCATACAACTCTCCTTCCGTGGCCTCCAACTGCTCTTAAATACAAGTAAAACTAAATGCATGCTCTTCAACCGATCGCTGCCCGCACCTGCCCGCCCGTCCAGCATTACTACTCTGGACGGTTCTGACTTAGAATATGTGGACAACTACAAATACCTAGGTGTCTGGTTAGACTGTAAACTCTCCTTCCAGACTCACATCAAACATCTCCAATCCAAAGTTAAATCTAGAATTGGCTTCCTATTTTGTTACGAAGCATCTTTCACTCATGCTGCCAAACATACCCTCGTAAAACTGACCATCCTATCGATCCTCGACTTCGGCGATGTCATTTACAAAATAGCCTCCAATACCCTACTCAATAAATTGGATGCAGTCTATCACTGTGCCATCCGTTTTGTCATCAAAGCCCCATATACTACCCACCACTGCGACCTGTACATTCTCGTTGGCTGGCCCTCGCTTCATACTCGTCGCCAAACCCACTGGCTCCAGGTCATCTACAAGACCCTGCTTGGTAAAGTTCCCCCTTATCTCAGCTCGCTGGTCACCATAGCAGCACCCACCTGTAGCACGCGCTCCAGCAGGTATATCTCTCTGGTCACCCCAAAAGCCAATTCCTCCTTCGGCCGCCTCTCCTTCCAGTTCTCTGCTGCCAATGACTGGAACGAACTACAAAAATCTCTAAAACTGGAAACACTTATCTCCCTCATTAGCTTTAAGCACCAGCTGTCAGAGCAGCTCAGAGATTACTGCACCTGTACATAGCCCATCTATAATTTAGCCCAAACAACTCCCTCTTCCCCTACTGTATTTATTTATTTTGCTCCTTTGCACCCCATAATTTCTATTTCTACTTTGTACTTTCTTCCACTGCAAATCTATTACAGTGTTTTACTTGCTATATTGTATTTACTTAGCCACCATGGCCTTTTTTGCCTTTACCTCCCTTATCTCACCTCATTTGCTCACTTTGTATATAGACTAATTTTTCTACTATATTATTGACTGTATGTTTGTTTTACTCCATGTGTAACTCTGTGTTGTTGTATGTGTCAAACTGCTTTACTTTATCTTGGCCAGGTCGCAGTTGTAAATGAGAACTTGTTCTCAACTTGCCTACCTGGTTAAATAAATAAAATAAAAGGCCATCCTACTGACAATGTTTGTCTATGGAGATTTCATGGATGTGTGCACGATTTTATACACATGTCAGGAATGGGTGTGGCTGAAATAGCCAAATCCATTCATTTGAAGGGGTGTCCACATACTTTTGTATATGTAGTGTAAAAGTTGTGCTTTCATTTAAATTGATTCCCCTCAAGATCATTCAAAACCACTCAAATGTGACCCATGCCTTCTGAGAGGTTCCAGTATGTCTGACAGAACACAAGTGTTCCACTGTTTCAAGGCAGGTTAGCGTTTTTCGTCATGAATGTTGTTCTGGAGGCAGCTCTGCAGATTGATCACTAGCTGGCAAAGCCACGACGTCATAAAATCTGATTTTTAACCTAACCTTAACACTAACCTTAACCGCACTGCTAACCCTAATGCCTAACCCTGACCTTAACCCTTTACACTCGTGGGAATTGGCCTATATGGATAGGGCTACATTTAAATGAAATGAATAAGCACGGTAGCAATTGGAAGGGAACAGTTTGGCGATTATGGGGAAATTATTTGACCAAAGAAGACAACAGTTCACCTGACAAGACTGATTCCAAACATTACACTGTTAATTTATTTAGCATATTACATTTACTGTTCTTTTCTCCCTGCATTTGTTGATAACGAAATCTGAAAATACTCTGGATACATTCAGGAACATGATAAGAAAATAATTTCCTGGAAAATGTGGGGTAAGTGAAACATAAGACATGAAAAGAACATGGGTTTGAGTGAGAGGACTAACTGGTGTCTCCAAGTGCCCTCTCCAAAGTGTACACAGTTCCTAAGTAATTTCAATACACTTTATGACTCAAGAGTCTTCAACTATAAAGGTGCTTTTTGTGCTCTCCTAGCTGTACCATTGAGGAACTAGAGTACACTTGTAGTCGTTTTGGTTGGAACACAACCCTGCATCCCCGCGATCACACAATTACTGTTGGTGTTTACGCAATCTTAAAATGAGTCAGGTGGGCATCATTTGAACGCTTGTTCTATTGCCAACATGACTAGCTAAGTTATAGAATATGATCTTACAGTGCTAGGCTTTCACAATGCAATACAGGGAAACGGATTGTAATTTTGTGCGTATAGAAAGGAGTTATGCGTGCATTCAGCTGTGTGTTCCGTGGCAAATTTTCTTCACAATGGACAAACATAGTCATCTTGTGACTGTTCATCAAACATAGTGATCATAAACGTTGACACTGTATATGACATGAGTTTTATGATATGGAAATGTGAAGTGCACATTTGGAATCATGGGGGTTTGGCTTGCTTGCATGACATCAAAGCGGTATTTATTATAATCCTCAACTTCTCATCTTTCAAAATACATAGTTCTCTTAATTTACAGCCCTTCCCTCACTCAGACAACCAAAACAATTGCAAAAGTTGTCCAATTAGCAGGAGGGATTGGGGCGACTTCTTGTCACGCACGGTGCTCAAGTTCAGCACGGCTGTCAGTCAAAACCCTCACAGCACTGTGAAGCTCAGAGCCTGAGCTCTGATGTCATTTATAGCAGGTTACTGTACAGCTACTGTGTTCCAATTTAGGTGCTTATTGGTGACCAAATCTATTTTCAACGCGTATACGGGTACGAGTGTAAAGGGCTACGACCAAAAAGCAAATATTTGTTTTCATGGTTTTTACAATATAGCCTATTTTGACTTTGCGGCTGGCCCATCTAATGGAAATCACTTAGTTCTGCTTCCAGAACAAGACGTATCCCAGTAAACATCAGTCTGCCTGATCCAAAGTTCTTCCCCACAAAATGGTGAGAGTAACAGGAATTTGGCCTAGCCTATTTCAGAGAAAGAGGAAGCCACTATGACTCACCTGAAGTCTCTAGTGTCTACTTGGACACTTCCTTTAATGGGTTCCAAAGAGGGACAAATGAACAGACATAACCAACGGTGATGTAAGATGTAATGTGGTTATACATTGCAAACACTCGCTATACCAGTAAGTCTGCTGTATTCACTAAGGTCAGGTGTCTTTCCTGACTACGTGACATGAACTAACTATTGATAAAAACTCTTGAAAAACTCCTGTCCTCCATTAATGAGACTGGGAGTGTACTCCATTAAACGATTGTTATAAAACTGTAAGTCGCTCTGGATAAGAGCGTCTGCTAAATGACTTAAATGTAAATGTAAAACTACACTTCACTCTACAGACATTTGGTCTTTGCCCGGCCTGGTTCTTTTTGACCTAGCTACACTACCTTGGCTCTCATTGGCGGATCCTCGATGTCACATGCTTCTCCAGCATGCTTTTCAAGCTAACCCCCTCCGTCCAACCCTCCCTCCCTCTACTTTTCCACTCTTCCCTTCCATTTAAATACTTGACCTACTCCTCCACAGCATTGCAAAAGGCCAGCCACGTTCTCTGTGTCTTCACCAGTGAACTATGGCTCCTGTGCTGCAAAGACTCAGCAGAAATATCTGGTCCGCTCACTGTGAACTAAAGCATCATTAATTGGACATAGCCGCAGAGCTACGGTAACGACATGTTTATGGTGCAATATTCTTCTAGAACAGTGGTTTCCAAACTTTTTATAGTCCTGTACCCCTTCAAAAATTCAACCTCCAGCACACACACACACTATACGATACATTTATTAAACATAAGAATGAGTGTGAGTTTGTCACAACCCGGCTCGTGGAAGTGACAAAGAGCTCTTATAGGACCAGGGCACAAATAATAATAATAATCAATAATTTTGCTCTTTATTTAACCATCTTACATATAAAACCTTATTTGTTCATTGAAAATGGTAAATATCTCACCACAGGCTAATGAGAAGGGTGTGCTTGAAAGGATGCACATAACTCTGCAATGTTGGGTTGTATTGGAGAGAGTCTCAGTCTTAAATCATTTTCCACACACAGTCTGTGCTTGTATTTAGTTTTCATGTTAGTGAGGGCCGAGAATCCACTCTCACATAGGTACGTGGTTGCAAAGGTCATCAGTGTCTTAACAGCGCGATATGCCAAGGCAGGATACTCTGAGCGCAGCCCAATCCAGAAATCTGGCAGTGGCTTCTGATTAAATTTTCACAGAACCACTTGTTGCAATTTCGATGAGGCTCTCTTGTTCAGATATCGGTAAGTGGACTGGAGGCAGGGCATGAAAAGGGATAACGAATCCAGTTGTTTGTGTCATCCGTTTCGGTAAAGTACCTGCGTAATTGCACACCCAACTCATTCAGGTGCTTCCATATATCACATTTGACATTGTCCGTAAGCTTGAGTTCATTTGCACGCATAAAATCATACAATGATGGAAATACCTGTGTGTTGTCCTTGTTAATGCAGACAAAGAGCTCCAACTTCTTAATCATAGCCTCAATTTTGTCCCGCACATTGAATACAGTTGCAGAGAGTCCCTGTAATCCTAGATTCAGATAATTCAGGCGAGAAAAAGCATCACCCAGATAGGCCAGTCGTGTGAGAAACTCATCATCATGCAAGCGGTCAGACAAGTGAAAACTATGGTCAGTAAAGAACTTTAAGCTTGTCTCTCAATTCAAAAAAACGTGTCAATACTTTGCCACTTGATAACCAGCGTACTTCTGTATGTTGTAAAAGCGTTACATGGTCGCTACACATATCATTGCATAGTACAGAAAATACACGAGAGTTAAGGGTCCTTGCTTTAACAAAGCTAACCATTTTCACTGTAGTGTCCAAAACGTCTTTCAAGCTGTCAGGCATTCCCTTGGCAGCAAGAGCCTCTCGGTGGATGCTGCAATGTACCCAAGTGGCGTCGGGAGCAACTGCTTGCACGCGCGTTCACTCCACTATGTCTCCCTGTCATGGCTTTTGCGCCATCTGTACAGATACCAACACATCTTGACCACCAAAGTCCATTTGATGTCACAAAGCTGTCCAGTACTTTAAAAATATCCTCTCCTGTTGTCCTGGTTTCCAGTGGTTTGCAGAAGAGGATGTCTTCCTTAATTGACCCCCCGTAAACGTAACGGACATATACCAGCTCTTCGGCTGAATCCGATTCACAACTGTCAGTGACCATGTTAGCTGAGCTAACAACAAATGTAGAATTACTGATGCTAGCATTGGATGTGCTCGTGGAAGCAGATCAACTTGTGTCGTCGACAGGTGCAGTACTGCTGGTAGTAGCAGTACTACCAGTAGAGCTGGTATGTGTTTCTACTTTTTTTTAACCATTTGTCAATTTTCGAGCAAACTGAATGAGCAACAGCTACGTTTGGCTACGTACGGACCGTTAGTGGAATTCCCCGCGAGAGAGTAACAGTTAATGTGATTAGATGTTAGTTATTTGTCTAGGCTACCTGTATTTGTGTCACATCCTGACCAATATAAGTTGTTATTTTCTATGGTAGAGTGGTCAGGACGTGACAGGCGGTGTTTTTGTTTGTTCTATGTTTTCTATTTCTATGTTGTAGTTCTAGTTTGTCTATTTTTAGGTTGTGGTTTATTGGGTTGACCTTCAATTGGAGGCAGCTGGTCCTCGTTGCCTCTAATTGGAGGTCATATTTAGTAGGGGTGTTTCTCGTTGTTTGTGGGTTATTGTCTTTTGAGTAGTGTGTTGTCCTCTCTGCGTCGTCATATTTTCAAGTTATTAGTGTATTGCATTCAGTTTCACTTTTAATAAATATGTGGAACTACGAAAACGCTGCATCTTGGTCCGCTCCTTATAACAACCGTGACATTTTGACATTGTTGTTTTTTCGCTGAACACTCGAGGGTTTGATTTTATTATTGCCAGTGAAACGAGGAAACTCAGGCAAGGAAAAAACCTCACCCAAATGTCTAGCTCCGTTGGAAAATATAAATCGACTGTTTGAAAATGTGAAAAAATTTAATATTGAATTTTAAAAAATGTGAATCAGTTTTATTTGCCGTATCCCAGACGACATTGAGCGTACCCCTAGGGGTACGTGTACCCAGTTTGGGAATACCTGTTCTAGAACATAGTCTTGCAGAAGCAACATTTATTACGACAGCTGTGTATGACTATCCCTTATGCCGTGTTGTGTTCTTGCATCTAGTGGGCATTCACAGACAATCCACAATTATGAATTATTCTTGCCATTATGGCTGCGTTTACACAGGCAGCTCAATTCTGATATTCTCCCACTAATTGGTCTTTTAATCAATCAGATCAGCTCTTTTTGTAACGACTGTCTTGAAGAGGGAACCAAGGTGCAGCAGAGGATGTGTTCATCATTAGAGTTTTAATTCAAATAAACAAGAGAACACTACAAAATGAACAAAAAACAACAGCAAACAGTCCTGTGAGGAAAATACTCAAACAGAAACAATTACCCACAAACCCCAGTGACAAACAACTCCTACATATGTGACTCCCAATCAGGAACAACGATTCCCAGCTGTTCCTGATCAGGAGTCACAAGACACACCAGACTGCCACGTCCTGACCCCCAAACTACTACACCAGCTCCATCTGCTGGTCAGGACGTGACACTTTTGCTAATAATTGGGCAACATATCTGAATTGGGCTGCCTGTGTAAATGAAGCCTAAGTAGGTAACCACATCAGCATGACTGCATTGAGCAGTTGTCAATGGCAGACTGTGTTTGATCACTAATATGTGGCCACAGGTCTTTTCCCTTGCAGGCTGAGAGCTGGGAGCTGTGTGCTTTGATTGATTCTGCTTTCTACTTGTTGCCCTGCCCTCCCCTTCCATCACTCTGCAGTCTCCTAATGTTCCAGCCACTGACATGGAAGTAACAGCTTTCCAGCCTCTGGTGCTCTATAAGAGGTGGAGAAGTACACACAAACACCACACACTTATATTCCTTTAGAGAGCTGAGGCCTCTGTGTTGCGTCTAGATGCGTAGTTTGAGGCTGTCCATGGATCTGTGTAGTCAGATAATGCCTTTCAATTGCCATGTATGCGTGCTGCTGCCGTCACACCCGCTACAGAGTTACAGTATAGAAATAGGTCCTTTGGTTTTTAAATAGAAGTGCTGCCAATGAGCTATGTCGGGTTCTGGCTTCACTTCTGGTTGGGATGGTAGGCCAGGTTTAGCTGTTTATTTCTATTTCTAGGACAGTAGCGAATGTAGACCCAGAAACAAACAGTTGGTTTGTCAAGAATGTGTGCTGAGGTTGAGATGCAACCTCCTTTTTCTCGGATTGACATTTCTCTCTTCCACGCCGTGCGGGTTGGTCTTTGGGTTTAGCCACAATGCCCAACTTGTGAAGAAGGAGCTCAATTTCCCAGATAGAGCAAAGCCCAGGCATTTCCCACCACTCAGTATTCCCAGGTTGGGTTAAATGTGGAAGACACATTTCAGTTGAATGAGTTCAGTTGTACAACTGACTAGGTCTCCCCCCCCTTTCCCTATAGAACCAGACAGGAGGACATTATTACTGCTAGACTCTCAGACGGAGCGAGATGGACTGTCAGTCTACAATAGATAGCAGGCATTTTGACATACACAAGTAACACCCATGAGCATTTCACAGTGTCTCATTTTGACTGTCATGAATATTGACATACAGTATGGTGGGCATTTAGGGCGTGTGTTTCTTTTGTATGTGCGCTCTTCCTTTTGTTCAAACAGCCAAGACAGCCTCTTCTCTCTGTATCCCACTGAAGGGATGTAAAAAGGGGATGTGGGTGAAAAAAGAGGCAGAGTGTTGTCTGGCCTACCTGGTTCTCAGGATCCAAATAATACCACACATTTTGAGTCTCTGGCTGCTGTGTGAAAATGTGTGTGTGAGTGTGTGTAATGTCTGTGTCTTTCCTCCTTTCTCTGCGCCCTATAATCACAGCTAGCAGGTCATTGTGTTCTCAACTCCAAGGCTGTACTGACTAGCACCGTGGGGGGGATCATCTTCCCCATTTTACAACAATACAATGGGATCGGTCCATGGGTCAAGACTGTGTGTGTGTGTGCTTGTGTACTGCTGCTGCCATTGACACTGGTAGTGCCTAACAGAGGGTAGATGTTCTGCTATTGACTGCAGGCGTATTAGTATTCTACAGCTGGATAGATAGTAATGACATCCCTCATGTCTTTTCTCTTGCCTCCTCTCAGTAGGTAGCATTGGGCCTTTCAATCTGGCAACGTGTGTTCGCCAGCAAAGTGCAACAGGTTCACTTGGCCGACTTCTCCTTAGCAACGTGTGTGTGTGACGCACCTGATCAATGGAGGCTAAGTGGTAGTGGGAGTCAGTCGAACCATGTGCAGAGCACTCACCTTCTGAGTTAGTTACCACAGTTACACTGCCTTTTAGAACAGGTTTTCTTCCTTAGTTCCCCTTTCCATCTCAGAATGTTATAAAGTTTGGAGAAGTGGGGATGCATTAACCAGTCATCCTGCAATCCGTTATATTCGTTCCTCTCTACACTCGTCCCTCCCCAGGGCGGTTCACGAGGGGTCCTCTGAGACACGCTCCCCATCCATCTCCCTTGGGTCGGTCCCATGATCAAAGCCCACTGTGTCCCTCCATTGTTCCTGCTCCGAGCAGCGTAATGATTCCATCAGGCCCCGGCCGTAAGGGCCCAGAGACATGCATTGGAACCTCCCCTGTTGAATACGCTTCGTTATGCGATTCATTAGCGTGTCAACATGTGGCTGTCCCTCTTTACAGAGCACTGCCCTCTCTCCTGCTTCACTCAGTACCCCTCAGTATCCCATCTCCCATCAGACGGTGACAAATGCTTTGATGCTTACATCAACCTCTCTATGAAGAGCTGTTGTTATGTTCAGTATGAATTAAGCTTTGTGTATATGTTTGTGTGTCTCGTAACCACCCTACCACTCTGTTCTTCAAGAGGAGCCCAGCCCAGCCCTGGGCCTGCATGGAGGTCACAAGTTTGTCATTAAGTTAATGCCAAACATGTGACCACGATGACCCTTTTAGCCATGCTCATTTAGACCAATGTCCTCTGTAGACAGACTGTGCCAACATAGCCTTAGTTCCACTGTCTGTAGACATAGACATACCCACACACGCAGACTTGCACACACACACAAACAAACAAACCAATACATTTCTTAAATGTAAACATTATACAGTAGCCGCGCTCTACACAACTGTTTTATTTTGTTTATTTAACTAGGCAAGTCAGTTAAGAACAAATTCTTATTTAAAATGATGGCCTACCAAAAGGCAAACGGCCTCCTGGGGGGACGGGGGCTGGGATTAAAAATACAAAACAAATATATAGGACAAAACACACATCACGACAAGAGAGACACCACAAAACTACATAAAGAGAGGCCTAAGACAACAACATAGCATGGCAGCAACAGTAATGTTGCTACCCTTAGGATGTGTTATGTGGATGTGTTAGTGGAGGGTCCTGCTGTGCAGCGTGGCTGTGAAAAACAGACAGGAACTGGCAGACAGGCAGACAGTGGTGCTGCTGGGAGAGGAGGGATAAACCACAGGGCAGAGAGACTAGACCATGATGTGATGTCCTTGCTACATGTTGGACTCCCATGGGGGATTTTTCTGCCCTTATTATTAATTAAACATGATCAGTAAATCGTTCTAAATCTACCCAACCCACAGCCGGAAGCAAATGTACACATGCAGGGATGAGCATGTGTGAACACACACGCGCTAGCAGACACACACACGCCCCCACACACACATTATGCCCAAACACCCAGCACCACAGCCCACCTAATGTACAGTTGAAGTTGGAAGTTTACATTCACCTTAGCCAAACACATTTAAACTCTGTTTTTCACAATTCCTGACATTTAATCCTAGTAAAAATTCCCTGTCTTAGGTCAGTTAGGATCACCACTTTATTTTAAGAATGTGAAATGTCAGAATAATAGTAGAGAGAATGATTTATTTCAGCTTTTATTTCTTTCGTCACATTCCCAGTGGGTCAGAAGTTTACATACACTCAATTAGTATTTGGTAGCATTGCCTTTAAATTGTTTAACTTGGGTCAAACGTCTCAGGTAGCCTTCCACAAGCTTCCCACAATAAATTGGGTGAATTTTGGCCCATTCCTCCTGACAGAGCTGGTGTAACTGAGTCAGGTTTGTAGGCCTCCTTGCTCGCACACGCTTTTTCAGTTCTGCCCACAAATGTTCTATGCGATTGAGGTCAGGGCTTTGTGATGGCCACTCCAATACCTTGAATTTGTTGTCCTTAAGCCATTTTGCCACAACTTTGGGAGAATGCTTGGGGTCATTGTCCATTTGGAAGACCCATTTGCGACCAAGCTTTAACTTCCTGACTGATGTCTTGAGATGTTGCTTCAATATATCCACATAATTTTCCTGCCTCATGATGCCATGTATGCACCAGTCCCTCCTGCAGCAAAGCATGCCCACAACATGATGCTGCCACCCCCGTGCTTCATGATTGGGATGGTGTTCTTCGCCTTGCAAGTTTCCCCCTTTTTTCTCCAAACATAACGATGGTCATTATGGCCAAACTGTTCTTTTTTGTTTCATCAGACCAGAGGACATTTCTCCAAAAAGTACGATCTTTGTCCCCATGTGCAGTTGCAAACCGTAGTCTGGCTTCTTTATGGCGGTTTTGGAGCAGTGGCTTCTTCCTTGCTGAGCAGCAATTCAGGTTATGTCAATATTGGACTCATTTTACTGTGAATATAGATATTTTTGTACCTGTTTCCTCCAGCATCTCCACAAGGTCCTTTGCTGTTGTTCTGGGATTGATTTACACTTTTTGCACCAAAGTACGTTCATCTCTAGGAGTCAGAACGCGTCTCCTTCCTGAGCGGTATGACGGCTGTGTGGTCCCATGGTGTTTATACTTGCGTACTATTGTTTGTACAGATGAACGTGGTACCTTCAGGCGTTTGGAAATTGCTCCAAAGGATGAACCAGACTTGAGGAGGTCTACAATTTTTGGCAGATTTCTTTTGATTTTCCCATGATGTCAAGCAAAGAGGCACTGAGTGTGAAGGGAGACCTTGAAATACATCCACAGGTACACCTCCAATTGACTCAAATGATGTCAATTAGTCTATCAGAGGCTTCTGAAGCCATGACATCAATTCTGGAATTTTCCAAGCTGTTTAAAGGCACAGTCAACTTAGTGTATGTAAGCTTCTGACCCACTGGAATTGTGATACAGTGAATTATAAGTGAAATAATCTGTCTGTAAACAATTGTTGGAACAATTACTTGTGTCATGCACAAAGTAGATGTCCTAACCGACTTGCCAAAACTATAGTTTGTTAACAAGAAATTTGTGGAGTGGTTGAAAAACGAGTTTTAATGACTCCAAACTAAGTGTATGTAAACTTCCGACTTCAACTGTATAGCCTACATGACCTTGATAGTGAACTGATGAGTCATGTTGAGTCTACTGTATACAGTAAATATGGTGGTGGGAGGAGGGTTGGGTTGATGGAAGGATGGTATTCCTGTCATTACTGTAGTGTCATCCCCTCTGGGCTGGAACCGGGAGGCACAAAGGGCTTATTTTGTCCCTATCTCCTGACGCCTCCCTCCTCTTTCCCTCTCGACACCTCACAGACCCAGTCATGTGTTGTCCTCTGGGGTACAGCAGAGATGATAATCGGAACGTCTACTGTAGCTAGCACAATACAACCCGTAAAGTCCAATGCGGTGTCCCTGACATGAGCCTGTTCACAGTCTCTATGGAGGCTAGTCTCTCTGTCCACTCCGCTGGATGACCTTGATTGGAATCCATCCTCGCTGGTCTGGTCTTTACTGGGAGTTTCACATTCTGTGTTTTGCTTCCTATCTACTGGCAAGTTGATTTGTTAACAAGCAAGCTGCACTTTGTCCATGCCTAATGTTTGCAGCCAGCCAGGCAGGACTCTACTAGACTGAGTGGTCTGCTGTGATGTCATGATGTGAGGGGTTTCAGTGGAGGTCAACACAACATTTCTACGGTGTTATATCCTAACCATTGCACTCTCTTGACGGTCCAAGGTTTCCCAGTTGCCTAAATCCGTTTGGGACCCTCCCTTAACACCCCACCTCTAAATCATGAAACTACCCCCCCAATCCCATTCCTCTGCGTCCTGGCTATCACAGACTCGCCTCGAACTGCTGCATCTGTTTCAAAATGTGCCCTTTGGACTGCAGTTCTCCCCCCTCTTAGTCTGGATCCGTCTGGGGGTTGGGTTGGGTAGGTGGAGAGAGACAGATGCCGCTATGTGGGCTGGACATGCTGGATGTAGGTTAAGTGCTTAATTTTACACTCAGCTGTTACTTCAGAGGTTATTTATAAACCTTGGCAGGGGGACAGTGTGATTATGCACAGAGCCAGTCATGGTGCCGTGAAATTTGCTGAGAGAGAGAGTGGAGGGGGGAAGAGAGTGAGTAAGGGAGAGAGAGAGATTACACAGACCCACAAAGAATTTGAAAACAAATCCAATTTTGATAAACTCATATCTATTAAGTGAAATACTAGTGTGACATCACAGCAGCAATATTTGTGAACTGTTGCCACAAGAAAAGGGCAAGCAGTGAAGAACAAGCACCATTGTAAATACCCATATTTATATTTATTTATTTTCCCTTTTGTACTTTTACTATTTTCACATCGTTTACAACATGGTACATAGCCATAATATGACATTTGAAATGTCTCTATTCCTTTGGAGTGTAATGTTCACTGTTAATTTTCTATTGTTTATTTCACTTTTGTTTATTATCTATTTTACTTGCTTTGGCAATGTAAACATATGTTTCTCATGCCAATAAAGCCCTTTGAATTGAATTGAGAGGGGGAGGAGAAAGAGTGGTGGGGAGTGAACGAGGTGAGAAAGACAGAGGGAGAAGAGAGAGAAGTGAATGGGGAGAGAGAGAGAGAGTGGGGGAGGTGAGGTGAGGGGTTGACACAGCCAGCCGCAGTGCAGAGGCTACTGTCTGAGGCAGGCAGGGAGGGCAGTCCTACAGCTTGTTTGATGTTCATGAAGATTTGCCTAACAGCCATTCAGGCTGTGTAGTGTGTGCAGTCAGTCCAGACAGTCAGTCAACAAGAACAGCAAGTCCCTACAGCTGTAGGATGTTAATTTGATCACCCTGTTGTTATAGGACATTTTAATGCGAACGTGTAGTGTATTCAAGGTTTAAAAAGGCTTCTAAAGTTTGTAATTCCCACTTTAAAATTACAGACTTGATTTGCCCTAACTGAAATGTATCAGCCCCTACAAAAAATGTCCATTATTTATAATCCACACAATAGTTTACATTTGCTGTTGCTGCAGGATTATTTTCCTGCAGTGAGACACTGGTCAAATTAAGATCCTATATCTGTATACCATTTATCAGTAGGAGTTCCCCCTATTATCTTTCTATACCTGGCCTTTGTGCCACTGCACTGAGTTGTCACAGGCATTTCCCCTGTCTTTTTATAACCATATATATCAGTGTCATGCATCTGACTTAAAGGTAATGCTGCAATCAGTTAGCATTTTAAATATGCTAATGAAGAAGTTGTCATTTGAATTTTTGTTGTACTGTAGTAGGGTTGATTTAGGTTGGAAAACCTGGATATTTGAGGTAAATCATTGATATGTCTTCTGCTTTCTGTAGTAGAGTAAATGTGCTTCTATTTGCAGTCACATGAGTCACTTGGTTGATTTGTGTGTTGTTTGGGTAGTTGGTGTCATCACGAACTAACAAGCTGTGAGTTTCACATGGGTGGTGGTGATGGGTGGTGTAGCAGTTTGCCATTTAAGTTCCTAACAGGAAGTACTCGTGTAAATGAAATGCCATTTCTCCTAAGAGGAAAGAGTGGGTGACAGACTTCTTGCAAAAAAAGCCCCAACCCTTGCTTTCATTTTCATTCTATACAATGTGTAACATGATTTGAGATATTTATAGATTTACTGGAGATCTTGCTAGACATCCTGGAGTTGCAATTTGGAGAGACACACACAGAGAGACAAACTAACCTTGTGGGGACACACGTTTCAGTCCCATTCAAAATCCTATTTTCCCTAAACCTAACCATACCCTAACCCCAAAACCTAACCTTAACCCTAGCTCCTAACCCTAAAACGAACCCTAAACCTAACCCTAACACTAATTGTAATACTAACCCTAAACCCCATAGAAATAGCATTTGACCTTGTGGGGACTAACAAAATGTCCCCAGTTGGTCAAATTTTTGTTCATTTACTATTCTTGTAGGGACTGCTGGTCCCCGCAAGTATAGTTAAACACATCAAAACACACACACACACACACACACACACACACACACACACACACACACACACACACACACACACACACACACACACACACACACACACACACACACACACACACACACACACACACACACACACACACACACACACACACACTGTCCAGTGGAGAGAGTGGAGTAGAGCGACCCCTCAGGGTTAAGGACTGACTCTTAACTGTAGCCTATACTGACACTCTCTGTTAATAATCCTGTCACTACAGGGTTGTAGACGGGCACAGTAACACACTGCTGTAGACTGTAGAGGATGATAGAACCACCATGAGTTGGCCTATCACCTGTGGTGGTGGTGGTGGTGGTGGGCCATACACAACAAACCAGAGGGACATAGTGGTTCCAGTGGAGTCACTGAGACTGAGCTCGGGAGAGTGTGCTTTCCTCTCCTTTTCTTACTGACAGGATTCAACACACACAGTGTCTGCCATCAAAGAAAAGGAAACATGTGTAATCCCGGTGTTTGTCAAATACAGATGATGTTTTCTGCCCTTGTTGACTCCTGATGGTCACTTGTACTCAGTGAGACGTTTTCCCCCTCTTCTCCCTGGGGGCGCTTTGACCCATCTGAGACACAGCAGTTGAGTGAGAAGCCTGGCCGTCTTATTTTCTGTATTCAATTATTATTTTTTAAAGCTTTGTCTGGCTGGCTGGCTGGCTGTGAGCATTTAAAAATAGCAGCAAGAATTACCAGGTGCTGGTTTATCAGTGAAATGAAATGCTGTAGATTTAGAGTCAAAACAAGAGAGAGGATATGCTTTGTTGAGCAGTAACTGGACCATCAGCCACTCTGTCTTTTAGTTTATTATCTCAGAGTTCTATTTATTTCTGAATGAAGACGATCCTCTGTATGAGTGTGGGGGGGGGGGGGGTCACTCAGCAAATTTACAGTAAATAGGGCCAGTATTGTAACACCTTGTCTCTGCATCTGTTTGGTAAAGTAGTAAAGTAAGGGCAGATGTTTCAGCTCCCTGACTGACTGACACTCTCCGTTCTCATTCTCTGTTGGCTTTGAACAGGAAATCGTTTTTTCTAATCCAGCTGCCTTGACTTCCTAATTCACAGTGAATTGATTTCCTCTGTAGCAATCACTGGAGAACAGCTCGGAATATCACAAACAGAAAGGACATGATCTCCTCGTATAGGAACTGGAAGCCAAATAGCTGTAAGACAGACATGGACCTGGGGGCACTTCCTTCCCCCACCAAGTCTCCTAAGTGCTTCTATCCAAAGTATTTCTTTAGGTACAAATGTCTGGTTCCTGGACATGTTTTACACAATTAACAGTATGACAGGTAACTCTCGATGTGCCTACTCTCAGCTATACCATACAGTACACTGACATTCCAACACACAAACCCAACCAAGGCTGGCGGTACTCTTAGTTGTGAAGGACCACATCCAGCTGGGTGGAGAATGTATTATTGCGTTTTGCTGTAATTGCAATTGGTCTTCTTTGCTTGTCTCTGTACATATGTCTTTTTTTTCCACAGACCACATCCATTTGTATTGCGGTCTGTGTATAATAAATCTAGTCAGAATGGCACTGGGCTGAGTGTCTGTGCGTGAGAATGATTTGGGTGAAGTAGCCAATGTCTTTTTCATCTTTAGGAGAAGTAATAAAGATGAAACACGAGGGCTGCGGTCTGGATGTCTTTGAAGGGAAGGCCAAGGTAAAGATGAGACAACTGAGGCTTGTACTTGACTAAAGCATAGGGCTGCTACTGCGTGTGTTTGTTTGTGTGCGTTGGTGTGGAAGTGTGTGTGAGTGGCCCTGTGTCTGTGCTGCAGATATCTATCTGGGTTGGTCAGCCTTTGCTAACTGGACACATTGTCTGATATCAGTAATATCTCTCAATGTGTCCATTCTGTCAGACAGTAATGTACTTTCTTGACTAACAGAGGATAGTATTGTACAGTTTGAGATTAGATGGAGGTCCTTTCGGGTCATTAGTGAGTTCACTGGGGTTGACCTATGATGTATCATCATCATGCTATCTTTCACCTCCATAACCAGTGCTTCCTATTGTCGGAGTCCTGCAGTCAAATGACCAAATCATGGTTGGAATGTTATTCATATTTTTCATAATTTCCTAATTAATAAGAATTATTGAGAAGAAAAAAAACAGGTGTTTCTATGTCAAACAGTTTTGGTATATTTCAGTCTTCTGTGATGTATTTAATGTGTATTTTTGGGATGTAAACTCAAGGTTTAATACATTTCAACTCTATATCTGACATGATACAAGTGTCTTCTTTTTAAGCCCATAACCATGTGTGTGAGGTGTATACTTCTCTTTCAAAGTAGATTTGTTTCAGACTACCAAGAAACTGTGTGACCCTGATTTAGCCCACTGCAGTAAAAGGCTAATAGTTGCTCTTGATCAACATGGTCTCAGGGCAATTCGCATTATTCTGTATGTAAATCTGTGACACTCCATTTAGTATGATATGTTATGTTAGGTTATATTATGAATGGAATAGCGGTTGTCGTGTCTTTGGGCACCATTAACTGAAGACATGTTTATCAAAATAACTCCATGTTATTATTATTACGCGATTAAACTGATTGATCGTTTAACTGTAATTAACTAGGAGATCGGGGCACCAGGAAAATATTCAGATTACAAAGTTATAATTTTCCTAATATAACTTTCCTATATTATAACATTATATATATTATATTATATTATATTATATTATATTATAGTATAGGCCGATTATCTTCTGGTTTAAATGGTGTATTTTACCTCGCGTCAGTCTCATTCCAGACGTCGTAAATTGTTGTATCTGCACGAATCCAGTCTTTACTAAGTCATCCATACATCAACTGTCTTAAAATCATTTATTTACTAAACAAAGTAATTCACAGAAAACATACAAACAGTAATTATCGTCACAAAGAATTGGTAGAGTAATGTGCCCTAGTGGGCTAAACCGGCATGGCAGCTTGTTAAACCAACAAGGGGGGGGGGGGGGGGGGGTCAGCTGAGAAGACCCTACAGAGTTGATAAATATTAACAATTGATATGCTAATCCTTTGCACATGAACGCTCACTCATTCGGGAACAATTGCAATCAATATATATTTACGCTCAGTGTGTTGTCTGGATCCTTGTTGGAGAGTTTTTGTCCTGTTGAAGAGTTTTTGTCCGCGCTCTCTCTCTCTCGGTTAGAATGAATCTTTCAAAGCGACATTCATTAATGTTGTTATAGAATGGATGTTTCGTCGGTCTTCGCGTTTGATGATATCAAATTTCTAGCTGCAGACTATTAATTAATATCAAAGACTTGTTATTATTCTGTCGGTATCGATAGTCTAAAGTTTAACCACGTGGTATGGTTAAAGTTCAGTAGAGGGATGCATGGTCAAACCTATTGGCCAACTCGTAATGGAGTGGAGGCCTGGTCTAAAGAAAGTAACCCTGGGTCGGGGTTTTATTCGAAATGACAGAAAAAGGCTGTCTCATGACGCCAGGTCTTGTCTGTGTCCCTGGGGGCGTGCCGATGACTGAGTTAACCTGTTATGGCTAGGGGGCAGTATTTTCACGGCTGGATAAAAAACGTACCCGATTTAATCTGGTTACTACTCCTGCCCAGTAACTAGAATATGCATATAATTATTGGCTTTGGATAGAAAACACCCTAAAGTTTCTAAAACTGTTTGAATGGTGTCTGTGAGTATAACAGAACTCATATGGCAGGCCAAAACCTGAGAAGATTTCATGCAGGAAGTGGCCTGTCTGACAAGGTGTCGTTCTTCTTGTCTCTGTTTATTGAAGAGTGAGGATCTTAGCTGTCCCGTGACACTTCCTACGGCTGCCATAGGCTCTCAGAAGGCGGCAAAACGCTGAATCGTGGCTTTGCAGGCTCTGGCTGAAACAAAGTAGCGCGTTTGGGTAGTGGCTGGTTACAGTACTGTGAGACTCAGGCTCATGCCCGCGTAGACCGAAAGCTTTGTTTTCTTTCCTCTGTTTAGCTAAATGGACATTCCCGGTCGGAATATTATCGCTTTTTTACGAGAAAAATGGCATAAAAATGGATTTTAAACAGCGGTTGACATGCTTCGAAGTACGGTAATGGAATATTTAGATTTTTTTGGTAACGAATTGCGCCATGCGCGCGACCCTGATTTACCATTTCGGATAATGTCTGGGACGCACGAACAAAACGCCGCTATTCGGATATAACGATGGATTATTTTGGACCAAACCAACATTTGTTATTGAAGTAGCAGTCCTGGGAGTGCATTCTGACGAAGACAACAAAAGGTAATCAAACTTTTATAATAGTAAATCTGATATTGGTGAGTGCTAAACTTGCCGGGTGTCTAAATAGCTAGCCCGTGATGGCTGGGCTATGTACTTAGAATATTGCAAAATGTGCTTTCACCAAAAAGCTATTTTAAAATCGGACATATCGAGTGCATAGAGGAGTTCTGTATCTATAATTCTTAAAATAATTGTTATGCTTTTTGTGAACGTTTATCGTGAGTAATTTAGTAAATTGTTAGCAAATTCCCCGGAAGTTTGCGGGGGGTATGCTAGTTCTGAACGTCACATGCTAATGTAAAAAGCAGTTTTTTGATATAAATATGAACTTGATTGAACAAAACATGCATGTATTGTATAACATAATGTCCTAGGTGTGTCATCTGATGAAGATCATCAAAGGTTAGTGCTGCATTTAGCTGTCTTCTGGGTTTTTGTGACATTATATGCTAGCTTGAAAAATGGGTGTCTGATTATTTCTGGCTTGGTACTCTGCTGACATAATCTAATGTTTTGCTTTCGCTGTAAAGCCTTTTTGAAATCGGACAGTGTGGTTAGATAAAGGAGAGTCTTGTCTTTAAAATGCTGTGAAATAGTCATATGTTTGAAAAATTGAAGTTTTTGTATTTTTGAGGAATTTGTAATTCGCGCCACGCCTATCATTGGATATTGGAGCAGGTGTTCCGCTAGCGGAACGTCTAGATGTAAGAGGTTAAGCTTTGAACAGAAATACAATTCTATCACATTAACATCAGTACATAGCCTCTCAACATATTCCAAATAGCTTTAATCTTATTAAATCATTGTATACAACCATTTAGATGCAAGTCCCATAGCTGAGGCTATTATATAAACCTTAGTATGGTAATATGGCACTATTGTCTCTAATGAGTATCACAAAATTGTACCAAGCGGACCAGTTCGTAGCTGGATTCTTCACCGATCTTTTATACATTCTCCAGAACATAAATGTCGTTCGGTTCCCCAATTCTGTGAGTTGGAAGAATTTCCTTTGTCTCTCTGAAACCCCTCTCTGTCTCAAAACTGGGCCATGCGGCAGGACATTCTCCTTTAGAATTTTACAACCCCTCTCACCACAGCAGTGTCAGAAGTATAGAGGTCGGGGGATGGTGCATAGAAAAGGCCTGGTGCAGAGGGAGGGGGTTCAACTGTGTTCTCTGTTCCCAGAGAGAGGGCAACGTCATGACACGGTCATACAATATCATTCGAATTAGTGGACATATAGTATCGTACGTCTTACAATAGCATACAAATTGGATGACACAACTTATTATACATCTTCGAGGATGTATAGTATTATACTTCTTTCTCTGAGACCAGGTGGCTTGTTGCGCCATAACAACAACGGAGAATTACGGGGAGAATTTACATTGGCGATTAGCGAAACTAATGACAACGGTTAAGATAATTTATGTAAAAGGTTAGGAGGACTAATACGACAAAGGTTAGGTGAATGTATGTAGCAGGTTCGGTGAATTGGGTTAAGTTTAGAATAGGGGTTAGGCATGTGCAACGAGACATGAACACGCAACCTTTGGATTGCTTGACGGTTGCAGATTATGCCCACCCATCCTCCCAGACCAACTTCCCTACTTTTGTAACTAGACCATTAGTAGGTATCATACGTCTTGGAGGTACTTCGAAATACATAAAGTATGTTTCGTATGGCTCTGAGACCAGGCTGTCTTGATAGGCCACTGAAATGGTTTTGAACTTGATGGAAAGACTTCCAGTCTTGTACATATTTGACCATTATTAACTTATGGCTCCTGGACTGGGGGTTGAATTTAAAGTCACTGTATATTTGACATCCTTAATATGTAATGTTTTGAGCTCATATATGATAGGTGTTGTATATACTGTATGTGTGTGTTGAACAGACTAACGACGTAGGTTCCCTTGGTGTCACTTCTGATCTCTGTCTTACCCCCGACTGACACATGGGTCATGTGTCACAGGTGAAGAACCAGGATGTGCTTGTTTCACACCTCAGTGACCATTTGGCTGATTTATTGCCCTTTCTGTCCTTCGCTCTCTTTTACTCTCTCCTCCATTTTTTCCTGTTAATTTGGAGTCATGAAACTGTCTGCCAGGGTAGTGTTGTGATCTGAGAGCCAGGAGAAGGAAAGGTACTTAGATAGGTGGTGGAACTGACAGATGGTGGACTGACACAGTGCGGCTGCAGTACGTGCACAACAGAGCACAGCAGGCCTGAGTCAGTGCAGCGAGCCTGAAATAGGTTACGGGGCAGTATAGGTTATGGTGGTCACATGTCTGTTTGTCTGTATGTTTGAAGCCTTCCTCCAACACCACGTCCACCAGGCACTAAACACAGGACCTTGACTGATTCTAGACTAGGTTGGGATGTTGTTGGACTCAGTTGTTGTGTGTCTGTTTGGGGGAGATGGGGATAGTGGGAGGACGACTGATGAAATCATCATGCTGCCATTTGTAGGGAGAGCGAGGAAGAGTTAGAGAGCAGAAACAAGGAGGGAGACTTGAGGGAGAGTGTGAGACGGTGGAAGGAGATCCAGACAGAAATCAAGATAATATGTGAATGTTTTGTTTGGAGCCTCTGGACAGCAACAGCATGTGGTGTCCTGATGTTCTGCTTGTTCCTGGTCCAACCGGAGGAAAGAGTTGTCTCCCTAATCAATCATGGTCTGACCCTGTGCTCCTCTTCTCCTATCCCTAACACCTCAGCAGGCTCCTCCTAACCTATACCCCTCAGCAGGCTCCTCCTAACCCATACCCCTCAGCAGGCTCCTCCTAACCCATACCCCTCAGCAGGCTCCTCCTAACCCATACCCCTCAGCAGGCTCCTCCTAACCCATACCCCTCAGCAGGCTCCTCCTAACCCATACCCCTCAGCAGGCTCCTCCTAACCCATACCCCTCAGCAGGCTCCTCCTAACCCATACCCCTCAGCAGGCTCCTCCTAACCCATACCCCTCAGCAGGCTCCTCCTAACCCATACCCCTCAGCAGACCCCTCCTAACCCA
Organism: Salmo salar; assembly: GCF_965601325.2. Lineage (NCBI taxonomy): Eukaryota > Metazoa > Chordata > Actinopteri > Salmoniformes > Salmonidae > Salmo > Salmo salar. The sequence goes on along the minus strand of NC_138293.1, from coordinate 63,054,111 downwards.
TACCCCTCAGCAGTCTCCTCCTAACCCATACCCCTCAGCAGGCTCCCCCTAACCCATACCCCTCAGCAGTCTCCTCCTAACCCATACCCCTCAGCAGACTCCTCCTAACCCATACCCCTCAGCAGGCTCCTCCTAACCCATACCCCTCAGTAGTCTCTGGGTATATGTGGGGCTGGACAGCTTGATATGAACCATTAGCCTACTAACTGTTGTTGGTGGCATATAAATTCAACGTGTTTGACAAGATAGACAACATGTGTGGGACAGTGGCTGTAAGAGTCGTTTAAGATGACGAGCATGGCCTTATTTCTATTACAGCATATTGGATGACTGTCATTCATATTCCATTCACCCAGCTCAATGTAACAGCAATAGGTTTAGGCTACTACATGATACTTGAATTTTCCCTACCCATCATGAGGTTGCTACAACCTAGCCTATGAATGAAGGTTTACAACGTAGGTGCACACAGGTTGAGAGAAAATGTTGAGGTGACACACTGTGACACATGGACAGACAGTGACACATTCAATACCTCCTTGCACACTCTTGCCTGCATCATGCTGATATAGGGTGTAATCATTAGTCCAACAGTTGCAAATGAGAATTTTGATTGGACAAATTCAGGTATGTTTAGCCCCGTTTAAGAAACTTTTTCAACAGAATCGGCAGAATGAATACACACCTGATCATGCGTAAACACGGTTCAGAACAGCCACGTTGTATTCCTTCTCACATCTATGCGCTCTCCTCCTCTCACTTTTTCCCTTTGTCACTTTTGGACATCAATGCACAACACATCAGCTGTATGTGACCAGGCCAAAAAACCTTTCCAAGCCGAACCATAACCGCTACACACAGCCTACATCGTTGTCACCATATTAGCTAAAGTAACGTAGTCAACATAGCTAATAGAACTAACGCGTTAGCAAACTTTCTACAATCATGCAGTAACTTTACAGTGCACTGTCAGTAAGCAGTTTAGCGCTTACACCGGTGGGCCCTGGTGACAATAAATTAGTAAAACCAAAAGCTTACCTTTACTTGGAAGAGTTCTAGTGTTGGATAGTCATAGCCAGCTAGCTAACATAGCATCCCTCTGTTTGAGTAGGTTAAACTAGCTAGCTGCATTTGCTAGCTAAGTAAGTGAAACTGAAAATGGAAAAAAATGATGAAATCTCTCTCTTGATTCTCTTACATTTTGGAAGAAATGTATTTGTTCAAAACTGCTCAACTGTCACACCTGCTCCCACTCTTCCCCTCGCGCCAGGCTCCCCAGCATTGTTCACTCCTGCCATCATCATTACACACACCTCCCTTCCCCCCCATCACGCGCATCAACGATTATTGGACTCACCTGGACTCAATCATTTCTGTCATTACCTTCCTTATATCTGTCTGGTTCCCCACTCTGTTCTCTGCTCCTGCATTGATTGTCATAAGTCCTTGTTTACCCATGTGCTGACACTGGTCCTGTACTGTTACCTGTCTGTTCCTCATTTTATGTTCAACTCCCCGTACCTGCTTCTCATCGCCAGCGTCGGTCCGTACACAACTATTGTCTCTCTCTCTTTGAGTCAATTATTCACCACATTTTATGCACTGCACTGCAGTGCTAGCTAGCTGTATCTTATGCTTTCAGTACTCGTTTCTTTCTCTGATCCTTTGATTGGGTCGACAACATGTCAGTTCATGCTGCAAGAGCTCTGATAGGTTGGAGGACTGGCCTTCGGAAGTTGTCATAATTAATGTGTAAGCTCCCATCCTCCTTTAAAAATTCAAAATAAACTTAATATGTATGCTATGCATTATGATTTTTGAAATGCCATTGAGGTTAAAATAAGAGGCTTTGGATAAAGCATGGAGGTGCTAAGGTTTGTGGGAGCTCTCCACCAGTGAAGAGCATCATGAAATGCTTTGGTAATCAGATTTTGTCAATGTTGTGGTCCCTTTGAAAAAAGACGACTTCCTCAGTAGCAAGCAAGGTTACACTCACTTCCTCTTTCTCTTTCTCTTTCTCTCTCCCTCTCTCTCAGGTTTGGGGTGCTCCTCTTCATAATATCCTGCTATTACATGGTAGCAAAGACCTGAAGACAAGAGGTAAGCAATGTGACCTTATCCTTTCAGTTTTTTACACTGTGTAGATCTCTCATTGGGTCAACTGTCAGTGTACACTATATCTGCGATCTAGGGTTGTGTGTCAGTTAATGTCGTTATAAGTGGGTGGCTCACAAAAGAGTCTCAAGATTCACTTCAATGATAAAGAGTGATTGCTGAAGAAGAAAAAAGCAAAAGGGAGTAACTTTCACTTCTCCTCAGATCTCTTTGTGCCACTGTGTTTGGCTGTTGTGGTAAGTACTGTACCGAGGGGAATTATCTTTACCCTCTGGTGGAGTTGACAACTAAGGTGCTAATGGTGGGAACCGGGCACCTGGTAAGGTCACAGAGGATGATGAATTCTGTCAGTCTGTCTGTCTGTCAGTAACCCACCGCTAGACAGAGTTTGCTTACTGGCAACTCCCAGCAACCACAGACACAGATACAGAGCAGCTCCTATGATCATTGATGTGTGTGTGTGTGTGTGTGTGTATATAGTAGTGTGTTGATTATGACTGATCATTGTGCGTGTTTGTGCGTGTGCGTGTGTGTGTGTGTGTGTGTGTGTGTGTTTGTGCGTGTTTGTGCGTGTGTGTGTGCGTGTGTACAGTAGTGTGTCATTGTGTGTGTTTATGTGTCTGGGTGTGTGGTTGCGGGCATGGGCCGGTACAGACTGGCAGTCCTACACTACAGGAGAGCAGGTCAGGAAGAGGCTGGTACATCACTGTAGAACAGGCTCACAGCTCTTCCTGTATGGTTCCTCTTACGATCGGCTGAGAATAGTCTGCTCATAGCCACCTGCTGATGATTGACGGGGGTCATTCTGTTACATTTAAATCCACCTCCTAGCTTATGCCACTCCAGCTCAGAACGCAGTCAAACCATCTGTCATGCTTTCACCTTCATTGTTTTTCTTTGTTTAGCAACCCTACAGGTGTAGGATCTCAATTTGACATATATTGTCACAGCAAAATAATCCTGCAGCAACAGGTTTTGAACGTTTAGTCCATAATGTTGCTTAATCGGTGGTTAGGCAATTAGCTGGCCAAAAGTAGGTTACATGAAAAGTGCAGTACTGTTAATATAAAATAAATTGCCGCAAAATAATGCTGTAACAACACGATTTGAACGTTTAGTCCACAATGTTGCGTGATCAGTGGTTAGGCTTTTACCTGGCCAAAATAAGGTTACATGAAAAGTGCAATACTGTTAGTATAACCATATGTTAGTGCAGGTTTTCAGTGAATTTATGTAAATCCTGAAGCTCAAATTCTCAGCAACAAAATAGTAATTAAATTAAGATCCTACACCTGTATGTAGAAATGTATTGAGGAGCTTAAGGACACTACATTGTGTCCTCATATACAAAGACATACAGAGACAGAGACATTACTGACACACTCTCTCTCAGAGCTGAGGGACCTGTATTGTCTATTGTTGACCTGACAGACCTTAGTCAAATAAATATGTCCGATATGTTCCAATATTTGAGCTTCACGTAATTAAGGCTGCTTGGTCTTGTACAATTGAACCAATAACATAATGCAAACACCAAGCGAAGGAAGTCTGCTGACTTTGCTCCAAGCGAAGAAGGTATTTGACAGGTGTATTTGACCCAAATCCACTCCCTCATGCAGCTGTTGACTCAACACAGAGCAGAATGTTTAGACCCTCAGCTCCTCCAGAGCGAAACAAACTGCCCAACTACAGCTGTCAAACACAACCAGTCCAACCGCTCTGTGGCCGTGTCAGTCAGATACATCATCCGTCTCAAAGAAGCTTCTTTCACTTTTAGTCAACTCAAACTGATGTTCTCCTCTTTTGATTGAAAACCTTCGGTACATTTTCCATGTCACTTCGAATCTGCTCATCCTACTCTCTAAATTCTCTCTATTCACTCTCTCTTCAAATCTGCTCCACCCCCTTCTTTTTTCCTTTTCTCTCTCTCTCTCTCTCTCTCTCTCTCTCTCTCTCTCTCTCTCTCTCTCTCTCTCCCTCTATCTCTCTCCCTCTTGCCTCCCCCCAGGGCGTGTAAGATGGCAGTGTGGATCCAGGCCCAGCAGCTCCAGGGGGATGCGCTGCACCAGATGCAGTCTCTCTATGGACAGCACTTCCCCATCGAGGTGCGCCATTACCTGTCCCAGTGGCTCGAGGGCCAACTCTGGTGAGTGCAGCACAAAGCACACCACTCTACCTGACAGAAAGACATGCCTCACCCAGTAACCTTCACATTCGGTTCAATCACAGTCACAGTAGTAGCAGGGACCATGGAGGGGTAGTAACCTGAGAGCATTGTAGCAAGTGTGTAAAGTCACTGTCCCTGTGTATGTGCTTGAGTGAAGGTGTGTGTGTTAGGGAATGCATAGGGGATTAATGGCTACTCTGTTCTGCATGTATGTACATATAGGATATCTCTAAGCATTCTATATGTCCCTGTGCCAGGGATGTGATCGATCTGGAGAACCCCCAGGAGGAGTTTAAGGCCAAGCGTCTGCTGGACAGCTTGATCCAGGAGCTGCAGAACAAGGCTGAGCATCAGGTGGGAGAGGACGGCTTCCTGCTCAAGATCAAACTGGGACACTACGCCAGCCAGCTCAAGGTGAGACAGATTTAACCAGTAGACAAACCTCCACACAAAGCTAGCTAGAGAAAGGTGAGACAGATAGGAAGTACCAGTATGAAGGTGAGTGATACCGTGCACACATTCCCAGTGTACGTGAGCAGAGCACAGAGCCAGTGCCCTCACAAAAACCTCTACACCTAACTAGCTAGCTGGACAGTTTTAATAAAGCCAGTATAAACCCAATAAACTCACAAGGATATCACAACCTTACAGCCAACTATACCAGCTGAATCGTGGGGATTTATATTTCAATTATACTGATACCAAACTCAGCTAAATGTTAGTTATCACAGCCTCATTGGCAACAGTCCCATGTCCATAAAACCCAACCCAAAATACTTAGAAATAAAACAGTACGTGAGAACAGCCTGCTCTGGCCAGTGTGTCTATATGAAGAAAAACAAAAGGTGGACAACACTGGGCTACGGTAACCAGGCAGTGTTCCCTTTTATGATTGAGTGCTTCACGCTGTCTCTTATCACCTTCCACAGTGGGAGTAGGAGGCATCTTGTCAACACAACACTCTGTAGGCCTACAATGCAGTCTTTCAACCCCACATGGTGCCTTGGTGTGTGTATGTGTGCGTGAGAGAGGGATTTAGACCTGTGTTTCCCAACTCTCGTCCTCCAGTACCCCCAACAGCACAAATGTTTTTTGTAGCCCCATGGACAAGCACATCTGATTCAACTTGTCAATTAATCATCAAGCCTTCAATGAGTGTTTTTTTGTGTGGCTACAACAAAATGTGTGCTTTTGGGGTTACTTGAGGACCGGAGTTAAAGAGAGAGAGAAAAGAGAGAAAGGAAGAGAAATGTAGCCAGTGGATGTGAGACCAAGTCGTCTGCACTTGAGAGAAGGATCTCATTAGTTTAATTGGATTTAGCTAGGCTCAGGGAGTGGGCTTTAGAGCGTTAGCATGCCACGGCGCGGGAGAAGGCTAAATTGGTCAGTGTTGTGTGCACGGCCGTACTGCCAGTCAGCGGCTAACACGGCTAACAAGCCTAACACGACAGCACATGTGGTCCTTGTCTTTCAGAGCACGTATGACCGCTGCCCTCTGGAGCTGGTGAGATGCATCAAACACATCCTGTACACGGAGCAGAGGCTAGTCCGAGAGGCCTCTAATGTGAGTATGAAGCACTCTCTCCAACTTCCATTCCTACTCCCACCTACCTGGGAAGCTTGTTTCACAGGTATGCATATAACAGATACCTGTAGCTCGTATGCACAAAATACACACATACATACATACACATATGGAAATAATATGGAAATACCCACACACCTTTTATAAATATTTGCAGACACCCAAACTCTATAAACACCACACAGAGATGTTTGACATAACACAGCCAATTCCATGACATTATGGAAATCACAGCCATTGGGGGTCGCTTTTCTGCCTCTTTGCTGACATCAAAGGCAATTTACTCTCAATTTTCCCACAGACATATATAAACCTGTTAGCAACCACATAAATACATAAATATACACACACACACACACACACACACACACACACACACACACACACACACACACACACACACACACACACACACACACACACACACCACACACACACACACACACACACACACACACACATAGCACTTCACACACACACCTAGTCAGAAAACTTGCACAGACACAGCCCATATGTCTCGCTGAAAGATAAACTTTGAATTTCTCATTAACCAGCAATGCTGTAGGCCTGGTGGGGAGGTGAAGAAATTTGATATTTTATAACAAGGGTTATAAAACCATAAAGCCGGTGGTCCATAAAACATCTGAATATCAATAAACCCAGTGTTAAATTGATTTCCAGTCATGCCAGGCTTCTCCTATCACAGGATTGCATATTCTACGTGATTGCATTACCACCTGTTTATTCAGACTGTCTTCACAGTGCTCACGTCCCCAGCCTTAACAAGCCATGGGCTGTGTCTGCCCACGATAAGGAAATGCATTTCCCTCTGCACGGTCTCACATGTTCAGTCAGTGGTGATCACTGCTGGTTATGGTCGTTAGGGATTACTGTGGAATAACACAAGCAGGGGTCATTGAGGTTGTGTTAAAGAGGCACAGGGCAATTTCAGGTTCTGTCAGTTTGTGTGTCTCTCTGCTCCATGTAATGATGATGAAATGCTCAACACCACACTAGCTAGTTCCTGCAAATCATCTCAAAGCCAGCGTTGTTTACCGGCCCAGCCCTCTCAACTCTCTCTCCTCTCTCTGATTGGCAGTCAAGCTCCCCAGTGGGCGGGATGATGGACAGCATGTCCCAGAAGTACCAGCAGATCAACCAGGCATTTGAGGAGCTGCGCCTGCTGACCCAGGACACAGAGAACGACCTGAGAAAGCTCCAGCACAACCAGGAGTACTTCATCATCCAGTACCAGGAGAGCCTCCGCATCCAGGGTGAGTCAGCCTTGCCCTGGTCCCCTTCCTAGTCACAACACCCTGGGTCATCAACCCCAGCAGCCCTCACCTTTTATAGGGCAGAATGACGTGTGGGTTTGTAGGTGAGTGAGTGGGTGTCAGTGTGTTTGTGTGTGTGTGGTCTGCAAAGTAAAAGACAGGTGTGTTTATGTGAGATTTGCTGACCTCCCCCTCTCTCCTGTCCTTCCCCTCTCTCTCTCCCTCTCCCTCTTTTCGCCCACATGCAGCCCAGTTGACCAGCCTGGCCACACTGCCCCCTGCTGACAGACAGCTGAGGGAGCCCACATTACTGAGCAAGAGAGCCACCGTGGAGGCCTGGCTCACCCGGGAGGCCAACACACTACAGAAATACAGACTGGTACACTACTTTTTATACTGCATACACACACACATGTAGTGAAACACACACACGTACAACCTGGAATGATGGGTCCGGAGGGGATGGCTGCTTTTTTATTGGCTCTTAACCAACCGTGCGATTTTTATTTTTTTTTGTAACTTATTTTGTACATAATGTTGCTACTACCATCTCTTATGACCGAAAAGAGCTTCTGGACATCAGAACAGCGATTACTCACCACGGATTGGACAAATAATTTTTCTTTAATGAGTCGGACGGGAAGGATATACTCCAAACACCCAAAGAGGCCCTCATCCTCGTCATTCGCTGGAGAAAGAAATGGCGATTTCGCGGAAAGAGATCGGGGTGCCTTGTGAGGATCAGGCGACAAGTGGCTAATATGCCTTTGGCAGCGCTCCTAGTGGTCGGGGACTTTAATGCAGAAAACTTCAATCTGTTTTACCTCATTTCTATCAGCATGTTAAATGTGCAAACAGAGGGGGAAAAAACTCTAGACCACCTTTTCTCCACATACAGAGACACGTAGTACAAAGCTCTCCATCCCCCTCCATTTGGCAAATCTGACTATAATTCTATCCTCCTGACTCCTGCTAACAAGCAAAAATTAAGCAGGAAGCACCAGTGACTCTGTCTATAAAAAAGTGATCAGATGAAGCAGATGATAAACTACAGGACTGTTTTGCTAGTGCAGACTGGAATATGTTCCGGGATTCTTTCGATGGCATTTAGGAGTACACCACATCACTGGCTTCATCAATAAGTGAATCGAAGACGACATCCTCACAGTGACTGTACGTACATAAAGCTACCAGAAGTCATGGATTACAGGCAACATTCGCACTGAGCTAAAGGGTAGAGCTGCCACTTTCAAGGAGCGGGACTCTAACCCGGAAGCTTATAAGAAATTCCGCTATGCCCTCCGACGAACCATCAAACAGGCAAAGCGTCAATACAGGACTAAGATCAAATCGTGCTACACCGGCTCCGACGCTCGTCGGAAGTGGCAGGGCTTGCAAACTATTACAGACTACACAGGGAAGCACAGCCAAGAGCTGCCCAGTGACACAAGCCTACCAGATGAGCTAAATAACTTCTATGCTCGCTTCGAGGCAAGTAACACTGAAACATGCATGAGAGCATCAGCTGTTCTGGACGACTGTGTGATCACACTCTCCGCAGCCGATGTGAGTAAGACATTTAAACAGGTCAACATTCACAAGGCCGCAGGGCCAGACGGATTACCAGGACGTGTACTCCAAGCATGCGTTGACCAACTGACAAGTGTCTTCACTGATATTTTCAACCTCTCCCTGTCTGAGTCTGTAATACCAACATGTTTCAAGCAGACCACCATAGTCCCTGTGCCCAAGAACACTAAGGTAACCTGCCTAAATGACTACCGACCCGTAGCACTCACATCTGTAGCCATGAAATGCTTTGAAAGGCTGGTCATGGTTCACATCAACACCATTATCCCAGAAACCCTAGACCCACTCCAATTTGCATACCGCCCCAACAGATCCACAGATGATGCAATCTCTATTGCACTCCACACTGCAATAGAGATTACAGGTGGACAAAAGGAACACCTATGTGAGAAGGCTATTCATTGACTACAGCTCAGTGTTCAACACCATAGTGCCCTCAAAGCTCATCACTAAGCTAAGGACTCTGGGACTAAACACCTCCTTCTGCAACTGCATCCTGGACTTCCTGACGGGCCGCCCCCAGGTGGTAAGGGTAGGTAACAACACATCCGCCACGCGGATCCTCTTCACGGGGGCCCCTCAGGTGTGCGTGCTCAGTCCCCTCCTGTACTCCCTGTTCACTCATGACTGCACAGCCAGGCACGACTCCAACAGTGGTAGGCCTGATCACCAACAACGATGAGACAGCCTATAGGGAGGAGACCTGACCGTGGGGTCTGACCGTGGGGACAACAACCTCTCCCTCAACGAGATCTAGATAAAGGAGATGATTGTGGACTACAGGAAAAGGAGGACCGAGCATTCTCATAGACGGGGCTGTAGTGGAGCAGGTTGAGAGCTTCAAGTTCCTTGGTGTCCACAGCACCAACAAACTAACATGGTCCAAGCACACCAAGACAGTCGTGAAGAGGGCACGACAAAACCTATTCCTCCTCAGGAGACTGAAAAGATTTGGCATGGGTCCTCGGATCCTGAAAAGGTTTTAGAGCTGCACCATTGAGAGCATCCTTGCATCACTGCCTGATATGGCAATTGGTCGGCCTCCGACCGCAAGGCACTACAGAGGGTAGTGCATACGGTCCAGTACATCACCGGGGCCAAGCTTCCTGCCATCCAAGACCTCTATACCAGGCGGTGTCAGAGGAAAGCCCTAAAAATTGTCAAAGACTCCAGCCACCCTAGTCATAGACTGTTCTCTCTGCTAAAGCACAGCAAGCGGTACCAGAGCGCCAAATCTAGGTCCAAGAGGCTTCTAAACAGCTTCTACCCCCAAGCCATAAGACTCCTGAACATCTAATCAAATGGCTACCCAGACTATTTGCATTGCCCCCTCCCCCCTTTTCTACGCTGCTGCTACTCTCTGTTATTATCTATGCATAGTCACTTTAATAACTCTACCTACATGTACATATTACCTTAACCTCTTGAGGACCCCTTTGAGATACAATCCCGCTAACGGGATTGGTTGGACAACAACCAGTGAGATAGCACGGCGCGATATTCAAAACAAAATAATCTCAAAATTAAAATTCAAGTATTATACGGCGTTTTTAAAGATACTCTACTCGTTAATCCAATCACATTGTCCGATTTCAATAAGGCTTTACGGTGAAAGCAAAACATTAGATTATTTTAGCATAGCACCTCAGCAAAAAAAAATGCCATTTTCCAAGCACGATAGCCATCACAAAACCAGATATACAGCTAAAATTAAGCACTAACCTTTGACAATCTTCATCAGATGACACTCCTAGGACATCATGTTAGACAATACATGCAATTTTTGTTCGATCAAGTTTATATTTATATCCAAAAACCCAATTTTTACATTGGCGCGTGACGTTCAGAAAATGTTTTCTCCCCATAACTACCGGTGAATAGGCACATTTAATTTACAGAAGAACTCATAAACGTTGATAAAATGTATAACAATTATTTAAAGAATTAGAGATAATCTACTCCTTTATGCAACCACTTTGTCAGATTTCAAAATAACGTTACGGAAAAAGCACATTGTTCAATATTCTGAGTACAGAACTTAGCCTTCAATGCTAAGCTATACAGTTAGCCTACAACCACGGCGTCGACAAATCTCTAACAATATGTTCGAAATATTTACTTACCTTTGCTGATCTTCGGCGGAATGCACTCGGATGGGCACCCACTTCCACAAGAAATGTTCATTTGTTCTGCAAAGTCCATCATTTATGTCCAAATACGTCCGTTTTGTTGACCCATCCAGAACACTTTACAATGCCATGTGGCGTGGACGCAAATCCGTAGACGAAATGTTCAAAGTTCCATTACCGTTTGTAGAAACACGTCAAACGATGTTTACAATCAATCCTTTAGGGTATTTTTTTACGTAAAATTGTGATAATTGTACAACCGGGCAATAGGTATTCATCCCAGAAGAAAAATAAAAAAAAACAACGAAGTCACGTGCACGCGCATCATAAGACACCTCTCCTCAGACTGGCCAATGATTGACTGAGCCATAATTATCTGCCCGGTAACAGCTGACGGTTGAAACCAGTTCCTAAAGATTGTTGACAGCCAATGGAAGAGTTAGGAGGTGCAACGTAAATCCTATGTCACTGTAGTTTTTCAAGGGATTCAAAACAAAAACTACATTTCTAATTTCTCCCACTTCCTGATTCAATTTTTCTCAGGTTTTTTGCCTGCCATATGAGTTCTGTTATACTCACAGACACCATTCAAACAGTTTTAGAAACTTCAGAGTGTTTTCTATCCAAATCCACTAATAATATGCATATTCTATTTTCTGGGCCAGAGTAGTAACCTGTTTAAATTGGGTACGTTTTTCATCCGGCCGTGAATATACTGCCCCCTAGCCCCATCAGTTACCTCGACAGAGGTGCCCCCGCACATTGACTCTGTTCCGATAACCCCTGTATATAGCCCCACTATTGTTATTTACTGCTGCTCTTTAATTATTAGTTATTCTTATCTCTTACTTTTTTGGGGGTATTTTCTTAAAACTGCATTGTTGGTTAACGGCTTGTAAGTAAGCATTTCACTCTAAGGTCTATCTGAAGGAATCTCATGCCTTCATGGTATAAAAGCTGGGGATGTATATTGATTGGATAATATGTATGACGTATGGGTACATTCTTATCGGTGTGTGTGTGTGTGTGTGTGTGTGTGTGTGTGCGCGTGCATGTGTGTGTGTGTGTGTGTGTGTGTGCACGTGTGTGCCTGCTTGCGTACCTGCATGTGTGTTTGCCTAGGACCTGGCAGAGAAGCACCAGAAGAGCCTGCAGCTGCTGAGGAAGCAGCAGACCATCATCCTGGATGACGAGCTGATCCACTGGAAGAGACGTCAACAGCTGGCCGGCAACGGGGGTCCTCCAGAGGGGGGGCTGGACATCCTGCAGTCCTGGTGAGACCCCTTCTATCACCCTCTACCCTTAACAGAGATCACATATGTCTAGGATTGATCAAAGGGCAGGGGCCACCCAGTTAACAAGCTATTGGATACTGCTGGGTTTATATGGGGTGTAGTTGGGAAGATGACTGTAGTCTAGGTTGAAGATGACAAAGGTTAAGACAATGGGATTCTAATATCCCATAACTCTTTGCAACAATGGGGAAGAATTCAATGTATTTAAAAATATATATTTTATTGAATATCCAAAACATACAATATACTAGCAGTGAAGCCGCTCAACAACTGCACCACACCAGTCATCCAAAAGACTCCCATTCAGCGCGACACACAGAAGCATCCAGGGTCAGCGCCCTGCTCAAGGGCACGTCGACAGATCTCCCACCAGGCCAAACAAACGGGCACCCGAACCCTCCAAGATCCCCCCACAGTTCCCCAGTAGCTGACCCTCAACCATCTGAGACCCATCCCCCAGTCCCCCCCCAAGAATAAAATAAAATAAAAAATACAATGAATTCCATTCCCCACCCCCAAGAACCCCCTAAAGCACCAACAACCAACAAAATTAACTAAAGAGAAAAAAGACAAAAAAAACAATGCAACAAAAAACAAAAACAAAGGACATCAAGGACAACTAAAATCAGAACAGCAATGCCAACTGTATATGTTTGAGTGCATGTCTGGCACTATTACATATGTGTGTGTCTGTGTATGTGTGTATTTGAATGAGAGTGTGCGTATATGCATGTGTACAAACACCTGCACGGCATCAGCCTCAGGCAAACCGGCATTAGCTGTAAAAACACTACCCCTCAGTGTCTTTCAAACATACTTTTTATTATGTTTTATTTAGACTTTATTTTTTACTTTTATCTTTGACCATCATTCTATTCCACACACAGCAACTCCACTCCCACTTGTCTCCAATTCCACATCCCAACCCTCAGCTTCCCTCAGCCCATCCCAACTGTCTCTGCTGGCCACCCTCTTCGGAATTCTACGCAACATATATCTTTCAACTACGCTGTGATGTTTAACGTACAATTTCAATCTATCTAATCGAATACAATCCACAGGCTGCAAGTTGAAGATAAATACTTTTACTAAGAGTATTAGAAATTGACTGACCAGGTCTCTCCAGATCTCCTAACAGTACTATTTCTAGGGTCAATTTTAGATCAATGCTATGCATTTTCAGCCATTTCTGAACCTGAGACCAGAAACAGGCTACCTGAGGACAATACCAAAATAAATGGTCTATTGATTCTGTATCCTCACAACAAAATCTGCAGAGCTTTGATGATTTTATGCCCCAAATATTCAACATTTTGTTGGTGGCAAGAATTCTATATAGTAATTTTAGCTGAAAAGCACAAAGTCTTGAATCTTGCGTCATTTTATACAGTTGAAGTCGGAAGTTTACATACACCTTAGCCAAATACATTTAACAATTCCTGACATTTAATCCTAGTAACAATTCCCTGTCTTAGGTCAGTTAGGATCACCACTTCATTTTAAGAATGTGAAATTTCAAAATAATAGTAGAGAGAATGATTTATTTCAGCTTTTATTTCTTTCGTCACATTCCCAGTGGGTCAGAAGATTACATACACTCAATTAGTATTTGGTAGCATTGCCTTTAAATTGTTTAACTTGGGTCAAACGTTTCAGGTAGCCTTCCACAAGCTTCCCACAATAAATTGGGTGAATTTTGGTCCATTCCTCCTGACAGAGCTGGTGTAACTGAGTCAGGTTTGTAGGCCTCCTTTGCTCGCACACGCTTTTTCAGTTCTGCCTATACATTTTCTATAGGATTGAGGTCAGGGCTTTGTGATGGCCACTCTAATACCTTGACTTTGTTGTCCTTAAGCCATTTTGCCAGAACTTTGGAAGTATGCTTGAGGTCATTGTCCATTTGGAAGACCCATTTGCGACCCAAGATTTAACTTCCTGACTGATGTCTTGAGATGTTGCTTCAATATATCCACATAATTTTCCTGCCTCATGATGCCATCTATTTTGTGAAGTGCACCAGACCCTCCTGCAGCAAAGTACGCCCACAACATGATGCTGCCACCCTCGTGCTTCACGGTTGGGATGGTGTTCTTCGGCTTGCAAGCCTCCCCCTTTTTCCTCCAAACATAACGATGGTCATTATGCCAAACAGTTCTATTTTTGTTTCATCAGACCAGAGGACATTTATCCAAAAGTACGATCTTTGTCCCCATGTGCAGTTGCAAACCACTTTTTTATGGCGGTTTTGGAGCAGTGGCTTCTTCCTTGCTGAGTGGCCTTTCAGGTTATGTCAAAATAGTACTTGTTTTACTGTGGATATAGATACTTTTGTACCTGTTTCCTCCAGCATCTTCACAAGGTTCTATACTGTTGTTCTGGAATTGATTTGCACTTTTGGAACCAAAGTACGTTCATCTCTAGAAGACAGACCGCGTCTCCTTCCTGAGCGGTATGATGGCTGCATGGTCTCATGGTGTTTATACTTGCATTCTATTGTTTGTACAGATGAACGTGATACCTTCAGGCTTTTGGAAATTGCTCCCAAGGATGAACCAGACTTGTGGAGGTCAACACATTTTTTTCTGAGGTCTTGGCTGATTTCTTTTCATTTTCCCATGACTGAGTTTGAAGGTAGGCCTTGAAATACATCCACAGGTTCACCTCCAATTGACTAAAATGATGTCAATTAGCCTAACAGAAGCTTCTAAAGCCATGTCAACATTTTCTGGAATTTTCCAAGCCTTTTAAAGGCACAGTCAACTTAGTGTATGTAATCTTCTGACCCACTGGAATTGTGATACAGTGAATTATAAAGGAAACAATTGTCTGTAAACAATTCTTGGAAAAATGACTTGTGTCATGCACAAAGTAGATGTCCTAACCGACTTGCTAAAACTATAGTTTGTTAACAAGAAATTTGTGGAGTGGTTGAAAAAATTGACTTTTAATGACTCCAACCTGTGTATGTAACCTTCCAACTTCAACTGTATATCAACTCATACACCCTGTACCATGGAATCGATACATCAAAAATCTCTTCCCAACTATTTTGAACTTTTCTACACTGCTCAAAAAAATGAAGGGAACACTTAAACAACACATCCTAGATCTGAATGAAGGAAATAATCTTATTAAATACTTTTTCTTTACATAGTTGAATGTGCTGACAACAAAATCACACAAAAATAATCAATGGAAATTCAATTTATCAACCCATGGAGGTCTGGTTTTGGAGTCACACTACAGGCTGATCCAACTTTGATGTAATGTCCTTAAAACAAGTCAAAATGAGGCTCAGTAGTGTGTGTGGCCTCCACGTGCCTGTACGACCTCCCTACAACGCCTGGGCATGCTCCTGATGAGGTGGCGGATGGTCTCCTGAGGGATCTCCTCCCAGACCTGGACTAAAGCATCCGCCAACTCCTGGACAGTCTGTGGTGCAACGTGGCATTGGTGGATGGAGCGAGACATGATATCCCAGATGTGCTCAGTTGGATTCAGGTCTGGGGAACGGGCGGGCCAGTCCATAGCATCAATGCCTTCCTCTTGCAGGAACTGCTGACACACTCCAGCCACATGAGGTCTAGCATTGTCTTGCATTAGGAGGAACCCAGGGCCAACTGCACCAGCATATGGTCTCACAAGGGGTCTGAGGATCTCATCTCGGTACCTAATGGCAGTCAGGCTACCTCTGGCGAGCACATGGAGGGCTGTGCAGCCCCCCAAAGAAATGCCACCCCACACCATGACTGACCCACCGCCAAACCGGTCATGCTGGAGGATGTTGCAGGCAGCAGAATGTTCTCCACGGCGTCTCCAGACTCTGTCACGTCTGTCACGTGCTCAGTGTGAACCTGCTTTCATCTGTGAAGCGCACAGGGCGCCAGTGGCGAATTTGCCAATCTTGGTGTTCTCTGACAAATGCCAAACGTCCTGCACGGTGTTGGGCTGTAAGCACAACCCCCACCTGTGGACATCGGGCCCTCATACCACCCTCATGGAGTCTGTTTCTGACCGTTTGAGCAGACACATGCACATTTGTGGCCTGCTGGAGGTCATTTTGCAGGGCTCTGGCAGTGCTCCTCTTGCTCCTCCTTGCACAAAGGTGGAGGTAGCGGTCCTGTTGCTGGGTTGTTGCCCTCCTACGGCCTCCTCCACGTCTCCTGTCTCCTGGTAGCACCTCCATGCTCTGGACACTACGCTGACAGACACAGGAAACCTTCTTGCCACAGCTCGCATTGATGTGCCATCCTGGATGAGCTTCACTACCTGAGCCACTTGTGTGGGTTGTAGACTCCGTCTCATGCTACCACTAGAGTGAAAGCACCACCAGCATTCAAAAGTGACCAAAACATCAGCCAGGAAGCATAGGAACTGAGAAGTGGTCTGTGGTCACCACCTGCTGAACCACTCCTTTATTGGGGGTGTCTTGCTTATTGCCTATAATTTCCACCTGTTGTCTATTCCATTTGTACAACAGCATGTGAAATTTATTGTCAATCAGTATTGCTTCCAAAGTGGACAGTTTGATTTCACAGAAGTGTGATTGACTTGGAGTTACATTGTGTTGTTTAAGTGTTCCCTTTATTTTTTTGAGCAGTATATATAGCACAGTTGTCAACATCCTAGTCCTCAGATGAAACTGGTATACTTTCCTATTTATGCTATTTTTATTGCTCTGCCAGTTTTGATCCTTTATATTGGACAGACAGACAAGTTCCCTACCTCCTCCCGCTGCCACCTGCCTCCTCCATTTTTGGGGTAATGCTGTAATCAATTGGTTGTACTCTTGGATTGAGCAGACCTTCCCATACAACTCCATGAAGGACATAACTCCACCATTCCAATATACATTATCATTTAAGAACAAAATACCCTTTTCAAACATCTTTCCCATAAATACAGGTGTTTATCAACCAGCACATTTGAATTCAGCCATAATATTTGTTGTAATATTTTTTCTATCTTTTCAGGGGGATGAAATTTAAATTGTAACCAGCTCTGCAATGCTTGTTTGAAAAAGAGAGATACTTTGAAAAAAGTATAATTTTCAATTAATCTAAAATGAGACATGGATTGCCATGTGCACAAAGGCAAAAAGGCCATTTTTAAACAATGGATGAGCTTTTCTTAGTAATCTGTTTGAGAATCATTTAGGGTTCAAGTTAACCTTTTGAATAAATGAAGCTTTTAGAGAGAGGTTTAGTGCTTCTATATTTAATAATCTCAACCCACCCAATTCATATGCATTATATAGATAGGCACGCTTTATTTTGTCTGGTTTAGCATTGCAGATAAAGCGAAATATTTTTTGCTCAGATGATTTGAAAAATGAATCATCGGGAGTAGGCAGCGTCATAAGTAAGTGAGTAAACTGAGATATGAGTAAGGAGTTAATAATAATTTTCCCATAAATAGACAGGTATTTACCTCTCCATGGTTGCAGGATCTTGTCTATTTTTTCAAGTTTTCTATTGAAATTCATTGTGGAGAGCTTATTTATATATTTTGTGATATGAATACCAAGTATGTCTACTTCACGATCAGCCCATTTTATAGGCAAACTGCAGGGTAGTGTAAAAGTTGTATTTTTTAAAGATCCAATACATAATATTGTACACTTATCATAATTAGGTTTTAATCCAGAGAGTACAGAAAAGTTATCTAGATCTTCAATGAGACATTGCAGGGATCTAGCTTGTGGACTTAATATAAAACTTGAGTCATCGGTGTACATGGACACCTTTGTTTTTAAGTCTTGGATTTCTAATCCTCCAATGTTGATATTAACAGATCTGATTTTAATAGCTAGCATTTCAATGGCCATAACGAATAGATATGGTGACAGTGGACACCCTTGTTTAACTCCTCTTGCCAATTCAAAACTCTCTGAGAAGTAGCCGTTAGTTACTATTTTACACCTGGGGTTGCTATACATTACTTTTACCTATTTTATAAGAGAATCGCCGGGATTGAAAAATTCCAGGCGTTTATAAATAAAATCCCGTATTATTTTATCAAATGGCTTTTCAAAATCCGCTATAAAGACCAGGCCTGGCTTCTTAGATGTTTCATGATGTTCTATTATTTCTAGTAGTTGTCGTATATTATCTCCAATGTATCACCAATGTAAAAAACCTGTCTAATCAGGATGAACAATACCTGGTAAAACCCTTTTCATTCTGAGTGCTATGCATTTCGCTAGTATTTTTGCATCACAACATTGAAGTGTAAGGGGCCTCCAGTTTTTTAGATAGACCGGATCTTTATATTTGCCTTCTGGGTCTTGTTTTAATAATAGAGAAATCAGATCTTCCTGCTGAGTACCTGACAGACTACCATTTCTAATGGAGTAGTTAAAACAATCTAACAATGGAGCTTTTAGTACATCAAAAAAAGCTTGATATGCCTCTGCCGGTATGCCATCAAGCCCTGGTGTTTTTCCAGACTGAAAGGATTTAATAGCCTCAAATAGTTATTTCTTTGTAATATTGCCTTCGCAATGATTTTCTGTACCTTTGTTAATTTACAATTTTTTATATTATTTGGAAAGAATTCCTTACCGTAATCTTCATTCAGTGGGAGAAGATGACACAGAAAAGAGAACATCTGCCTAAAATATTTAGCTTCCTGTTTTAAAATATAATTAGGAGAATCATAAATGACTCTGCCTTCAGTAACAAGTTTCTGCGAATAATTTTTGTTAGTGTTCCTGTATTGGAGATTCAGGAATAATTTTGTGCATTTTTCTCCATATTCCATCCAGTTTGCTTTATTTTTGTAATAGATTACATTCGATCGTTCTTGACTAAGTTCCTCAAATTCTTTTATTTTTCCTCTAACTTATTTTGTATCTCTGTTGTATCATTTTTATTGCTATCTACTTGTACTGGTAGTTCATGTATTTCCCTTGTTAGTCTTGTCTCTTTTGCCAGAAACATTATTATTGATGAAGATTGAATTGAATGACCTCTGAAGGTACATTTAAAGGTACCCGAAACAATAAGGGGATTTGCTGAACCTATAATATACTGGAAAAATTCAGTTATAAATGTTTTTGTCTTAGTTAAATATAAGTTGTCCTCCAGTAAACTTTGATTACATTTCCAATATCCCCATCCAAGTGGAAATTCTATAAGAGTTATGTGAAGGCCAATTAGATGATGATCCGATCGCATTCTGTCTCCTATTAAAACTTTTTTAACCTTTGATGCAAGAGAGAAAGAGACAAGGAAGTAGTCAGGACGACTAGCTTGATTAAGTCTCCTCCATGTATATCTCACTAGGTCGGGGTTTTTAGTCTCCAAATATCCATTATTTCTAATGTGTCCATAATATTTGTGATTTCCTTAAGGGCACGGTGATGATAGTTTGTAGAGTGATTTCCTTTACGGTCCATTGAGGTACTTAACACTTTGTTATAGTCTGCTATCATAATGATTTGATCATTTGTTGCCTGTAAGTTCAATAAATTTGTATAAATATTTTCGAAGAAGTATGGATCCTCCTAATTTGGACCATATAGATTAATGAGCAAAATCTCTTTTTCATCCACTTTCATATTCAAAAGATCCACCTTCCTTGCAAATCATTCCTGACTGTTTAATCAAATCAAATCAAATTGATTTATATAGCCCTTCTTACATCAGCTGATATCTCAAAGTGCTGTACAGAAACCCAGCCTAAAACCAGCAAGTAAAACCAGCAACAGCAAGTAATGCAGGTGTAGAAGCATGGTGGCTAGGAAAAACTCCCTAGAAAGGCCAAAACCTACGACGAAACCTAGAGAGGAACCAGGCTATGAGGGATGGCCAGTCCTTTTCTGGCTGTGCCGGGTGGAGATTATAACAGAACATGGCCAAGATGTTCAAATGTTCATAAATGACCAGCATGGTCAAATAATAATAATCACAGTAGTTGTTGAGGGTGCAACAAGTCAGCACCTCAAGAGTAAATGTCAGCTGGCTTTTCATAGCCGATCATTGAGAGTATCTCTACCGCTCCTGCTGTCTCTAGAGAGTTGAAAACAGCAGGTCTGGGACAGGTAGCAGGTCCGGTGAACAGGTCAGGGTTCCATAGCCGCAGGCAGAACAGTTGAAACTGGAGCAGCAGCACGGCCAGGTGGACTGGGGACAGCAAGGAGTCATCATGCCAGGTAGTCCTGAGGCATGGTCCTAGGGCTCAGGTCCTCCGAGAGAGAGAAAGAAAGAAAGAAAGAAAGAAAGAAAGAGAGAAAGAGAGAATTAGAGAGAGCATACTTAAATTCACACAGGACACCGGATAAGACAGGAGAAATACTCCAGATATAACAGACTGACCCGAGCCCCCCGACACATAAACTACTGCAGCAACTACATTCAGATCTACATTGTTGTTAATTAATATCATCACACCTTTTGAGTTCCTTTGTCCATGACAGAAAATTATTTCACCACCCCATTCCTTTTTCCATGCAACTTCATCTAAGGATGTAGAGTGAGTTTCCTGTAAACAGTATGTTATATTCCTTTTCGTTTAGCCACGTAAAGACTGATCTTCTTTTTTTATAATCTGCTAAACCATTACAATTATAACTGGCTATACTTATTTCACCCCTTACCATAACTAGATACTATTCTCAGTCTAAATTAACCATAATTAGTGCTTGTAAAGTTACTGCCGTCAGAGGTATTATGACGGTCAAAATTAGAGCTTTCAAATGTCTGATATTTAGAATTCAAGAAATACGTTCAAGCAATATTTGTTTTATTCCCTTGCCTGTGAACCAATGCCACAAATGTTAGAAAATTGAGACAAGATATTATATGTGTAGTAAATCTGAGTAGGTTGATGTGTATGACATTGGATGTGATTTAGTGAGAGTGTGTACGATGTCTGTATAAGAGTAAGACTATAATGTGTGATCCAAATAAATAATAACTCCGCCAATTTGCATGGTTGACTGTCTATGTGTGTAACATGTAGTGCGTATAGCCTTAATATTCATGATGATAATAGTAATCCATATCGTATCACCGTCACATTTGCATCATAATTACCTTTAACATCATTGAAAAACACATCCCAGCATTTCCATAGCAATTGACGTTTCACATGATCATGAAAGAGACCTTGCTTTACTCTAGAGAAGGCTTCACTACAGTACAAATGTATTCCATGCAATATGTTATTATTCCCCAATGCCCCTATTCTGATATCTTCCACTTGCTTGTTGTAAACATATATAAACATGTAGACAGACATAAAAAGATAGACAAACAAGAAACATATGAATATGAACAAGTGAATGTTAGCTGTACAGAAAGTTTGCCATCAAAGTGGAAAATAAACACAATCGTTGTCAATTTCAGCAAACTACTTAGAAAACACATAGAATGACTGTTTTCCTGTCATTCTATTCATTTAAAACATTTTCACGTGATCTACAACCACTTTATTACTTGATTTTCTGAACGCTGGTCACATTTTCAATGCTAATCCTATAGAATCAGCAACGGTCCAATGAATGTGTTTATTTTTGAACGCTCCAGCATGGAATTATTACCTTGTCTTAAACTGTACATTTTGAACTAGACTGTAGTCTGTCTGGTTGTCTGAACTTGTAGGAGTCTGAATTTTGAGTTGTGTGATCTTAATTTGCCCATTTTGAGAACCTTATTTCAAGTGTGTGTGTGTGTGTGTGTGTGTGTGTGTGTGTGTGTGTGTGTGTGTGTGTGTGTGTGTGTGTGTGTGTGTGTGTGTGTGTGTGTGTGTGTGTGTGTGTGTGTGTGTGTGTGTGATTCAGGTGTGAGAAGTTGGCAGAGACGATCTGGCAGAACAGGCAGCAGATCAGGAGAGCAGAACACCTGAGACAACAGCTTCCCATCCCCGGCCCCATCGAGGAGCTACTGAACGACCTCAACAGCACCATCACAGACATCATCTCAGCACTGGTCACCAGGTGTGTGTGTACCTTCGTGTGTTTGTGTGTGTGTGAAGTTGTTGTTATTGTTCAATATCAAAGTGCAAGGTATTGTGAGAATAGGTTGTAGTGTGTTGGACTGTGTGCGAGTGGCTTTGAGCTGGAATGTAGGTGTGTGTAAATGTGAACTTCTTATAGACACACTTATCTTCAGGGTGTATGCTACTCTACAGTCATGTTTACACCCCCCATCTCCTCTGATGGGACTGAATGAAGAACAACTGAACTGTGTTATTTACCATATACTACACTCAGTGTGAACCCTTACACAAACCCTATCCTACTGACACAACCCCTGACTCCTTATGTGGCCAATAGAGCGTGAGATTACGTTTATTACCAGAATTACATTAGAAATGACTCAGCACCGCACATCACGGGAGCCCGGTTATATGACTCTGTGGAGCAGCAAAGCGTGTGTGTGTGTTTGACTCTGTGCTGAACCCAAGCTGGGTTGTTCCGGGGCAGGGGGAGCAAGCTGCTGATAGTTCCTCCAGCAACCCAGCCCAGCTCTGCTCCCAACCCCTGCTGAACCTACCAATGAACACACAAACACAACCTCAGTCAGCCTGCATTTACCCTCAACACTACAAGGAGGGAGAGATGGAGGGAGGAGAGAGGGAGGCCTGCTATAGATCCGAAATGAGAAAGAAAACAGGAGGGAGAGTGAACGGTTTAGAAAAGGAGAGGAAGATACAGTACGAGGAAGAGAAGGAGTGAACCGTTTTAGGACATTAAGTGAAAGAAAGAAGGGGGATACGAAAGAGGGTCGATTCGAAAGCTAAAGAGACAAAAAGTGTTGGAGACTAGAGATGAAGAGTCTACAATGATGGGGAGATGGGGAGAAAGGCTAACAGGCTCAGAAAGTTAGCTTGAGTTCCATGGTAGAGTGTTGTAGCCCTGGGGGCACTGTCTGTCAGCCCGTATCAGTCCGCCAGCCTCACTGACTGGATCAGGAAGTCTTCTGAGTGCTCCCAGAACCCTCTGCTCTCTCCTTATTCCAGCTGTGGTCCCCACAGAGACCCATCATGCACTGTGGTCCCCACAGAGACCCATAATGCACTGAGAAGCTGTTTCATTGTCAGAACGATGTCCGTTAGGCCACAGACAGGGGAGCGTTGAGAGCGTAAAAACTAGAGATCGACCGATTATGATTTTTTAATTATTATTTTTTACGCTGATACCGATTATTGGCGGGCCAAAAAAAGCCGATACCGATTAATCGACCGTTTTTTTTAATTTCTTTATTTATTTGTAATAATGACAATTACAACAATACTGAATGAACACTTATTTTTAACTTAATATAATACATCAATAAAATCAATTTAGCCTCAAATAAATAATGAAACATGTTCAATTTGGTTTAAATCATGCAAAAACAAAGTGTTGGAGAAGAAAGTAAAAGTGTAAAAAAAGCTAACGTTTAAGTTCCTTGCTCAGAACATGAGAACATATGAAAGCTGGTGGTTCCTTTTAACATGAGTCTTCAATATTCCCAGGTAAGAAGTTTTAGGTTGTAGTTATTATAGGAATTATAGGACTATTTCTCTCTATATGATTTGTATTTCATATACCTTTGACTGTTGGATGTTCTTATAGGCACTTTAGTATTGCCAGTGTAACAGTATAGCTTCCGTCCCTCTCCTCGCTCCTACCTGGGCTCGAACCAGGAACACATTGACAACAGCCACCCTCGAAGCAGCGTTACCCATGTAGAGGAAGGGAAACAACTACTCCAAGTCTCAGAGCGAGTGACGTTTGAAACGCTATTAGCACGCACCCGGCTAACTAGCTAGCCATTTCACATCGGTTACACCAGCCTAATCTTGGGAGTTGACAGGCTTGAAGTCATAAACAGTCATAAACAGCCCTTTGTATTGCGAAGGGCTGCTAGCAAACGCAAAAAAGTGCTGTTTGAATGAACGCTTACGAGCCTGCTGCTGCCTACCATCGCTCAGTCAGACTGCTATATCAAATCATAGACTTAATTATAACATAATAACACACAGAAATACGAGCCTTAGCTCATTAATATGGTCGAATCCGGAAACTATCATCTCGAAAACAAAACGTTTTTCCTGTCAGTGCAATACGGAACCGTTCCGTATTTTATCTAACTGGTGGCATCCCTAAGTCTAAATATTCCTGTTACATTGAACAACCTTCAATGTTATGTCATAATTACGTAAAATTCTGGCATATTAATTCGCAACGAGCCAGGCGGCCCAAACTGTTGCATATACCCTGACTGCGTGCAATGAACGCAAAATGACACAATTTCACCTGGTTAATATTGCCTGCTAACCTGGATTTCTTTTAGCTAAATATGCAGGTTTAAAAATATATACTTCTGTGTATTGATTTTAAGAAAGGCATTGATGTTTATGGTTAGGTACAGTCGTGCAACGATTGTGCTTTTTTCGCAAATGCGCTTTTGTTAAATCATCCCCGTTTGGCGAAGTCGGCTGTCTTTGTTTGGAAGAAATAGTCTTCACAGTTCGCAACGAGCCAGGCGGCCCAAACTGCTGCATATACCCTGACTCTGTTTGCAAGAGAAGTGACATATTTTCCCTAGTTAAAAGAAATTCATGTTAGCAGGCAATATTAACTAAATATGCAGGTTTAAAAATATATACTTGTGTATTGATTTTAAGAAAGGCATTGATGTTTATGGTTGGAGCAACGTGTACCTAAGCGATTATATGCAACGCAGGACAGGCTAGATAAACTAGTAATATCATCAATCATGTGTAGTTAACTAGTGATTATGATTGATTGATTGTTTTTTATAAGATAAGTTTAATGCTAGCTAGCAACTTACCTTGGCTTCTTACTGCATTCGTGTAACAGGCAGGCTCCTCGTGGAGTGCAATGTAAAGCAGGTAGTTAGAGCATTGGACTAGTTAACCATAAGGTTGCAAGATTGAATCCCCGAGCTGACAAGGTAAAAATCTGTCATTGAAAATAAGAATGTGTTCTTAATAACCTCTTACATCTAGACGTTCCGCTAGCGGAACACCTGCTCCAATATCCAATGATAGGCGTGGCGCGAAATACAAACTCCTCGAAAATCTGAAAACTTCAATTTTTCAAACATATGACTATTTTACACAATTTTAAAGACAAGACTCTCCTTTATCTAACCACACTGTCCGATTTCAAAAAGGCTTTACAGCGAAAGCAAAACATTAGATTATGTCAGCAGAGTACCCAGCCAGAAATAATCAGACACCCATTTTTCAAGCTAGCATATAATGTCACAAAAAACAAAACCACAGCTAAATGCAGCACTAACCTTTGATGATCTTCATCAGATGACACTCCTAGGACATTATGTTATACAATACATGCATGTTTTGTTCAATCAAGTTCATATTTATATCAAAAACCAGCTTTTTACATTAGCATGTGACGTTCAGAACTAGCATTCCCACCGAACACTTCCGGTGAATTTACTAAATTACTCACGATAAACGTTCACAAAAAACATAACAATTATTTTAAGAATTATAGATACAGAACTCCTTTATGCAATCGCGGTGTCCGATTTTAAAATAGCTTTTCGGTGAAAGCACATTTTGCAATATTCTGAGTAGATAGCCCGGCCATCATGGCTAGCTATTTTGACACCCACCAAGTTTGGTACTCACCAAACTCAGATTTACTATAAGAAAAATTGGATTACCTTTGCTGTTCTTCATCAGAATGCACTCCCAGGACTTCTACTTCAATAACAAATGTTGGTTTGGTTCCAAATAATCCATAGTTATATCCAAATAGCGGCGTTTTGTTGTGCGTTCAAGACACTATCCGAAGGGTAAAGAAGGGTGACGCGCCCGGCGCGTTTCGTGACAAAAAAAATTCAAAATATTCCATTACCGTACTTCGAAGCATGTCAAACGCTGTTTAAAATCAATTTTTATGCGATTTTTCTCGTAAAAAAGCGATAATATTCCGACCGGGAGTCGTTGTTTTCGTTCAAAGACTGAAAATAAAAACATGGAGTCGTCTCGTGCACGCGTGCGCCAGTCTCATTGTTCTCAGATCGACCGCTTACCAAATGCGCTACTGTTTTCCAGCCATGGCCTGCAAAGTCATCATTCAACGTTCTGGCGCCTTCTGAGAGCCTATGGGAGCGTTAGAAAATGTCACGTTACAGCAGAGATCCCCTGTTTTGGATAGAGATGATCAAGAAGGCCAAGAAATGGTCAGAGAGGGCGCTTCCTGTTTGGAATCTTCTCAGGTTTTGGCCTGCCAAATGAGTTCTGTTATACTCACAGACACCATTCAAACAGTTTTAGAAACTTTGGAGTGTTTTCTATCCAAAGCTAATAATTATATGCATATTCTAGTTTCTGGGCAGGAGTAATAATCAGATTAAATCGGGTACGTTTTTTATCCGGCCGTGAAAATACTGCCCCCTATCCATAACAAGTTAACTAACTTGCCTAGTTATAAAAATCGGCCAAATCGGCATCCAAAAATACCGATTTCCGATTGTTATGAAAACGTGAAATCGGCCCTAATTAATCGGCCATTCCGATTAATCTGTCGACCTCTAGTAAAAACACTACTTTTAAAGTCCATACTACTGCATTGGTGTTTCCTCTCCTCTTAATTCGCTCTTTCCTGCTCTCCAGCGAAACCACACCCACATCCCCTCTACTGTTCCCTCTAAACCTCTAGCAGGCACCTGGGAGGGAGGCTAGGGGGGAGGGAGGGTATCTCATCACTGCCTGCTCATATTGAGTACGGTCAGCCAAGCCTAAAACACAAGCAGCGTGCTCTACTAAAAAGCCCTCCGTGCCTGAATGAATGAGCATCACTCTGCCTGTGTGTGTGTAGCGTTTGTCTGTCTGTGCGTGTTTATGTGTTGGAGCATGGAGAGCAGACAGCTTGCATACTGTGTAACTTTCAAAAGCAGGTCAAATAGACGTAATAGGCAGTAGTGTGTGATGAGCAGAAATCCCTGTGGTGATCTGTTGGTTAAAGGGATACTGCTAAATGTTTTCAATCAAGCCCTTTTTCTACTAACCAAGAGTCAGATGAACTCATGTATACCATTGGTATGACTCTGTGTGCATTTTGAAGGAAGTTGAAGTTCGTTTCTGGAGCCATTGTTAACTAGCGTGCAGTTGTTCCTGTAGACTTTCTGTCATTGGGCTAACGCTAGTTAATAATTGCTCCAGAATCTACCTTCAACTTCCTTCAAACTGCATGCAAAGACATACAAATGGTATACATGAGTTCATCTGACTCTGGGTAAGCTAAAATGTTGCACTATCCCTTTAAAGCAACCCGCTACACTTTCCTCTGACTCTAATCTCTGTCTGTCTGTCTGTCTGTCTGTCTGTCTGTCTGTCTGTCTGTCTGTCTGTCTGTCTGTCTGTCTGTCTGTCTGTCTGTCTGTCTGTCTGTCTGTCTGTCTGTCTGTCTGTCTGTCTGTCTGTCTGTCTCTCTTTCGCTCTCTCTCTTTCTCTCTCTCTCTCTCCCTTCCTCTCCTCTCTCTCTCTCTCTCTCTCTCTCTCTCTCGCTCTCTCTCTCTCTCTGTCTCTGTCTCTCTGTCTCTCTCTCCCCCTCCCTCCCTCCCTCCCTCCCTCCCTCCCTCCCTCCCTCCCTCCCTCCCCCCCCCCCCCCCCCAGCACCTTTATCATAGAGAAGCAGCCTCCCCAGGTGCTGAAAACCCAGACCAAGTTTGTCGCCACAGTGCGCCTCCTAGTGGGCGGGAAGCTCAATGTGCACATGAACCCCCCGCAGGTCAAGGCCACCATCATCAGTGAACAGCAGGCGAAGGCCTTGCTCAAGAACGAGAACACCAGGAAGTAAGTCACAGCATAGAGCCCCCTCATCACTGATATCTATTGCCACAGTGGAATCTATCGAGCAAGTGAAGATTCCACATTTAGATGATACTTTTGGGCGTACTACATCCCACTTTCCACACACCTAATAGAACCCTAAAGTAGGTTGTGTATAAATGTTATCTTCTTTCCTAGTACTAAAAGAATAGCCGTGTTATCCCTAGCCCAGGGGCAAATTTGGGTAGCATATTGCAAGATTGTCAGCGTTGGCATCCTGAAAAAAACTTGCCTCACATAAATTGAAATTAGTCATTCCCCTTCATGCTCTGTGAAAGTTTCATGACTCTATGATTAATACATCTACTGAAGCATCTACCTCTCCTCCTACTCCTCCTCCTCCTCCTCCCTCTCCCAGTGACAGCAGTGGAGAGATCCTTAACAACAACTGTGTGATGGAGTACCACCAGGCCACAGGAACACTCAGTGCCAACTTCAGGAACATGGTGAGGATGGACTGGACCAGGGTAGAGGATGGATGGGACCAGTGAGTCTCAGTCTGTAATACCACACCTAGAGAAGATTCTCTTCAGAGACAAATCCCAGCTAAACTGGAATCCAAGAGGCTTTTGGAGATTCTGCATTCTCATACAGATAGCATGTTACTCAGCCCACATGCTGTTTTGAGTTCCCTAGGGAACATATAAACATGTAAACTCTGGCTTAAATGGATACTCTGGGATTTTGGCAATGAACTTGTCGATACCATTTTTATGTCTCTATTTACAGAATGAAGTTAAAGGCAGAATGTTAATAAATATGCATTGGCTTGCGAAACTACCTCTAACTTCCTTCATACTGGACACAGGGACATAAAAATGGTATCCAAATCAAATTGATTTATATAGCATAGATGTTCAAATGTTCATAGATGACTAGCATGGTCAAATAATAATAATCACAGTAGTTGTCGAGGGTGCAACAGGTCAGCACCTCAGGAGTAAATGTCAGTTGGCTTTTCATAGCCGATCATTGAGAGTATCTCTACCGCTCCTGCTGTCAGCAGGTCTGGGACAGGTAGCACGTCCGGTGAACAGGTCAGGGTTCCATAGCCGCAGGCAGAACAGTTGAAACTGGAGCAGCAGCACGGCCAGGTGGACTGGGGACAGCAAGGAGTCATCATGCCAGGTAGTCCTGAGGCATGGTCCTAGGGCTCAGGTCCTCCGAGAGAAAGAAAGAATTAGAGAGAGCATACTTAAATTCACACAGGACACCGGATAAGACAGGACAAATACTCCAGATATAATAGACTGACCCTAGCCCCCCGACACATATACTACTGCAGCATAAATACAGGAGGCTGAGACAGGAGACACTGTGGCCCCATCCGATGATACCCCCGGACATTGCCAAACAGGCAGGATATAACTCCACCCACTTTGCCAAAGCACAGCCCCACACCATGAACTTACCATCCTGAGACAAGGCCGAGTATAGCCCACAAAGATCTCCGCCATGACTCTGCGGAAGTAGACAAAGTGCCTCATTGCCAAAATCCCAAAGTATCCCTTTAAGTCTGCTCCTGGAATGAAAGGGGATCCTGTATTTTATTTTTTTTACCTTTATTTAACTAGGCAAATCAGAACAAATTCTTATTTTCAATGTTGGCCTAGGAACAGTGGGTTAACTGCCTGTTCAGGAGCAGAACAACAGATTTGTACCTTGTCAGCTCAGGGATTACTAGTCCAACGCTCTAACCACTAGGCTACCCTGCCGCCCCACACATGTATGTGTGTGATCAGAGAACAGCTCCTCAAAGTGAATAGTCTAGAAGATGTTTGTGTGCTGTGCTGCTGTCCTCTCCTCAACCCTCATGATTGTCCTCTCTGACCCCGCCTCCTCTTTCATGTAGTCTTTGAAGAGGATCAAGCGCTCGGACCGGCGAGGGGCGGAGTCTGTGACAGAGGAGAAGTTTACCATTCTGTTTGAATCTCAGTTTAGCGTCGGGGGTAATGAGCTGGTCTTTCAGGTTAAGGTAAGAACTGATAACCTGGTCCCAGATCTGTTTGTGCTGTTTTGCCAACTCTTATCAATACAGCACACACAGGCTTAAGAAGAGATGAGCAGAGTGAGCAGAGTGGTGGACTAGCCCAAGGTGAGCTGTTGGCTCTAGTCTAACCTAACTCCTCAACAGCCTTTCTTTGTTTCTGGTCCTGACGAGAAGAAAAAAAACTGTCGGGGGAGGTTCTCTTCTCCACTGTTCAACCAATCCAGTAAATGTTACGCTGGAGTGTCACCTTGTTAACGTCCAAAAGAGGAAGTCACGTCACAGGCTCTCTTTCCATTTCCCCTGAAAACCAGATGCATCCAGTTGTCGTCGACACGCAGAGGGTGGAGTGTCAATACACCATGTTCCTTACCCTGCTCCTTCAGTGACCATATTCTAAGTAGTAATCATTGTTAACCTGTCTGGTAACGTGGGACGCTTGCCTAGTCAACAGCCAGTGGAATCGCGTTGCGCGAAATACAAAACCTCATAAATGCTATAACTTCAATTTCTCAAACATGACTATTTTACACCATTTTATAGATACACCTCTCCTGAATCGAACCACGTTGTCCGATTTCAAAAAGGCTTTACAGCAAAAGCAAAACATTAGATTATGTTAGGAGAGTACCCTGCCAAAAAATATCACACTGCCATTTTCAAAGCAACTAGATGCATCAGAAATACCCAAAACACAGCTAAATGCAGCACTAACCTTTGACAATCTTCATCAGATGACACTCCTAGGACATCATGTTACACAATACATGCATTTTTTGTTCGATTAAGTTCATATTTATATATAAAAACAGCATTTTATATCGGCGCGTGACGTTCAGAAAATATTTTCCCTCAAATGCTTCCGGTGAACCAGCGCTACAATTTACAAAATTACTATTCGAAAACATTGTTAAAATGTAATATTGTCATTCAAAGAATTATAGATTAACATCTCGTGAATGCAACCGCATTGCCAGATTTAAAAATAACTTTACTGGGAAATCACACTTTGCAATAAACGACGTGGTATGCTCAGAAAAATAGGCTAGGCGATACATGTTAGCGCCATCTTGGAACCATCTAAAATCAAATATACTATTGTAAATATTCCCTTACCTTTGATTATCTTCATCAGAAGGCACTTCCAGGGATCCCAGGTCCACAACAAATGTAGTTTTGTTCGAAAAAGTGAATAATTTATGTCCCAATAGTTCCTTCTTGTTAGCGCGTTCCGAAGGCTACTCATAATGTACTGAAGCACGCGGGACTTGTCTTCACGAATGTGCAAAAAATATATATTTACGTTCAAACATGTCAAACATTGTATAACATAAATCTTTAGGGCCTTTTTCAATCAGAGCTTCAATAATATTCAAGGCGGACGATTGCATTGTCTTACTAAACGTTTCGGAACAAAAGGGTTCCCATGGGCGCCCGCGTCATAGTAGTAATGGCCCTCCCCCTGTGACCAACTTCCCAAGCCTCTCTTTGGGTCAGTTTCTACCATAGAAGATTCAAACCACTTTGTAAAGAATGTTGACATCTAGTGGAAGCCTTAGGAAGTGCTAAATGATTAATATGTCCCTGTGTGTTTCAATGGCAAAGCTTGAAAGGGATTCCACACATCAGATTTCCACTTCCTGTTAGGATTTGTCTCAGGGTTTTGACTGCCATATGAGTTCTGTTATACTCACAGACATCATTCAAACAGTTTTAGAAACTTTAGAGTGTTTTCTATCCAAATCTACTAATTATATGCATATTCTAGTTACTGGGCAGGAGTAGTAACCAGATTAAATCGGGTAAGTTTTTTATCCGGCCGTGCAAATACTGCCCCCTATCCCCAACAGGTTAAAGCTATGTCACACAAGAAAAATGACCTTCACATTGTCAATGGTACAGGAAACAAATATGTATTTTTCAGAATTATATGGATTGTTTGGTTGGAACACAAAGTGCTGTACAGTAGGTTAAAGTGGAAACATGTTTTACATGAGTTGCCTTATATATACTGTATTTGATACACATACACATCATTGTGTTTGTAATGACCTTGACCTTTTTCTTCTCTCTCTCTCTCTCTCTCTCTCTCTCTCTCTCTCTCTCTCTCTCTCTGTCAGACGTTATCACTTCCTGTGGTGGTGATTGTCCATGGTAGCCAAGACAATAACGCCACAGCAACAGTGCTGTGGGACAACGCTTTTGCCGAACCCGTAAGTTCAGTGTGATCATCGTGCTGTGTGTATGATGATGTCTTTAACACTTTACATTGTTTTGTTTTTCTCTTGATGGACGTTCTAGCGTTGCCCTGGTTTAGGGTCCTTAACCCTCTCTCCTCTCCTCCTCCCCAGGGTCGGGTGCCCTTCATAGTGCCTGACAAGGTGCTGTGGCCCCAGCTGTGTGAGGCCCTCAACATGAAGTACAAGGCGGAGGTGCAGAGTAACCGTGGCCTCTCAGAGGAGAACCTGGTCTTCCTGGCCCAGAAAGCCTTCAGTAGCTCCAGCATCAACCCTGATGACTACCGCGGCATGACCATGACCTGGTCCCAGTTCAACAGGGTAAGACCTGGGTGGGTCTCAAATGGCACCATATTTCCTATGTGGTGCACTACTTTTGACCAGGGCCCATCTTTTGACAAGAACCCTATGGTCACTGATCAAAAGTAGTGCACTTTGTAGTGAGTAGGGTGCCATGTGGGACACAGCCCATGACTACTGACCAGTGGACTACAAGACCTGACCTCTGCATTAGGAACAAGTTGTTGCAGAGGGGTGATATCATCTCTTTGATGCTCAGAGGGAATCTATAGTAGAGTTTTTACCATGCCTGGTTTGTGTATATTTTATTTAGATGTGAGTATTTGCCACTGCAGACACAGTTTACCTCTTTGGTGTTCCTTCCCGTGTTCAGAGTAATGATTCCACTATATCTTCATTGGGGGCGGCAGGTTGCCTAGTAGTTAGAGCGTTGTGCCAGTAACCGAAAGGTTGCTAGATCGTATCCCCGAGCTGACAAGGTAGAGATCTGTCGTTTTGCCCCTAAACAATGCAGTTATCCCACTGTTCCTAGGCCGTCGTTGTAAATAAGAATTTGTTCTTAACTGACTTGCCTAGTTAAATAAAGGTTAAATAAAAATTAATTAAAATCTGCTCTCCTCGGGCTGAGCGAGTCTCTAATGTGTTTCTCTCTAAGGCTGCGTCCCTAATGGTACCATATTCCCTACATAGGGCCCTGGTCAAAGGTAGTGCATTAGGTAGGGAATAGGGTGCCATTTAGTCTGATGAGCTCTAGTCGGCTGGCCGTGAGGTCCTCAGGTCTGGTTAATGGGCCTGTTTGTCCAGACAGGAAGGGCTAATTCAGCCCCAGGCCTCATTGGCTCCCTCTAACCAGCCACTGATTACAGAGAGCACACTCACATTCAGACCTCATTCACCACAGAGCATCAGCCTCATTAGAGCGAGAGAGGGCCTAGTAACAGGAGCTGGAACATGCACCTCAGAGCTCACTCACTGATACACACTTGCACATGTGTATACAC
Organism: Salmo salar; assembly: GCF_965601325.2. Classification (NCBI taxonomy): domain Eukaryota; kingdom Metazoa; phylum Chordata; class Actinopteri; order Salmoniformes; family Salmonidae; genus Salmo; species Salmo salar. The sequence continues at coordinate 63,020,609 of NC_138293.1, read as the reverse complement.
ACGTGTGTATGCACACACACACACTGTAACGCCCTGGCCATAGAGAGGTTTTTTTTGTTCTTTATTGTGGTTAGGCCAGGGTGTTACATTGGGTGGGCGTTCTATGTTCTTTTTCTAGGTTTTTTGTATTTCTTTGTTTTGGGCCGTGTGACTCCCAATCAGGCACAGCTGAAGTTCGTTGTTGTCGATTGGGAGTCACACATAAGGAGCAGGTTTTTCCTTTGGTTTTTGTGGGGGATTGTTTTCTGTCTCGTTCGTTTTGACCAGACAGGACTGTTAGCTTTCGTTGCTGTTTGATGTTTTGTTTATAGTGGTTCATTTTATTAAATATTTATAATGAATCCACAACCTCCGCTGCATCTTGGTTTTCTTGCAACGACAGCCGTTACACACACACACACACGCATACTTACAACCCCCCCACACACACGTGCACACACACATCAACACAATAACCCAGTGTACTCTGCATTGCTGCAACAGTCATACTGATCTGAACTGGATGGATGGATGTAAGGGGGTCAGCTGAACTCTGGGAAATATCTCTCACTGACTGACTGTCTATTGTAATTGCTGCTCTACACTAAATCAAATCAAATGTATTTATAAAGCCCTTCTTACATCAGCTGATATCTCAAAGTGCTGTACAGAAACCCAGCCTAAAACCCCAAACAGCCAGCAATGCAGATGTAGAAGCACGGTGGCTAGGAAAAACTCCCTAGAAAGGCCAGAACCTAGGAAGAAACCTAGAGAGGAACCAGGCTATGAGGGGTGGCCAGTCCTCTTCTGGCTGTGCCAGGTAAAGATTTTTAACAGAACATGGCCAAGATGTTCAAATGTTCATAGATGACCAGCATGGTCAAATAATAATAATAATCACAGTGGTTGTAGAAGGTGCAACAGGTCAGCACCTCAGGAGTAAATGTCAGTTGGCTTTTCATAGCCGATCATTCAGAGTATCTCTACCGCTCCTGTTGTCTCTAGAGAGTTGAAAACAGCAGGTCTGGGACAGGTAGCACGTCCGGTGAACAGGTCAAGGTTCCATAGCCGCAGGCAGAACAGTTGAAACTGGAGCTACTCTGTATGTTTTATTTATTTTATTTATTTTTTATTTATTTCACCTTTATTTAACCAGGTAGGCAAGTTGAGAACAAGTTCTCATTTACAATTGCGACCTGGCCAAGATAAAGCAAAGCAGTTCGACAACATACAAAAACACAGAGTTACACATGGAGTAAAACAACATACAATCAATGATGCAGTAGAAGAAAAAAAAAAAAAAAAGACTATATACAATGTGAGCAAATGATGTGAGATAAGGGAGGTAAAGGCAAAAAAATGCCATGGTGGTGTGTGTGAGGAGAGCTTAGTGCGATTAAACACAGACAACAAATTGTTTATCGACTGTATCAAACCCAATGTCCCAATCCCTCTAACCTACAGGAGAGTCTGCCTGGCAGGAATTTCACGTTCTGGCAGTGGTTTGATGGGGTCATGGAACTCACAAAAAAACATCTCAAACCACACTGGAATGATGGGTAAGAATAATTTTTTTAAATGTCTATATTCCTAGAATTTCTACTCCAGAATAACCTGTGGAAATGAGGTTTGACTTGGATTGTGTGTTAGTGTAACAGGAGATGCCTGCAGCGTGCACACACTGCCCAAGTAGACAGGGAAATGGACAGAGAAAATGGCTCAACTAAGCTAAAGTCCTCTTTTTGTTGTCGTTTGAATGGCAGCTGTAATGTGCTTTCTTTAGTGAGTCTTCTTGATAGAGTGCACTTGGTGTTTTTTCTCCTTAAGCCCCTCTGCTGTTGCAGCCTCACATTTTGATTGCTTTTTTAATCTCAACGAGCCTACCAAAAGGCCCTCCCCACAATGGACACGGCTTTACCATAGCAACCACAGAGATATTTATCCCTACCTGTAATGGGTCAAGAGGGTACAATTATTGTCGGGGAAGGGGGCGGCATGACAATGTATGTAACAATGTATCTTTGTCTATCTCTGTCCTTATGTCCTCCTCCTGTCCTCCTCATGTTGTCCTCCTCCTCCTGTCCTCCTCCTGTCCTCCTTCTGTCCTCCTCTTGTTCTCCTCCTGTCCTCCTCCTGTCCTCCTTCTGTCCTCCTCCTGTCCTCCTCATGTCCTCCTCATGTCCTTCTTATGCCCTCCTCCTGTCCTCCTCCTGGGCTTTTTATTCTTTGTACATTTGTCTGTCTGTTTTCCCTCTCTCCATATCTCCCTCTTGATGTCTCTCCCCTTCTCTCTCTCTCTCTCGCTCTCTCTCTCTCTCTCTCTCGCTCTCTCTCTCTCTCTCTCTCTCTCTCTCTCTCTCTCTCTCTCTCTCTCTCTCTCTCTCTCTCTCTCTCTCTCTCTCTCTTCCTTCCTCCGTTCTCTATGTACAGGGCGATCCTGGGATTTGTGAACAAGCAGCAGGCTCAGGACATGTTGATGTCCAAACCCAACGGGACCTTCCTGCTCCGCTTCAGCGACTCTGAGATCGGAGGGATCACTATCGCCTGGGTGGCTGAGAACCCCAACAAACCAGGTACTGACAACCAACCAATCAAGCGATCAATCAATTCATTATTTTGTCAGTTAGACAATTAACAAATTAATCTTTGACGGAGAAGGTCTGTAAAAATAGCCAAGTAGGAACTATAACAAGTGTGTCCATGTTTCCAGGGGAGAGAATGGTGTGGAACCTCATGCCCTACACAGCCAAAGACTTCTCCATCCGCTCTCTGGCTGACCGCATCAGTGACCTCAACCACCTCCTCTTCCTCTACCCAGACAGACCTAAGGATGAGGTCTTCTCCAAATACTACACGCCACCCCTGTGTATGTACCTAACCTCTATTCATCTCTATAAAAATAAATGATGACATATAATTATACTGTAGTATCTATTCTCTATATCTGTTGCAATTTGGTCAGATAGAGGCTTATAACAGCCACTCTGAGGAACCTGTGAATGTGGACCATATCTGCAGTCTGAACATAGCGATTCTCCCTGTCTCTCCTTCCCTTGCCATTCTCTCTTACAGCCAAAGCAGTGGATGGATACGTGAAACCGCAGATCAAACAAGTGGTACCAGAGTAAGTCTCTCTCTCTGTGGCGATAGGGCTGATTTAATCACCTAACAATGTGGCCTGAATGCAGATCAACCATTAGGTCTTCACTCCAGATGGAGGAACCAATTAGAGCCCAGCATCCGTGGGCCTGAGGGCGCCTCTCTCCCTCTCATCACTGCACTTAGTAATGTCAGTCTGGGTAATGAGTTAGCAGGGTCCCTATTGTTACCAAGGGTCTGTGGGCCTCTCAGTGGGAGGGCTCCAGGTGCTGCTGCCCAGCACCCTGCCTAACCTGATCCTGCTGCTCAAAGGGACTGGTAATTAATGAAGCAGAGGAGGAGCGGGAGGAGGGGGTGGTGGTGAGGGATGGTGATGACGGTTGCCGTGGTAACCGACAAAGCTGGCGTTCGGAATGACGTTCTCTGGCTCGTGCGCGTTTGTCTGTATGTCTGTTTGTCTGGACCTGCAGGTTCACCACGACCAATCCTGACCCAGCAGCAAACCCCACCTACATGGATCACGGAGCCTCCCCTGTTGTCAGTCACCCTCCAAACTACGGCATATACCCGCCTATGTGAGTATAGATTACATATGTGTGTGTGCATGTGTGAGTGTGAGGTGTGTGTCTGATGGCCTGTGTTACTAACTGGTTCCTGTGTTGTGAGGTGTGTGTGTGTCTGATGGCCTGTGTTACTAACTGGTTCCTGTGTTGTGAGGTGTGTGTGTCTGATGGCCTGTGTTACTAACTGGTTCCTGTGTTGTGAGGTGTGTGTCTGATGGCCTGTGTTACTAACTGGTTCCTGTGTTGTGAGGTGTGTGTCTGATGGCCTGTGTTACTAACTGGTTCCTGTGTTGTGAGGTGTGTGTGTGTCTGATGGCCTGTGTTACTAACTGGTTGCTGTGTTGTGAGGTGTGTGTGTCTGATGGCCTGTGTTACTAACTGGTTCCTGTGTTGTGAGGTGTGTGTCTGATGGCCTGTGTTACTAACTGGTTCCTGTGTTGTGAGGTGTGTGTGTGTCTGATGGCCTGTGTTACTAACTGGTTCCTGTGTTGTGAGGTGTGTGTGTGTCTGATGGCCTGTGTTACTAACTGGTTCCTGTGTTGTGAGGTGTGTGTGTGTCTGATGGCCTGTGTTACTAACTGGTTCCTGTGTTGTGAGGTGTGTGTCTGATGGCCTGTGTTACTAACTGGTTCCAGTGTTGTGAGGTGTGTGTGTGTCTGATGGCCTGTGTTACTAACTGGTTGCTGTGTTGTGAGGTGTGTGTGTGTCTGATGGCCTGTGTTACTAACTGGTTCCTGTGTTGTGAGGTGTGTGTGTGTCTGATGGCCTGTGTTACTAACTGATTCCTGTGTTGTGAGGTGTGTGTCTGATGGCCTGTGTTACTAACTGGTTCCTGTGTTGTGAGGTGTGTGTGTGTCTGATGGCCTGTGTTACTAACTGGTTCCTGTGTTGTGAGGTGTGTGTCTGATGGCCTGTGTTACTAACTGGTTCCTGTGTTGTGAGGTGTGTGTGTGTCTGATGGCCTGTGTTACTAACTGGTTCCTGTGTTGTGAGGTGTGTGTCTGATGGCCTGTGTTACTAACTGGTTCCTGTGTTGTGAGGTGTGTGTGTGTCTGATGGCCTGTGTTACTAACTGGTTGCTGTGTTGTGAGGTGTGTGTGTGTCTGATGGCCTGTGTTACTAACTGGTTCCTGTGTTGTGAGGTGTGTGTCTGATGGCCTGTGTTACTAACTGGTTCCTGTGTTGTGAGGTGTGTGTGTGTCTGATGGCCTGTGTTACTAACTGGTTCCTGTGTTGTGAGGTGTGTGTGTGTCTGATGGCCTGTGTTACTAACTGGTTCCTGTGTTGTGAGGTGTGTGTCTGATGGCCTGTGTTACTAACTGGTTGCTGTGTTGTGAGGTGTGTGTGTCTGATGGCCTGTGTTTCTAACTGGTTGCTGTGTTGTGAGGTGTGTGTGTGTCTGATGGCCTGTGTTACTAACTGGTTCCTGTGTTGTGAGGTGTGTGTGTGTCTGATGGCCTGTGTTACTAACTGGTTCCTGTGTTGTGAGGTGTGTGTGTCTGATGGCCTGTGTTTCTAACTGATTCCTGTGTTGTGAGGTGTGTGTGTGTCTGATGGCCTGTGTTACTAACTGGTTCCTGTGTTGTGAGGTGTGTGTGTGTCTGATGGCCTGTGTTACTAACTGGTTCCTGTGTTGTGAGGTGTGTGTCTGATGGCCTGTGTTACTAACTGGTTCCTGTGTTGTGAGGTGTGTGTGTGTCTGATGGCCTGTGTTACTAACTGGTTCCTGTGTTGTGAGGTGTGTGTGTGTCTGATGGCCTGTGTTACTAACTGGTTCCTGTGTTGTGGCAGGAGTGACTCCATGTTAGATGCGGACGGTGACTTTGACCTGGATGACACCATGGACGTGGCGCGACACGTTGAGGAGCTGCTGCGGCGACCGATGGAGAGCCAATGGAGCGGCCAGCAGTCGTGACCCTCAATCTCTGACCCCTGACACCAACAAAAGAACCCTGCACCTTTTGACATTTCTGATGGTTTAATTCCATTCATATCCTCCTGTTTTATTTCAGATAGCTATATTGTGAAATGTTAATAATGTTTGTGATTGTTTTTTAGTTTTTTCTTCTCAGCAAGAAAACTGCATGTCAGTGACCTTTTTTCAGTTTGTCTCCGTGCGTATCTGTAAAACAGACTAGGTATAAATGCAAAAAAACAACAATGTTACAGTATTGTATAAAAAAAAAAGTCATTCAATTCACGCATGCATTTTCATTTGGTCATAATTCTAACAAAGATTTTTGAAGAGCACTCTCCACAACCGGTATGAAGTCATTTAAACAGTTGTTTTTGTTTTTTGTTTAGTTATTTTATTATTGGAAATGGTTTATCAACAGAGTTTTTTTAATTCAACCCTCCCTCTGCCAAGAAAGAGAAAAACTTAAATGAAGAATTTGTTGTTGTTATTGACACCATCATCGGATTTGTTGCTAAGGGAAGTTTCAATTAGTAGTATAATAATACTGAATCTTTATACACTAAACTCCAAGCAGAATGGCTCTCATTTCATTCTCAGAGCACACTGAGTATCTATGTCACACACACGCGCGCACACACACAAGGATGCATCACGCACACACACACGCGCGCACGCACGCGCACACGCACACACACACACACACACACACACGCACACACACACACACACACACACACACACACACACTGTTGCATAATATACATCAGCTCCAACTGAAACTTGGGGACTTTGGGCCCCCTCTACACTCACAGGGATATTTTAGTTTCCTGTATTTGCACACAGATGCAATGTAAATACAAGCATGTATCCAGCATGGCCACTCAAGTCTCTGGACAGCCCATAGAGAAAAGATAGATGACTCATCATTAACATAACCCGTTTTTAACATGGCCATTGCCATTGAGGTCTTCCACCATTTTAAAGTTGTCATCTGGGTGGGGATTCCTATGGGTTGGGAGCAATCAGCCAATGAAGAAGAATAACATGTACTACTTTAGTACCTCAACCATGCTGTCACACAGACGCTTTAATGGCACAGATATAAAGATGAGTCCTCTATCTATCTCCCCTCCATACCCCTGTAGATGATGTATGCGCCATCAACGCTAACTCTCACTACCACTCTGTCTGTCTGTCTGTCTGTCTGTCTGTCTGTCTGTCTGTCTGTCTGTCTGTCTGTCTGTCTGTCTGTCTGTCTGTCTGTCTGTCTGTCTGTCTGTCTGTCTGTCTGTCTGTCTGTCTGTCTGTCTGTCTGTCTGTGTCTGGTGTTTTAAACAACTCATTTGGTCATGTCTTGTTATTGGTTGTGATGTCTAGTGTTGACAATCTATTTGGGGAGCTGTTTGGATGTGTGTAGGGGAGCTGAGGTCACTGGGGTGTGTGTGGAGGTTGGGGTTTAGTTGGGAGATCTGTAGGAAAGTCCATTGCTAGGACTGATGGTAGAAGAGTCTCTATACTGGGTCCTTATTGGCTTAGTATTGTGCATCTGCTGAAGTACACTAACTACTCAATCCATAGCCTGAGATGACTAGTGGAGATCTAATTCTACTCATTTTACCATGGGGCAGAGATAGAGATGCATGTTTTGAAGATTTAAAGCTAATTCCCTGCAATGCTACCAGTTTTGCCATTGGGTGGCGACACATTTTTACAGTTTTAAAGCAAATTTCCTGTAATTCTACACATTTTGCCATGACTTATGTCATGTTAATGATATCTGAGTGAGTGTGACTAGCTAGACTAACTTGCCACTGTAAGCTGTTAGCCGACATGGCTAATTAAGTGACCGTCAGTGACAAAACAGGAGAAAAACTGCTGATGCACAAGCACATTTCGAACCTTCACCTTCTAACTTTCAACAGTAAATTTAGAACCCAACTGAGTTTTTTTTTTTTAAATGGCCCGGGCCCTAAGCGACCGCTGATATTGCTTATGTCTGGAGCCAGCCCTGATGGTACTCCTGTCTGTCTGTCTCTCTGTCTGTTTTTTCTCTCTCTGTCGATCTCTGTCAGTAAGCCTGTCTTCTGTTTGCTGTTATTACTGATCACTGTTACTAAATCTGCATCTGCATGTGCATGTATGTCTCTGTGTGATATAACATAAAACATCAACTGACAACCTGAGGTATAGATATATAGCTATGTGTGCAGACAATATGAGGTGCTTGAACACTTGACTCATCAGTCCCGAGCATGAAGGCCATTGCTACCATAACGTTTGGGATATTTTGGCACTGGCTCACTCCCTGTCTTTCAGCCAAGATGTTGTAGTGGGTCTGTCTCCATATACTCCCAGCAGGATTAGTCTGCCATAGTACACCTTAGCTACCGCAGTTTAACAAAGCATGTAACGATAGATCCACCTGTTGCCGTGGCTACGCTGTTCACCCCCCCCCCCCCACACTCCCCCCCACATACACACACACACTTCTGAACCATTGGGCAATATCATGACGACAGCAACACCACACAACCCCCACAGTTATATTACACACACACAACCCATCCCCTCTACTCATAAACTCTGCCCTCTCAGGAAGGAAGCCCTACACTCGGTTGATGTATCATAAAATGAAAAAAAAAGACAAATAGAGTCTCTGTCTATTAGTGGAGGCTGGTGGGAGGAGCTATAGGAGGATGGGCTTATTGTAATGGCTGAAATGGAATTAATGGAACGGAGTCCAACATGTCGTTTCCATATGTTCGATGTGTTTTGATACAGTTCCATTGATTCCATTCCAGCCATTACAATGAGCCCATCCTCCTATAGCTCCTCCCACCAGCCTCCTCTGCTATCTATATACAGCATATATGAATTTATTTTCTGTACCATAATTCTATTTTATTACAGTATACTGTACGTCTGTGGTACGCCCCTCTGAATGTAATCCCCTTGCATGACCTGAGGAGGGTGTACGTATAACATGGCAGCCACTGCAACCTCTTAGGTTTCATCAGAAGTTTCTGAAAAAAGCCATATTGCAAACGGGAATCAGAAGAATGTTGCTTTTGTGTTTGTACAGCTGACATTATTTACACTTTTCCTATCTTTGTTTCTTTCATTTTTCCGGGTCAAAACAGCTAGTTTTTCTTCTTTGTATTTCTTGATTTCACTGATGTTGTTTGAAGAGTCAAAGCTACATGGCAATTCTTGTGACGTTTCCTTTTTTTTTAACATTATTCTGATCATTTCAAACTTGGATCTTTGCTTCACTTTAGTTAATCTATGTACTCTGGAAGCTGTATATGAGGCTGTGTTCTGTTCAGTGTTAGTTCCATGTTTGTGGTTGGGTTTTAGCACTTCGGTTGTGTTCCAAAAAAAACTGCAAATGAAGAAAAAAGTTTTATAAATAATTTCAACAGTAACATGTATAATGAAAAATAAGTTGTGACTGAATAAATGTAATGGTTTATTTGTTCACATTCCATGTCAGTCTGAACTGCACCTTACCGATACTGTACACCTTACCGATACTCCATTTCAATAGAGTCGAATCAGAATGTAAACTCAAATTCCAATTCTAATTTCTTCTTATTGAGCATTGAATTTAGTTTACTTTCTGAATTGACTGAATTGAAAAGGAATAGACCCAAAACCTGACTAGCCTTTCAACAGCCTTCTGACTGGGTGTGGGAATCATAGCACCGCTATAACATAGCAGCACTACATGCCTTTTTACACTTGACCTCTAACACATAGATGGATGCAGCAGTCTGCTGTTGAGTGACATGAGCTGTGATCATTGCATGTTATACATTATAATTATCAGATCAGATTGCACTGAAGCACCATTGTGATTCTAACCTCCCACTAAGCCATACTGCATTTAGACGGGCATATGTACAAATACTCACTCACTATAAGTTTGGTGTACTTGAATGAAGAGAGACCAATAATCACAAGTAAATAAGGGGACTCTATAAAATGCAGCAGTGATGTTGATATTAAACTGAACCTCATTACATTTACATTTACATTTAAGTCATTTAGCAGACGCTCTTATCCAGAGCGACTTACAAATTGGTGCATTCACCTTATGATATCCAGTGGAACAACCACTTTACATTAGTGCATCTAAATCTTTTAAGGGGGGGGGGGGTTAGAAGGATTACTTTATCCTATCCTAGGTATTCCTTAAAGAGGTGGGGTTTCAGGTGTCTCCGGAAGGTGGTGATTGACTCCGCTGTCCTGGCGTCGTGAGGGAGCTTGTTCCACCATTGGGGTGCCAGAGCAGCGAACAGTTTTGACTGGGCTGAGCGGGAACTGTGCTTCCTCAGAGGTAGGGAGGCGAGCAGGCCAGAGGTGGATGAACGCAGTGCCCTTGTTTGGGTGTAGGGCCTGATCAGAGCCTGAAGGTACGGAGGTGCCGTTCCCCTCACAGCGCCGTAGGCAAGCACCATGGTCTTGTAGCGGATGCGAGCTTCATTAACCTACCATTTGCCTTAAAGGTCCAATCTGAAGTTACTATATCCATTTCAACTAAGCCCCTTTGCTCTTCCTATATCTAGGCTTGGATGGACTGACATGTCACTGCTCAGCAATCTCTGATCCACTGCACGCACTACCTCTTCCTTTCTTTCGTTCTCTCTGTCTATATCTCTCTCTCTCCCTCTCTCTCCCTTATGTCGCTCCATCTCCCTCCACACTGGTTTATGTGATCGGTTGTCCAGTGGCAACTCACATCTGCTATCTTGTGGCAGGAACACATATTGTCTCTGAGACACAGTACCGGACTGGGATGTACTGTCCCTTTAATGCCAGGGGGGCTTTTCTCACCTGTTTACTCAGGGCCCACGGGACATGGAAAAGTGATTAGACAATGTAATTAACCTAATGCATGAACTGCAATCGACTATGACCCCATTGATTACTATAAAATATATTATGATTGTCAATCTCCTATAGAACAGACAGATCCGAGACCCACTGTTTGCCTTCTCAACAAATAACTCAATCACATTTACTATATTCTAATCAATGTTTTTCCATTTTTAAAAACATCGGACATGTCTGGAGGTCAGAGAGCGACTGTTGCTTGGATACGAAACTGCACGTGGTTGCTTAGTTACTGTTCAACATTCACAACAATAGCTTTAAAAGCCTTGGACAGAGAATGCAATTCAATGTAACACAGCAGTAAGGTGAAATGGGCATTTTTTTAATTGAAAACATGCAGTATACAGGAGGACACCACTGTTTTCTTTCAGTTGACAACAGACAATTCTGCAGATAAAACAAACAGAAATATTACAGGAAACCAGCCTTCCACACAATAAAGCAGTTCTTCCAGCAAAGGAAATGGTGTTAGGCTCTGGGTGTAGTGGGTGCGAAGTCAGGCGCAGGAAGCAGAGAGTACAGGGTAGTGCTTTATTGGCACACACGGCAAACATAAGCCACCCCACGAAAATACATGGCGCACACAAAACAAATGCCCCAAACACTGGGGACTGAAACAGTCCGGAGAAAACCCACGACCGAACACGTCAGATACAAGCGTGCACAGCAGCAACACACAAAACAATCCCGCACACAGAGCAGGCGGGCCTACTGGCTAAAATAACCCGACTAATCAGCCTAACACAAAACAGGTGAAACCAATAAACAGAAAGGGGAAAAAAAGGGAATTAGTGGCAGCTAGTAGGCCGGTGACGACGACCGCCGAGCACCACCCGAGCAGGAAGGGGAGCTACCTTCGGTAGGAATCGTGACAGTACCCCCCCCCCCCCCCCCCCCCCCCCCCGACGCACGCCGACACGGCCTCGAGGGTGACCTGAAGGGCGACGCGCAGGGTGATCCGGGTGGAGCCGATGGAAGTCCCTCAACAGTGACGGGTCCAAGATGTAACCTATAACACACCTTGTTTATCCTCCTCAGGACTTTGAAGGGCCCCACACACTGCGGCCCCAGCTTCCGGCAGGGCAAGCGGAGGGGTAGGTTTTCGGGTCGAGAGCCAGACCCTGTCCCCCGGTACGAACACGGGGGCCTCACTGCAGTGGCGGTCAGCACTCCTCTTCTGCCGTTCACCGGCTTGCTTGAGGGATTCCTGGACGGCTCTCCGGGTCTCCTTGGAGCGCTGCACCCACTCCTCCACCACAGGAGCCTCGGTCTGACTCTGGTGCCATGGTGCCAGGACCGGCTGGTAGCCCAAGACACACTGAAATGGTGATAGGTTCGTAGAGGAGTGACGGAGTGAGTTCTGGGCCAACTCCGCCCATGGAATGTACCTAGACCACTCCCCTGGCCGGTCCTGGCAATACGACCGCAGAAACATACCCACCTCCTGGTTCACTCTCTCCGCCTGCCCATTACTCTCGGGGTGATAACCGGAGGGGGTCTCAGTCAAGCTGACTGAGACCTCCAGACGCTCCATAAATGCCCTCCATACCCTGGACGTGAACCGGGGATCTCGATCAGAGACGATGTCCTCCGGCACCCCGTAGTGCCGGAAGACGTGGGTAAATAGCGCCTCAGCAGTCTGTAGGGCCGTAGGGAGACCGGGAAACAGGAGGAGACGGCAGGACTTAGGAAACCGATCCACAACAACCAGGACAGTAGTGTTCCCCTGAGATGGGGGAGATCGGTCAGGAAGTCCACTGACAAGTGAGACCATGGCCGTTGTGGAACGGGGAGGGGCTGTAGCTTCCCTCTAGGAAGGTGCCTAGGAGCCTTACTCTGGGCACATACCGAACAGGAAGAGACGTAGAACCTAATGTCCCTAGCCAAGGTGGGCCACCAGTACTTCCCCCTGGGACCCCACACTGTCCTTGCCCCTCCAGGATGACCCGAAGAGGGTAGTGTGTGAGCCCATCGAATCAATTGATCACGAACACCAAGCGGCACATACTTGCGACCCGTGGGACACTGTAGAGGCGCAGGTTCCACCCGTAACGCCCAATCGATGTCCGAGTCCACCTCCCAAACCACCAGTGCCACCAGCCTAGAGGCTGGAATGATGGGAGTAGGATCGATGGGCCGGTCCTCCATGTCATAGAGACGGGACAGCACGTCGGCCTTTGTGTTCAGGGAGCCTGGTCTATAAGAAATGGTGAACCTGAATCGGGTGAAGAACATGGCCCACCTTGCCTGACGCGGATTCAGTCTCCTAGCTGCCCAGATATACTCCAGATTCTGGTGGTCGGTCCAGATGAGAAAAGGGTGCCTAGCCCCCTGAAGCCAGTGTCTCCACACCTTCAGGGCCTTTACCACCACTAACAACTCCCGGTCCCCCACATCATAGTTACGCTCTGCCGGACCGAGCTTCTTCGAAAAGAAAGCACAGGGGCGGAGTTTCAGTGGCGTACCCGAGCACTGTGATAGCACGGCACCCACCCCAGCCTCGGACGCGTCCACCTCCACTATGAATGCTAGAGAGGGGACCGGGTACGCCAACACGGGTGCATCGGTGAACAGCGCCTTCAACCTATTGAAGGCTCTGTCAGCCTCTGTCGACCACCGCAAACGCACCGGCCCCCCCTTCAGCAGTGAGGTAATGGGGGCCGCTACCTGGCCAAAACCCCGGATAAACCTCCGGTAGTAATTGGCAAACCCTAACAACCGCTGCACTTCCTTCACCAGGGTTGGAGTCGACCAATTACGCACGGCCTTAACGTGGTCACACTCCATCACCACCCCCGAGGTGGAAATGCGATAGCCCAGGAAGGAGACGGCTCGTTTGGAGAACACACACTTCTCAGCCTTGACATATAGGTCATGCTCCAGCAGTCTACCAAGCACCTTGCGCACCAGAGACACATGCGGGTGGCGGAATATATCAGAATATCATCGATATAGACAATGCGCCCTGCCCGTGCAGGTCCCTGAGAATCTCGTCTACAAAGGATTGAAAGACGGCTGGAGCATTCTTTAACCCATACGGCATGACGAGGTACTCATAAAGACCTGATGTGGTACTAATCACGGTTTTCCACTCGTCTCCACCCCGAATGCGCACCAGATTATACGCGCTCCTGAGGTCCAGTTTTGTGAAAAACCTTGCTCCGTGAAATGATTCCACCGCCATAGCGATGAGAGGTAGCGGGTAACTAAACCCCACCGTGATGGCATTTAGGCCTCTATAATCAATGCATGGACGCAGACCTCCCTCCTTTTTTTCACAAAAAAGAAACTCGAGGAGACGGGTGAAATGGAGGGCCGAATGTACCCCTGTCCCAGAGATTCCGTGACATATGTCTCCATAGCCAACATCTCCTCCTGTGACAATGGGTACACGTGACTCTTGGGAAGCGCAGCGTTTACCTGGAGATTTATCGCACAATCCCCCTGTCGATGAGGTGGTAATTTAGTCGCCCTCTTCTTACAGAAAGCGATAGCCAAATCGGCATATTCAGGGGAATGCGCACAGTGGAAACCTGGTCTGGACTCTCCACCGACGTGGCACCGATGGAAACTCCCATACACCTCCCTGAACACTCCTCTGACCACCCCTGGAGAACCCCCTATCTCCACAAAATCCTGGGATTGTGACTAGCCAGCCAGGGAACCCCCAGCACCACTGGAAACGCAGGCGAATCAATAAGGAAGAGACTAATCCGTTCCTTATGATTCCCCTGCGTTACCATGTCCAGTGGAACCGTGGCCTCCCTGACCAACCCTGACCCTAATGGCCGGCTATCTAAGGAGTGCACGGGGAAGGGGGGATCTATCGGCACTAGCGGAATTCCCAGCTTGATGGCGAGTCCGCGATCCATAAAGTTCCCAGCTGTGCCTGAATTGACTAGCGCCTTATGCTGGGAAGAGGGAGAAAAGTCACGAAAACAAATAAATACAAACGTGACCAACAGGGGGTTCTGGGTGAGTTTGGTGCTGACTCACCTGGGGTGACCGAGAAGTGTTCGGCCTGCCCTCTCGACTCCCAAATTGGCTCCTCCAGCACCGGTCGGCCGTGTGTCTTCTCCGACCACAGCTGGTGCAGGAGGAGCCTCCTCCTCCGGTACCCCTCGGCACGGTCCCCCCTAACTCCATAGGAATAGGGGCGGGAGTGCTAGGAGGTGGAACAGACAGGACCCTTTCCGAACGCCCGCGGGCACCCAGCAGATTGTCCAGCCGGAGAGACATGTCTATCAGTTCGTCGAGGGAGAGAGTGGTGTCCCGACACGCTAGCTCCCTGCGGACGTCCTCCCGGAGACTACACCGGTAATGGTCTATCAGGGCCCTGTATGTCCACCCAGCCCCAGCGGCCAAGGTCCGAATCTCCAACGCGAAGTCCTGCGCGCTCCTCGTCTCCTGCCTAAGATGGAATAGTCGCACACCGGATAGTGATCCCTCGCCGAGTCTGGGCCATACCAGAGCTCGACCCGTCAGGCAGGAGACGAGGACACTCACACTCTCCTCCCCCGAGGGAGTAGGTCTCACGGTAGCCAGGTTCAGCTCGAGCTGGAGCAGAAACCCCTGGCACCCAACCGCCACTCCATCGTACTCCCTCGGGAGCGCAAGACGAAGCGCGCCGGAGCCAGGCGCAGGGGGAGGAGGAGGTGGACTCGTCGGAGGAACCGGAGGTGGAGAGAGGAGACCACTCCTCTCCCATCGGTCCATTCTCTCCATCATCTGATCCATCGCCGATCCTATCCGATGGAGAACGGTGGTATGATGGAGGACGCGATCCTCCATCGAGGGAATGGGGGTGGCAGCTGCTCCAGCTGACTCCATTCAGAAGGTGCGGGATTCTGTAAGGCTCTGGGTGTAGTGGGTGCGAAGTCAGGCACAGGAAGCAGAGAGTACAGGGTAGTGCTTTATTGGCACACACGGCGAACATAAGCCACCCCACAGAAATACAGGGCGCACAGAAAACAAATGCCCCAAACACTGGGGACTGAAACAGTCCGGAGAAAACCCACGACCGAACACGTCAGACACAAGCGTGCACAGCAGCAACACACAAAACAATCAGAGGGTGAATGTGTGGGGTGATTACAGTAGACAATTGTATACTGTAGTATAATAACGTATACTATATAAATATAGTATTATAAGGTATTCACAGCCATATCTTACTTGACACTGGATTGGATATACTCAAGATAAAAGGCTCTGGGAGAGTTGCAAGTCTGGCACCCACCAGCTGCTATGTATAGCCCCGCTGCACAGGACTGAAATGAACCACTTTTTCAATGGAGCAGATGGATCCGTCCTCTCGTTCTACCTTGTGACCACTAGATGTCCTCAGTGCCCAATGTGATTCCCGCACTCTGCAATAACACTGGGAATGGAATGAACGATGAAACAAAGCATATAATGCCAGTCAGCAGCATGCATAGGATACATGTGGGACATGTCACGAGATTAACATGTTGTAACAGGAATAGAAAAACCAAGGCAGACGTGCTTTTTAAAATGAGCCCTTCTGTTAGTTTTCATATCATCATCCCAGCTCAATAAAGCTGTCTCTCAGTCTCTCCTACAGGTCAAAAATGTGAATATTTAGCCACAGCCTTGACGTCCTCCCCAGGAAACATCTTTCATCTGATAATTAAGATGCAAATTGGCACTCATTACCATCGTATTAGTCTATGCATACAAATGAATCTCTGTATCAACTCTAGTAATTAGGGACTCCAGTGGAAGGAGGTCCAGTCGAGGCACAAAGGGCACAGAAACTCACAGCACTGCTCTGATTGATAACTAAAGAGTGTTAACACAGAGGGTGTTTAAGGAACGACTTTAATTTCCTCCCTCCACAGAGGTCATGTGAGTGAGCACAGGAAGTGATGTCTAAGAGAAACAGATAATATGGTGGTTATGCTCTGGGAGGAATGCCCTCAGACCCCCTGCTGTGGGGAGTCAGCTCACTTCACAACAAAAAAAAATAATTACACTTTTGGGGATTATTCAGCCTCATCTTGTGTCAGAGTTCCCTCTCATATTATACACAAACACTATTCCCCCTGACAAATGCAGCATCTTCAACTGATTCTGTTAGGTAGAACTGCTTCTCTTATGTAGACAAACCCCTGTAGCTATATATTTTCTATATGTTGTGCATTGGTAAACAAGAATACCCTATCCATTTGTAATCAATAACTTGATTTCCTGTATTGATACATAATCATTCTCACCATGCATGAATGAGGTGAGCCTGAATGAGGTAAGTGTGTCGTAACGTCTATGGTCATGTCTTAAATACAAGATATGGCTGGGTCACACATATACAAAAAAAAACTTCCATGGTAACGATTTGACCTTATGACCTCAACCTCCAGGACAAAAACCCTGCACCGTCAGATTACCCAGCAGGCAAAGGGCCTTTCATCAGCCGTGATTGGGTAACCCTAATTAATACTATTGTCATCAATACAATCTAAAATGATCTGGCTTCTCCTGGAGAGGGGCTCGAGGGATCAGGGTTGAGGGTGGGGGGATGTATGGATGGCTATCCCTTCATATGTCTGTGGTTCACATGGGGGAGGTGGGGGGTCAAAGGGAGGGGAAGGGAGGCAGCACAACTCCGGTTCACTTCCTGTCACAGGAAGCTACAAGCAACTTCAATGGAAATCAACCAGGGTGTGATTTAATTGTTAGTGGCATGATAGTCAAATGGAAAACAACGCTGCAACTGCTTTCCATTTACTTTTCTGTTGATCTCTCACAGCCTCTCTTGTATTCTCTCTCTTTTTCTCTCTCTGTCTCTCTCTATCACTCTCTCTCTCTCTCCAGCTCTCATTAATAATAATTCCATTCTCCTCCCCAGTAGAGTAGGACCAACCTCATCTGTTCATCACAGCATCTTTCTTCCCAAAGTGGAGGAGTGTTAGCACACCAGTTTGCAGTGATGCAGCATATGATAAGGTCCTTGGTTAATAAGTCCTAGTGTGGTTCCTCCGTGTGGGTCCTGGAGGGGCTCCTGTTTGAGTTTGAGGCTTGAGAGCCAAAGGAATTTGAACATTAAAGTGAGACAGCCTGGCTGGAAGGCTTGGAGCAGGACTTTTAAAAGCAGGACTTATTCTGAATTATTTCTGAAGATGCATAATACATGAATCAGAGTCAGAGAGAGAGAGAGAGAGAGAGAGAGAGAGAGAGAGAGAGAGGAGAGAGAGAGAGAGAGAGACTACCTCATCCCAACCTATCCCCTTCCTTCTTGACTTATTTTTCTCATCAGTAGCATCCCTCACCTCCATCTCTCCTTCTCACCTTTCCTCGATCTTTCCATCCACCCCATTTTTCTTTATTTTCCTCCCCAATGTGTTCATTCCACCAACATCTCCCTCTCTACTGCTATCTCCCTCTCTCTCTCTATATCTCTATCTCTATCTCTCTAGCCCAGCATCTGAACTACTGTGTTCTAGAAGAATCAGCTGTGTATAAATAATTCACATTGAGAAGTAGTTTCTGGTCAATGAGTACATAGACTGACCCGCTGGCTGGCTGGCTGGCTGGCTGACTAGCTGGCTGGCTGACTGGCAGACTGACTGGTGTAAGATGGATGAGGCAGCTGCAGGATGTATGCTACTGCCCTCATTTAAGTTTACAGAAAGGAAGAAAACATACACACACACACACACACACACAAACATGCACACTGTATCCTAGTTCACACTCTTTCAATTCAAAGACACATCAATGTCAAAGAAAACCTCAGAGCAGCTGATCTAACCGCTCATCCATACTGCAGGATTCCGATTTGTCTGGTCTGACAAAAAAAAACAAGCCACTTCTGGGTTTGATTACAATGACTTGGTTCGACAATAATGACCAAACACTCTGAGCATCTCTACCGCAGCAGCACACGATTTCTCTCCTTCCAATTGGCTGTGATGTGATTTGTCCTTTCAGTGGGTTATAACTGAACTGTATTATCTGAGTGTTTATTGTTCATCATTCCTCAAATCAAATCAAGTTTTATTGGTCACATACAGTGCCTTGCGAAAGTATTCGCCCCCCTTGAACTTTTTGACCTTTTGCCACATTTCAGGCTTCAAACATAAAGATATAAAACTGTAATTTTTTGTGAAGAATCAACAACAAGTGGGACACAATTATGAAGTGGAACGAAATTTATTGGATATTTCAAACTTTTTTAACAAATAAAAAACAGAAAAATTGGCCGTGCAAAATTATTCAGCCCCCTTAAGTTAATACTTTGTAGCGCCACCTTTTGCTGCGATTACAGCTGTAAGTCGCTTGGGGTATGTCTCTATCAGTTTTGCACATCGAGAGACTGACATTTTTGCCCATTCCTCCTTCCAAAACAGCTCGAGCTCAGTGAGGTTGGATGGAGAGCGTTTGTGAACAGCAGTTTTCAGTTCTTTCCACAGATTCTCGATTGGATTCAGGTCTGGACTTTGACTTGGCCATTCTAACACCTGGATATGTTTATTTGTGAACCATTCCATTGTAGATTTTGCTTTATGTTTTGGATCATTGTCTTATTGGAAGACAAATCTCCATCCCAGTCTCAGGTCTTTTGCAGACTCCATCAGGTTTTCTTCCAGAATGGTCCTGTATTTGGCTCCATCCATCTTCCCATCAATTTTAACCATCTTCCCTGCCCCTGCTGAAGAAAAGCAGGCCCAAACCATGATGCTGCCACCACCATGTTTGACAGTGGGGATGGTGTGTTCAGGGTGATGAGCTGTGTTGCTTTTACGCCAAACATAACGTTTTGCATTGTTGCCAAAAAGTTCGATTTTGGTTTCATCTGACCAGAGCACCTTCTTCCACATGTTTGGTGTGTCTCCCAGGTGGCTAGTGGCAAACTTTAAACGACACTTTTTATGGATATCTTTAAGAAATGGCTTTCTTTTTGCCACTCTTCCATAAAGGCCAGATTTGTGCAGTATACGACTGATTGTTGTCCTATGGACAGAGTCTCCCACCTCAGCTGTAGATCTCTGCAGTTCATCCAGAGTGATCATGGGCCTCTTGGCTGCATCTCTGATTAGTCTTCTCCTTGTATGAGCTGAAAGTTTTGAGTGACGGCCGGGTCTTCGTAGATTTGCAGTGGTCTGATACTCCTTCCATTTCAATATTATCGCTTGCACAGTGCTCCTTGGGATGTTTAAAGCTTGGGAAATCTTTTTGTATCCAAATCCGGCTTTAAACTCCTCCACAACAGTATCTCGGACCTGCCTGGTGTGTTCCTTGTTCTTCATGATGCTCTCTGCGCTTTAAACGGACCTCTGAGACTATCACAGAGCAGGTGCATTTATACGGAGACTTGATTACACACAGGTGGATTCTATTTATCATCATTAGTCATTTAGGTCAACATTGGATCATTCAGAGATCCTCACTGAACTTCTGGAAAGAGTTTGCTGCACTGAAAGTAAAGGGGCTGAATAATTTTGCACGCCCAATTCTTCAGTTTTTTATTTGTTAAAAAAGTTTGAAATATCCAATAAATTTCGTTCCACTTCATGATTGTGTCCCACTTGTTGTTGATTCTTCACAAAAAATTACAGTTTTATATCTTTATGTTTGAAGCCTGAAATGTGGCAAAAGGTCGAAAAGTTCAAGGGGGCCGAATACTTTCGCAAGGCACTGTACACATGGTTAGCAGATGTTAATGCGAGTGTAGCAAAATGCTTGTGCTTCTAGTTCCGACCATGCAGTAATATCTAACAAGTAATCTAACAATTTCACAACAACTACCTTTTAGACACAAGTGTAAAGGAATGATTAAGAATATGTACATAAACAGTGGGGGGAAAAAAGTATTTGATACCCTGCTGATTTTGTACATTTGCCCACTTACAAAGAAATTATCAGTCTATAATTTTAATGATAGGTTTATTTGAACAGTGAGAGACAGAATACATTTTTTTTTTTAAACGCATGTCAAAAATGTTATAAAATGATTAGCATTTTAATGAGGGAAAAAAGTATTTGACCCCTCTGCAAAACATGACTTAGTACTTGGTGGCAAAACCCTTGTTGGCAATCACAGAGGTCAGACGTTTCTTGTAGTTGGCCACCAGGTTTGCACACATCTCAGGAGGGATTTTGTCCCACTCCTCTTTGCAGATCTTCTCCAAGTCATTAAGGTTTCGAGGCTGACGTTTGGCAACTCGAACCTTCAGCTCCCTCCACAGATTTTCTATGGGATTGGCTAGGCCACTCCAGGACCTTAATGTGCTTCTTCTTGAGCCACTCTGTTGCCGTGGCCATGTGTTTTGGGTCATTGTCATGCTGGAATACCCATCCACGACCCTTTTCAATGCCCTGGCTGAGGGAAGGATGTTCTCACCCAAGATTTGACGGTACATGGCCCCGTCCATCGTCCCTTTGATGCGGTGAAGTTGTCCTGTCCCCTTAGCAGAAAAACACCCCCAAAGCATAATGTTTCCACCTCCATATTTGACGGTGGAGATGGTGTTCTTGGGGTCATAGACAGCATTCCTCCTCCTCCAAACACAGCGAGTTGAGTTGATGTCAAAGAGCTCCATTTTGGTCTCATCTGACCACAACACTTTCACCAGTTGTCCTCTGAATCATTCAGATGTTCATTGGCAAACTTCAGACAGGCATGTATTCTTGAGCAGGGGGACCTTGCGGGTGCTGCAGGATTTCAGTCCTTCACGGCGTAGTGTGTTACCAAATGTTTTCTTGGTGACTATGGTCCCAGCTGCCATGAGATCATTGACAAGATCCTCTCGTGTAGTTCTGGGCTGATTCCTCACCATTCTCATGATCATTGCAACCCCACGAGGTGAGATCTTGCATGGAGCCCCAGGCCGAGGGATATTGACAGTTCTTTTGTGTTTCTTCCATTTGCGAATAATAGCACCAAATGTTGTCACCTTCTCACCAAGCTGCTTGGCGATGGTCTTGTCGCCCATTCCAGCCTTGTGTAGGTCTACAGTCTTGTCCCTGACATCCTTGGAGAGCTCTTTGGTCTTGGCCATGGTGGAGAGTTTGGAATCTGATTGATTGCTTCTGTGGACAGGTGTCTTTTTTACAGGTAACAAGCTGCGGTTAGGAGCACTCCCTTTAAGAGTGTGCTCCTAATCTCAGCTCGTTACCTGTATAAAAGACACCTGGGAGCCAGAAATCTTTCTGATTGAGAGGGGGTCAAATACTTTTTTCCCTCATTAAAATGCAAATCAATTTATAACATTTTTGACATGCGTTTTTCTGGATTTTTTTGTTGTTATTCTGTCTCTCACTGTTCAAATAAACCTACCATTAAAATTATAGACTGATCCTTTCTTTATCAGTGGGCAAACGTACAAAATCAGCAGGAGATCAAATACTTTTTTCCCCCACTGTAAATATATGGATGAGCGATGGCCGAACGGCATAGGCAGGGTGCAGTAGATGGTATAAAGTACAGTATATACATATGAGATGAGTAATGTAGGGTATGTAAACATTATATAAAGTGGCATTGTTTAAAGTGACTAGTGATACATTTATTACATCCAATTTTTTATTATTAAAGTGGCCAGAGATTTGAGTCAGTATGTTGGCAGCAGCCACTCAATGTTAGTGGTGGCTGTTTAACAGTGATGGCCTTGAGATAGAAGCTGTTTTTCAGTCTCTCGGTTCCAGCTTTGATGCACCTGTACTGACCTCGCCTTCTGGATGATAGCGGTGTGAACAGGCAGTGGTTGTTGTCCTTGATGATCATTTTGGCCTTCCTGTGACATCGGGTGGTGTAGGTGTCCTGGAGGGCAGGTAGTTTGCCCCTTGTGATTCGTTGTACAGACCTCACTGCCCTCTGGAGAGCCTTACGGTTGTGGGCGGAGCAGTTGCCGTACCAGGCGGTGATACAGCCCGACAGGATGCTCTCGATTGTGCATCTGTAAAAGTTTGTGAGTGTTTTTGGTGACAGGCCAAATTTCTTTAGCCTCCTGAGGTTGAAGAGGCATTGTTGCGCCTTCTTCACCACGCTGTCTGTGTGGGTGGACCATTTCAGTTTGTCCGTGATGTGTATGCCGAGGAACTTAAAACTTTCCACCTTCTCCACTACTGTCCCGTCGATGTGGATGGGGGGGGGGGGGGGGGGTGCTCCCTCTGCTGTTTCCTGAAGTCCACGATCATCTCCTTTGTTTTGTTGACGTTGAGTGTGAGGTTATTTTTCTGACACCACACTCCGAGGGCCCTCACCTCCTCCCGGTTTGCCGTCTCGTCGTTGTTGGTAATCAATCCTACCACTGTAGTGTCGATGATTGAGTTGGAGGCGTGCATGGCCACGCAGTCATGGGTGAACAGGGAGTACAGGAGAGGGCTGAGAACGCACCCTTGTGGGGCCCCAGTGTTGAGGATCAGCGGGGTGGAGATGTTGTTTCCTACCCTCACCACCTGGGGGTGTCCCGTCAGAAAGTTCAGGGTCCCAGTTGCATAGGGCGGGGTCGAGACCCAGGGTCTCGAGCTTAATGACGAGTTTGGAGGGTACTATGGTGTTAAATGCTGAGCTGTAGTCGATGAACAGCATTCTTACATAGGTATTCCTATTGTCCAGGTGGGTTAGGGCAGTGTGATTGCGATTGCATCATCTGTGGACCTATTGGGGCGGTAAGCAAATTGGACTGGGTCTAGGGTGTCAGGTAGGGTGGAGGTGATAGGATACTTGACTAGTCTCTCAAAGCACTTCATGATGACGGAAGTGAGTGCTACAGGGCAATAGTCGTTCAGTTACCTTAGCTTTCTTGGGAACAGGAACCATGGTGGCCCTCTTGAAGCATGTGGGAACAGCAGACTGGGATAGGGATTGATTGAATATGTCCGTAAACACACCAGCTAGCTGGTCTGCGCATGCTCTGAGGACGCGGCTAGGGATGCCGTCTGGGCTGGCAGCCTTGCGAGAGGTTAACACATTTAAATGTTTTACTCACGTTGGCTGCAGTGAAGGAGAGCCCGCAGGTTTTGGTAGCGGGCCGTGTCGGTGGCACTGTATTGTCCTCAAAACGAGCAAAGAAGTTCTTTAGTTTGTCTGGGAGCAAGACATCGGGGTCCGCGAAGGGGCTAGTTTTCTTTTTGTAGTCCGTGATTGACTGTAGACCCTGCCACATACCTCTTGTGTCTGAGCCGTTGAATTGCGACTCTACTTTGTCTCTATACTGACCCTTAGCTTGTTTGATTGCCTTCCTCCTCCCCTGACATGTCTGCCTGATGGCGAAGATCCCGATTTCATCCCAAATGGCAACCTATTCCCTACATAATGCACTACTTTTGACCAGAGCCCTATATGAGTTGTGGTCAAAAGTAGTGCACTATATAGGGAATAGTATACCATTTGGGATGAAACCCTGTTAGTGGATTTGTCCTGCATCATTAGGGGTAAAACACATTATGTGCTGGGGTTGAAGTAGATCAATAAAGATTTGTGTAGAATTCATCAGTGATTGCACAGAGATAATTGTCCCCCTTGTTTCCCAGATTTGTTAAATGACGATAGTGAAAGTGATTTAGCTAATTTGTGGTCAGAATTGATTACAGAATCATTACAGATATTGTGGGTTTCTATCTGCAGCAGTTGAATTCTGAACTGTGGCACAGGGATTGGTTGTGTACCACTTTTTCTACAGTATGAATATATACAGCAAGGATAGGTCTGTTCTGAGTCCTGTGCTTTTCATTCTCACCAATCAATAATGTGGATGTGCCTGGTGTGGTGTTTATGTGAGTGAAAGCCATGTGATATTCTCTGTGGATTAGTGTTGGAGGTAATGTTGATGATAAGCCACTCCCTCTCTGATTGAGACTGAAGCCTGGCCTGAAAATAATAATAGTCTCATTAAGAGACTGCATGTAATTTTTGGTTCTGGGTTCTGAGATTAAGTTGATAATGCCCATAGGGATATATAATATGAGGATCATCAGCATCAATGGAGCTTTTTGCCCTTGCCACCAGAAAGGGCAATTTGTACTTAATGCAACTTAGGGGGCTTTCTGAATTTTTTATTTTTTATTTAACTAAGCAAGTCAGTTAAGAACAAATTATTTTGTACAATGACGGCCTACACCGGCCTATCACGGACGACGCTGGGCCAATTGTACGCCGCCCTATGGGACTCCCAATCACAGCCAGTTGTGATACAGCCTGGATTTGAACCAGGATGTCTGTAGTGACACCTCTAGCACTGAGATGCAGTGCCTTAGACAGCTGCGCCACTCTGGAATAACCAGTCTCCCTGATCTAAGTTTTGGCTGTGATAACAAATATGCATTTGAAAAGCCTTAGGCAATAGCCTAATGATAAGACATATTTCATGCAAATACACTCACATTCGCTGATAATCAGAGGAGGCTGGTGGGAGGAGCTATAGGAGGATGTGCTCATTGCAATGCCTGGAATGGAATAAAGGGCATGGTATACAGACAAATCAAACATGGAAACCATTCCATTCCAGCCATTACAATGAGCCTGTCCTCCTATGGATCCTCCCACCAGCCTCCTCTGCTGTTAATACGATAATGTGTTTTAGCCTAGAAATGGCTTAGGCTACAAGTTGTGGTATGAATGAACATTAATCTTTTCGGTGTGAGGAACATTAATAATTTACGTGTGTGTGTGTGTGTGTGAACGAGCGCGCACGGACATGGATCTTGTAGGGAGGGGACAAGCGAGCAACTCACATAACAGCGCATTGTATATAGCTGCATCCCGCGGATGCACGTGGGGAAGCTTCTGATGTTTCATCTGCAAGAGCGAATAGGACGTTCTTCTGCGGCGCAAACAAGAAGCTTGGAGAAAAACGAAAGCGCGTGTAAACGCTAATTAACGCCTTTTTATTAGCCGGAACTGTTTCTAAGGGGACTCCTTATGAATCCATGCAGTTAGCTAATCACACCAGATCACATACTGAGCACCATCTGTTCATTTTCGAGCGACAAGAGTTTGTTCCGCCAGACGCGGACGGTTCAATCAGTCTATCCTAGATTCAGTGGACTGCGCTTCGTCTACGGACTGATGATCTTATGTGGTCTACACAGCCGTGGACTCATGTTTTGAAACAATGGGCCAATGCACTAGGTTGAATGTGTTGCTGTAACGTCCGTGGATGATGGCAGGGGTACACGCTTCCGAGGCTGTGTCGGGACATTTGCTAAATCCTACCATTGCAGCCTCTCCGGCACAGGACGCTACACAAATAGCGGGGTTGAACAACAATGACGCCACCGTGGTGCCTCCGACTGGCACCCGGGCATACCTGGACATTTCGGCGGCTGCCTTTGCCCACGGGCACCCGGTCTATGGGGCGGAGGGAGTTTACACCAACGGAAGGTACATGGACCACGGGAGTACTTGGACTGGCAGCAGCAGCCGTGACAATTCAGCCGAAAGGAGTCATGGAGGCGTGAACACACCTTGCGGAATTATGAAGGTTGGTTTGTTTTCATAAAGCCTACTTTATCATGGCACGTCAATCATAGGAAGCTCGTAAAGGTTGCATTAATGAGGGGAATCATTATCTCACAGCCCAGGCAAAACCACATGAAGCCTTCAGGTAGCCAGTGACTAGCCCTCATTGTGATTCATTCTACTGTTATGGACCCAGGGTTAGATGAACTGTTTGTTAGTGACAAAGCTGTAATAATGATAATAATAATGAAGGATGCTGAGTTGTTACTGTGTAACAAACGGATGGTCTAGTGCCGGGTAAACATTTTGCTGAGGGGAATGTTATGATGTGGTCTATCATTCGCAGTTAGGCTGCAAGTCTCTCCGAAACAGTTACGATGTTCCAAAGAAGGTAGGACTAACAGATCCAATGCTCTGAAGTTTGCGTGATGTCCATCTTCATGCCTTGCGGTGCTGATGGTGTGGGAAGCTGCTGCCGTCTGCTGCTGCTGCAAGGTTAGGTCACCAAAGGTGAAATAAGATGCATCCTTTAGCTGCGCTCATAGCAGAGGACAACCTTTAACAGTTATGTCATTCCCTCCCTGGATAGTACAACATGCCTCTATAGTCGAACTAGCTACTGTTCCAATAGACTTGTAAATATAGTACTATGTAAAAGCAAAACTGGCAATGCTCTTTAAATCGTACGCAAAATTGTTTGTTGACGGTTAAGATGAGGCATAGCCACAAAGTCTGGGCTCCTCAAGGGAATGTCAAACATAAATGATAGGCCTATATATTACATAGAACATGTCTGCCTTTAGTCACTATTTCCCCCAAGTCTCATGTCTCCTACTTCAGGATGTCTTCAGTCAGATGGTGTAGCATGGGGGGGGGGGGGGGGGGGGGCTTGTGGAGAAGCTCTGTGGAGAAGCTCTGTGGAGGTGGGAGTTTTTGGAGAGAGAGTTGCATTCTGTCATTATGAGCCAGTTTGCTTAGCAACCGGTATAAAACCATGAAGCTATCCATTTCCCCTGTTTTTGAATTCCCTGTGGCTGTGCGGGCCAACAAATTTAAACACTGCCTGCTCTCTGGTTTGATGTGCTTCTCTGAGGTGTAGGGAATCCTTGAGAAAATGTCCCTGACTTGCTTCTCTTCACCCCAGGGTGTTTTGCCCTATTGATGAAAAGCAGGGCTGTTCTTCCAGGAAATTCCATGGAATAGTATAATTCGAGGCTAAGGCCTAAATCCCTCCACTCCGAACTTCCCTCCAAAAGAACTGGAGCCATCTACTGACGTTCATAAGTTCAAACTTCATAACAGAAATATGGCAAGAATGCAGAGCGGCTCATGTTGTCAACATGCTCTAGGCCTCAAATCCTCTAAAGCTTATTCTCCCAATGTACTGTCCTGTTCATACGGCATTGTATTGTTATACTTACAAGGCTTTGTTACAATATTTCTTGTGATGCACATGGTGATAAACATGTTTGGACTTTTCTTCTGTAAGTCAGCTCAGCTGTGTGGCAACATTGAACTCTCATCAACTGTTGCTATCGGAAGGACCAGGATGTACTATCAAAGATGCTGGACAAATAGAACCAGTAAAGAAGACTCATTCCTTTGCTAGAGTAATGCATCTATAATGTAGAGACTGCCTCGACCCAGTCAGATAAGAGTTAATTGTCCGTATGGCTTATGTGATTCACGTCGAGGGAAGTTCACCACTGGATTTAGGGTCAACACTTTGAAGGCCAGGCGTGAAATGCCAGTTGACAGACAACTCACCATAGGTTCTAAGTGTGTGACTCTGTCAGGCTTGCGTGTGATAACCCAATTAGATAACCATGTCCTCTTTCAGCAGCGCATCAGAGCATCATTGTCATTTCCTGTTCTCATTCCAATATGGATGTGTTGGTCCTACAGCACACTGACGTCCGCTTTTATTCCTGTATGTCTCCTAAAGGCCTACACGCGTCCTTGGGCGTAAAATAGTCTATGTAAAGGGTTAGTGTTCTGGAACTGCTATCACAGAACATTTAGGGTCAGCGGTTCTTTTAGACTCTGCTGCGAATGCAGCCAAGAGGCCATGTTTATTCATAGAATCAGAGAGGAACGTCGCAACACAGTGAACTTCGTTGTAAGTCAGAACATGGGGAACACACAGATAGAGAGTGGCATGATGGGAATCTGGGTCAGCTCTCCTGTAGTAGAGCTTGGCGATATGGCCCAAAAAATCCACATTGTGATAAATTGCCTGAATTGATGCAAAAATGATAAATAGAAGGATAGTTTATAACATTAATGTGTAACAAGTTTTTGAAACGTTTCCTACTAACTTACTACTAGTCTGATGGTTGTAGCCGTCAACTGTCCCATTAACAATCACCCATATTAACACACTTACTTCATTCCAAACTTCACATTTCTCTAGTACAGGCTACGTATCATAATGAGCGATATCAGCGAAATGCCCGCGATAAATGACCGGTATGGTCGATCATTTTTGGTTTATTGTCCCAGCTCTATCCTGTAGTGTGTTGTGGTGCTAGTGTGGTTCATGTGTAGTGCAGCTGGAGCTTCAGTACCCACACACACACATTTCATCAGCCTGAAACATGAGCTGAGGGGTCTGAGCGGACTAAAGGGGGGAGTGGGGTAGAGAGGCAAATGAGCAATTACAGCATTGTGCTCATTACAGAGTGTTTTCAATCTTCCTGGAATAAAACTTGTTATTTTTTTAAACCTCCTGTTTGGACTTGATGTGTCAATGTATGGCATGAGGGAGCAGTGGAGAACCCATCTGTGTGTATATTGTTGAACCAGCCAAATCCTGCAAGGCTGTCACCCCCTTGGCGTGGTGAGTGACTGTCCCATGGGTGGAGGGAAGGGAGGGCTTCTAAAGTGGTTGGAGAGGATGGGGACAGGTTGACGGGGGCAATTCCAGTCTGGTTTTTTAAGCAGGGCTGTGGACAGCTGCAGGCTCCTGTCCTGCCTGCCTCACTTCAGCTGACTGTTGGGAAGACGTCTGTCTGCCTGCCAGCCTGCCAGCACAGACCAATAGAGGGATAAGAAGGATCTTCCCCCAGCACTGTTGTGACCAAAATGAGTTTCTTTATCTCTCCCCTCTCCCACCCACCCTCCCTCCCTCTATTGCACGCTCTGAGGGGTTTTTGACCTCTGGAGCAAATAAAAGGTCAGTCTTATTCAGAGCGGTTACTGGAAAGATGAACATTGTCAGCATGACAAAAGCAGAGCCAAAACATGACGGGATAAAATAATAACAGATGTTCTACAGACCCTTAACCACAGGGCTTTGTGGTCACAGAGCTAGCTGTTGGGACCTACCATATAGCCTAACTGCATGGCACCACACCCCTCCCCTCCCTCTCTTCACCAACTCCTCACCCCCCAGTCCCCAGTCATGTCACTGAGGGGCAGGTCATCAGCTCATCCTGTCATTTATTAAACCCCTTTCCCCTTTATTAACCCAGTGTGTCCTACTTCTGGTTGGCTAACAGTCTGGTTAACAGTAATTCAGCTCGCTATCCTGTGCCAGTCCTGATCACATGGCTCTATAATACATTAGTCAAGCACTCAGAGAGTGTGAGATTAGTTCTCTATGTGACTCTCTCTCTCTCTCTCTCTCTCTCCTTCTCTCTATCTCTCTCTTTGATAGAGAGAGATATGTGTCTGTTATAGAGATAGAGAGGGGATATTTTTAAAATAGATGGCGACATTGTACAATGATGTTTTAATGAATGTTTTGGATAGGCGGCATCGGAAGAACTCTGATGTGAGTGCAGCAGTCTTACTTACTCCTTTAAATCTGGGTCATATCTAAATCCAGCTCCAGTCGTATTTAAGGAAAGAGATGATTCTAGGTTATACATATAGAAAGGAATCTCATTCTCAATTGAGCATAGACTCTGAGGTGCGTCGGTCAAACCATTCCCCCTGTTCTGGTGGTGTGGTGGGGGAAATTCCGTTCTAGACCTTTACCCAATAACCACTCCTTGGCTTTGGATGAAACCCCACCCCCACCCCCCTCCGGTCATTAAATACATAAAGCCCTTACAAGTGTTCCCAGATGTCTCATAGTCTTTATCTGATAGTTCGGCAGTGCCAGAAATTCCCACGAGCCCCTGATTGATCCCTTTCCCGCCAATGCTGCCCTGGGCAAACATGGAATTCTATCCCCCAACGTTGAATCCTGGGATTTACTTCATCCACACCAGGATCGGAGAAGCACCGAACTCAGTCAGATCCTTCTCAAATAACACTGATTACATCCTGGTGGATCCCATCGGTACCGCTTGGCGTGCGGTAGCAGAGAGAGCAGTCTATGACTTGGGTTGCTGGAGTCTTTAACAATTTCTAGAGCCTTCCTCGGACACTGCCTGGTATAGAGGTATACTAGGCAGTGTCTTCAAATAATATTTTTGCAGGAATCTCCTTGCGAATGATTTTGCAGAAGATTGTATCTCCGCCAGCCAGGGCAACCTGAGCTTTTGCTATCCGAAGATACAATCTTTGGCAAAATCATGGCAGGGAGCTCAGCCCCAGTGATGTACTGGGCCGTACGCACTACCCTCTGTTGCGCCTTGCGGTTGGATGCCAAGCAGTTGCCATACCAAGCGGTGTTGCAGCCAGTCAAGATGCTCTCGATGGTTCTGAGTATTAAAGAACGCAGTTAATGTCTCCACATCTCCATCACTATGATAGACCACCCAGAGACATCATGGAAATGAAGTTGTCACAGTCTCACTCTGGACAGAGGACTATGAGGTGAAGGGGAGGCAAAGGGTGAGGAAGAGGATGGGGGGGTAGATGAAGATGGATTTGGATCACGGCAGAGGGATATGCATGCTCAGTCTTCTGGGACTCTCTTGGCTGTTGATCTCAAAGCAGCCATCTGTGAAACGCACACATTTCAAATACTTTATTTGGATCCAAAATGAAGCATTGAGATGCAAAGGTCCCACATATTGCGTAAGTCATGCATGTGCACAGGCACACCTATCCCAATCCTCCTCTCATCCCAAGTTCAAAAAATCAACACTAACAGCAGGAGACCGAAAGCTCTTGGACATCAAGTTTGATTTTTGGAGGTAAAATGTTATGATAAATGAAAAGTCAATAGCGCGTACTCTTTGTTCAAAGTCCATAATGCTTGAGTCCATATTGTGGATCATGAGCACCAATAGTAGCAAATGCCCATCCTCCTATCCCAGTTGAAAGCACAGTTTGAACAATAAACAGATTTCTCTGACTGGCATTTTCTCAAGCACTTCTTTTGTTGCCAATTCCTTTGAAGACAGATGCCTCATAATATCCAATGTGAGGGTTTCTCGAATATTTTAGTGCATCACAAATAAACTAATCTTAGCCGCTCAAACACACAGAAGCATTTGGTCTCTTTTGTCTGTCCCATATGGGCAGTGAAGCGTCATGCTAAAGATCCCTGTCTGGTCCTAAACTATTTACTGTGGCACCTGGCCAGGGCTTCAGAGCTGAACTCTTGTAACAGTACTGAGGGGGCTCTCCTGAATTTTTTATTACATATCTTTCCTTTATCTGTTTCGTTTGGGGATAATGACTTGTGCTAAGTGAACAGGAACCTCAATCAGCCGTGTGTGAAATTGGGGCCCAGATAAAGAAGAGCTTTTTGAACTGATTTATTTGGACACTGGGATGTGTGGGTAGACGCCTCATCTTAATGTGCCTTACAAAGCAACAGTGATGATGCTGACAGACAGAGGCAGTGGCAGTGGTAGGGTCCTCTGACGTCAGAAGAGCAGCTAGGATATCATTGGATTCTGGAAAAAGTCTGATCAAAATGTCTGTTAAAGTCTCTGAAGTTAGGTCTCAATTTGAATAAAAATGTGTCTGTCTGATGTAAGAAGTGAAGCGGTATTTGGTTTTAGAGTCGTTCACAGGGTGATCTACCGATCTGAGGGTTAATTGCTGCACTCGGGCCATTTGAAATGGAGAAGTAATGATGAGTAGTATTCTGACATTATCCTCTCGATATTTCCCTGGGTCATTTGGGCCACTATGGCGCTGGTGTAATGAATGAATGTGGTGGTATCGCTGCAGTAACAGCCACTCCAACAGTCTCTTGTCATCTGACATGTCATTTGGTGGCCTTTCAGATCTCACTTCCCCTTTCTGACTGAAGTGACTTCCTTTGAATGGATGTCTAACTCTCCTTTTTGTTCTGAGTTTTGACAGAAGGAAAGACATGGAAAACAGAGAGAATAAAAAATATGTCATAAAAAGGATATGGTGGTCGATATGCTGAAGTACAACAATGAAAAGAAACCAAATGTCTTTTCATTATCATTTTAAAACACCAAATATGTATGACAAAGATGAGAATCCGAATTGGGAATCGTCAGAAAGAATTTCGAATCAGGTATTTTTGAGAAGGTTGTCCTCCGGAAGGTTTTGTGACCTCTTAACAGTTTTAGCTTCTTCTCCCAAGGTGTTCATCTCTAGCATTACTTCTGATCAAACAGGGGTTAACTAACCTTTGATGTTTCACCCTCCCCTTCACACACCGTCCTCCATTGCCCTCAGTTGCGTAATGTCAGTGTGTTTGTTGGAATGTTGTCTAGAGATCCAAAATCACTCGAGAGCCCATTCAACGGGGGTCACACCCCCCTCTTTTTCTCTCACCCCTCACCCAAGACTGGCACCTTAAGTATCCAATCCCCCCAGTAAAATGCCGATGGAGGAGGCCTGAAACCCTGAAACTCCATCTTCAGTCTAATCCCACTAACCAGATTTAGGGAATGGAAAATAAACACTTTCTGTTTTAAGGGTTTTTATTCTTTCCCCCTTAATTAAAGTGGTAGAAATGAGAGAATAACCGGTAAAACCACAGTGATTCCTCCTGGATTACCTGATCTGTTTGATTTGGCCAGCAGTGGACAATGTCTACACGTCCACACCACTGCATTCGTATCTCCCTCGTTACTTCCTCTCTACTCCTCCCCTGGTGTTTTCGTTGTTACTAGTACACTGAACAAACCAGCTCTGTACTTCCTTCAGGCAGGATATGGGGAAGGGGGAGAAGGATAGGGGGAAGGGTCCCCTGTGGCTCAGTTGGTAGAGCATGGTGTTTGCAACGCCAGGGTTGTGGGTTCGATTCCCACGGGGGACCAGTACGGGAAAAAAATGAATGAAATGTATGCATTCACTACTGTAAGTCGCTCTGGATAAGAGCGTCTACTAAAAATGTAAGAAAGAGGGGAGAGAATGGGAGTATTCAGTTTCACTCTGTAACAGGAAGTGAGCTCAGCATCAGCTTTTAGATTGTGGTTAGTCACGGTGCAGCACACATCGGCTAGTCGAGCGTTATTAGCGCTAGCCACCGAAACAAAGGAAAATTACCTCAGCAGTCAGCAATGTGGGCCAGATATATTCTTGAACTCTGCTACACTACAAACATACTGTAGTAGTCTGAGACATACTGAAAGCCAATCATAATTGAGAGGTAAATCCTTCACAACTACAATGAGCTGAGAAAAAACGTAATAATATAACGCCTTAACTAACCATAACAGGAAGGAGGAAGTGAGGTCGCTGACCTTGGTCCCTCTTGACCCTGTGTTTGAGTTTCCGTGTGGAGAGTCAGGAGCCAGGGGATGATAAGCAGTGAGGGAGGGAGGTGAGTGTTAGAGGGTAGAGAGGTCTGTATCTCTACCTCTACCCAGGCCTCTACCCAGTTCTCCAGTGACAGGGTCATTCTGATGGGCCCACAGTCCAGCCTGCCTAGTTCACAGAGTGGCAATTATAGTGCTCTCGTGCCCTGACACTGTCAGAGAGGACACTGCTCTAGTCAAGCTTAATAAACGTGTGTGTGTGTGTGTGTGTGTGTGTGTGTGTGTGTGTCTGCATGTTACAGAGTGTGTGTTTGTATAAGGGAGAGCTGAGAGTGTGACTTTGACATTACACACTGTCATAATGTGTTTTGCACATAACACATTGCAGCGCGGACACTTTGCCCCTGGTTAAATACAGTGATTCTGCAAGTGTGTGTTCGTCGCTTGGAACAGAGCAAGAGAGTGGAGGTGTAAACTGTCCTATAGATCAGGGACCC
Organism: Salmo salar; assembly: GCF_965601325.2. NCBI lineage: Eukaryota > Metazoa > Chordata > Actinopteri > Salmoniformes > Salmonidae > Salmo > Salmo salar. The sequence continues at coordinate 62,986,644 of NC_138293.1, read as the reverse complement.
GTAGCTCTGCTGGTGCTGTGCTGCTTGTCTCTCTGTGCCTTCTCTGCTGCTGAGTTTTAAGAGTTGTTTCTGGGTTGCCTCTCCCGCCACGTGGCCTCGTTTTGTTCAGTTCCTCTATCCCCACACAGTGCTAAAACCCCAGTCCACAGACCTACACCAGTCAGCAGCCTATTTATAGGCTGTGGTGGGATTGTCTGCCCTACAATAATGAGCACATATCTTTCATTTGTTCTTAGCCAACCAACCAGCCCAATGTTTTGAATCAAGCCGAATGTCCTCAACCAAGTCCAACGTTGTCAACCAAGTCCCTGTGTATCTTTGTGGCTGTGAAGTGAAATGTGATGGGGTTAGTGTACCATCCTGCTGTAGTCTATAGATCACAGGGGCCCTCATAGGGAGGGGCCCATCATGCAGAGGGCACACACAGTCAGTCAGTCTATTCCAGCACTTGTGTATTGACCCGTGTGGTTGATGATTGGCAGGCCAGATCGTGCCAGCCACTCACAGATGGTGCCACGGCTTGCCTTGGCACCGATGGCATAGGATGAGGAGGAAGAACGGTGGCTTTAAGTATAGGAGGTGTGTGTGCTTGTGTGCTCAGTCACGTGTTTCTTTAGGACATTCGTTGTCTTTCGTTAAGTGTGTGTGTGTATGTGTGTGTTTGTTTTGAGTGTGTCTGTCTTTCTGGCTGTGTGTAGAGTGTCATCTGAAATGGAATTTGTCAAGCGAGCAGACAGCAATTTTTCTCAACAAGGGGAAAATTCCCCGTCCTCTGTGACAGTCGATTTAGAAACAGAAAATGATCCGTTTGTTTCTTTGTGATGGATTAATTATATGTCTCTTTCCAATTTAACACTTCCCTTTGGACTTGGAGTGTACATGTATGTTCGTTTGCACGTACGTGCGTGTGTTCGTCTGTGCGCATGTGTGAGAGAGAATGAGCAACATAGAAAAGGCGATCTGTGTACACTGGGTGGAAAAAGTACCCAATTGTCATACTTGAGTAAAAGTAAAGATGCCTTAATAGAAAATGACTCAAGTAAAAGTGAAAGTCTACCAGTAAAATACTACTTGAGTAAAAGTCTAAAAGTATTTGGTTTTAAATATACTTAAGTATCAAAAGTAAATGTAATTGCAAAAATATACTTAAGTATCAAACGTAAAAGTATAAATAATTTCCCATTCCGAACATTAAGGAAACCCAACGGTTTTAAGACAGCCAGGGGCACACTCCAACACTCAGACATCATTTACAAACAAAGCATTTGTGTTTAGTGAGTCCTCCAGATCAGAGGCAGTAGATGACCAGGGATGTTCTCTTGAGAAGTGCGTGAATTGGACCCTTTTCCTGTCCTGCTAATCATTCAAAATGTAATGTGTCCTTTTGGGTGTCAGGGAAAATGTATGGAGTAAAAAGTACATTATTTTCTTTAGTAAAAATGTAAATAGTAAATTTAGATACTCCAAAAAACTACTTAAGTAAAACTACTTTATAGTACTACTTATGTACTTTACACCACTCTCTGTGTGTGACGTGTCTGCTTGTGTTTGAGCATTAAAGTCTGTCACTGTGTGTGTGTATTTGTGTCCGTGTCAGTATCGAGAGAGAGAGAGAGAGAGAGACACTCTTGCGATGGTCACTGCATGTGTCAGTCAGTGTCTCAGAGAGGGAGATGGAGAGGGGGAGAGAGGAGGTGGAAAGGGGGAGAGAGGAGGTGGAAAGGGGGAGAGAGAAGGAGGTGGAAAGGGGGAGAGAGAAGGAGATGGAAAGGGGGAGAGAGAAGGAGATGGAGATGGGGGAGAGGGAGATGGAGGGAGGGAGATGGAGAGGGGGAGAGAGAAGGAGGTGGAAAGGGGGAGAGAGATGGAGAGGGGGAGATAGATGGAGAGAGTAAAAGCAGTGTTTGCTACGTTTGTAATTTGATACTGAGACTGAGCAGTAGCTTGAGACCCAGCGCTGAGAGGAGAGCAGCAGAGGGTAGAAGGAGAGAGCTGTACTGCAGTACTCACACAAACGCGTCTCTCTGTACCACCAGAAAGTGCTATGGGGACATGCAGAGGAGAAGCTGATCTTGTCTTAGTTTAACCAATGAACTGATGTCTATTTATTTGTGTTTTTTTTGTGCATTGATAAAAAGACTGGCAGGTGAATGATTAAATGGATGCCACTAAGTTGATCATCATTGCTTTACCTGTTGATTTGGATAAAATGAGCAGAAAGGGACATGCAGTACAGCGTGTCATAATCCTATCAGACACCCATCAGGACAAACCTTAATACGGCGACCCAGTTTAGAACGGCAGAGTGTTAGATAGGGACACGGATGAACCCTTTTAGAACCCTTTTAGATGGAATCAAAATGGTTCTGCAGGTCAGGGAGAGAGGGAGGGAGGGATGAAGGGGGTGCAGTGGACTGTATCAGAAGCCAAGGACAGAAGGAATCCAATTGTGTGTGTTAGAGGTTGCTGGATTGATGGAATTGGGCCTGGGATTGGGGTTGGGGTTGGTCTAATGGATCAGGATGTGTGTGTGTGTGTGTGTGTGTGCGCATTTGTCCATGCTGCGTGTGTGTGTTTGCGAACATGTCCATGTGTTTATATGTGTTGGGTGTTAGACATGGTTGTCGCTAAGGGCTCAGACACACCGAGAGTACTTAGCACCTCTGAACAGAGTGCGCACCGACTCTACATTGCGTGAAAATGTTGGCAGTCGGACGTCTACACTGGGTGGTCCCTAAAACACAGCAGACGGATGCTCGATCCACGTTCGGGGTAATGTGTGTGAGCCTTAAGACATGGTCTTAGTACAAGGTGTGTGTGTGTGGGTGTGTGAGGGTGATTATGCAAGGGATTGGCCGGAGATGACTGAGGAAGTAACCCATGCTGTGCCAGCGGTAAGGGGATAACAGATGGATCAATGCCTGCTACAAGACTGCTCTGTGGAGTGTTAGAACACGGATGGCGGTAGAGCGAGACAAAGGAAGAGAGATACAGGGCAGAAGGAGGTGGAAAGAGCTTGACCGAGGGAGAGGAACCACATTGATAAATGGATAGAGAGAAAGTGCTAACCATTATAACTTCTCATCACCCAAAGCGGTTGGGTAATGATAACCCTGTGTCTAATGTGTAGCTGTGTGTTTAGGCTTCTGCCCCAATTGGGTCTTTCTATAAATAATGGAGCCAATGTGTGACATTGTGAGAAAAAAAAATCTAAATGGTTTGAAAGAATATATATAAATGTCATGCAGTTCCACATGAATGAAAGTGAATACATGCAAATTGGCCCATAACTCCAGCTATACAACAACATAGGTCTAGGACTATACATCCTTTAAGCAGGGTTCATTTTTATAAAAATAAATGTTTCACCTTTTATTTAACTAGGCAAGCCAGTTAAGAACAATGATGCCCTACCAAAAGACAAAATGGCTGCTGCGGGGACGGGGGCTGGGATTAAAAATAACTGCAAATAATAAATACAAATATAGGACAAAACACACATCCCGACAAGAGACAACACAACACTACATAAAGAGAGACCTAAGACAACAACATAGCAAGGCAGCAACACCTGACAACACAGAATGTTAGCAACACAACATGACAACAACATGGTAGAAACACAACATGACAGCAGCACAACATGGTAGCAGCACAAAACATGGTACAAACATTATTGGGCACAGACAACAACACAAAGGGCAAGAAGGTAAAGACAACAATACATCATACAGACATTGACTATTGAAATTCAAGGACTTTCACTTAAATGTTTTTAATTATTTTAGGCCTTGCCAATGTATTGATATTCAAACTATTATTACTTTCTAAAATATGTGAAAATAATGTTTTAAATCAATGTGGGAATTTTATTGAATATCGTTCTGATCCTCTTAAGGGAATGACATAAAAAAACAAGATTATTATCAATGACTAGTCAACAGCTGTAACAAGTTGTCCAGTGTAGGAAATCCTCACTGGTCCCCTAGTTTATAGAAAGACCCAACTTCACCAGGGCTCGGTACTCTATTGGGAAAGTGGACTGCCTGTCCTTTTTTATGTTTCCAGGAAGCCTTTTTCACAGCCTGTTTCCAGGAAAACAGAGGGACCAGGGTTGTGATCATTTCCATTTCAGTTCAGGGAATTCCACAGTTACGGAATTAAACTGAGACGCTGATTTTTCACTTTAAAATGTATGCCAAACAAAGCCATTGATTTCAAAGTTTAACAAACCAAAGAACTCTATACACAATAATTACTTTGAAAAATGTACACAGTAAATAATAATAAAATACATTTACTGGAAATCTGTGCATTTGCAAAGTTTGGTAACAGAATTACAGTAATCTCCCTCAGTTTTATTACTATTTTTTTTAACCCACTTTTTGTGATATCCAATTGATAGTTATAGTCTTGTCCCATCGCTGCAACTCCCCTACGGACACAGGAATGCTCACTTAACCCAGAAGCCAGCCGCACCAATGTGTCAGAGGAAACACTGTTCAACTGGCGACCGTTCTCAGCTTGCAGGTGCCTGGCCCGCCACAAGGAGTCGCTAGAGGGCGATGGGACAAGAAAATCCAGGCCGGCCAAACCCTCCCCTAACTTGGACAGCACTGGGCCAGTTGTGTGCTTCCTCATAGGTCTCCCAGTCTCAGCCAGCTGTGACACAGCCTGGGCTCAAACCCAGGGCTGTAGTGACGACTCCAGCACTGCGATGCAGTGCCTTAGACCACTGCGCCACTCGGGAGGCCCTATTTCATTATTTTTACAAACTTTGTATCTGCACAGTTCTACATGTAAGTGTGTTTTGTAACATATTATGTGGAAAATTAAAAGTAGTCCTTGTGCATCGTGGTTTGTTAAACGTTAAAATCAATGATTTTTGTTTGGTGTACATTTTAAAGTAAAAAGATCTGCTGAGTCTCAGCATAATTCCGTTACTGTGGAATTGCCGTTTAGTCAATTCAGGTAGTAAACTGAAATTACAATTTCAATTACAAATTTGTCTCATAGAAAAGTATTGAGTAAAATTGGAATGTGAGCTTAGTTCCTGAAGTGACTCACTTGAGCTGGAATTGACATCAACCCTGCCAAGAACATTTGGAAAGTCCCAGTAAACTGTGTATTGCCTGTAGAAGTCCTTGTCAACTTGCCTGATGACTAAACAGAATTCTTCCACTGCTCTGTGTTTGTTACATACTTCAGTCTGAGACTGCCATTGTTGAAGTCGTTTGTGGAGACATCAAAATGAGGGGTGTTGTACAAAACAAAGTCATCAGCAATTGGATCATCTCTAACCAATTAGAGTATCAAAGCCAATGACACATTTTCTAAACTCCACTTTACCCACGTGTGTTCTGCCTCTGGCCCAAGTCATCGGTTTCTGGGACCAATCAGAACGGTTAGAATGTGTTTGCGTTCTAGAAATCGTCAGGGAGGTACTCCGATCAGCACTAATTGGGGAGAATAAACTAACGTTTGTGAGGGTAGCGTTTGGCCAGAGCAAGGACTTTGGGTAGCCAGGCAACTTGTCAACAACCCTACTACTAGGGCTGTGACGATACCAGTGTCGCAATATTTACTTTCCATTGCAAAGACGAAAGCATGAAGTAGGCAAAACTCTTGGATCCTTTAAAAACCTGCTTTATGTCAAATGATGTGTGCTGTAGCTTGGAAAATTAAAAGATGTGACTCTGGTTGACAACATTATGACTGTTTTCCTAAGGAATTTGTGTCCGCTTCGTGCTTTGTTTACTTGCCACGATACTAATGAGTATCGCGATACTGGCATGGTCCAGGCCCTACCTACTACCTATGTAAAGAATGTTGCGTTGTCAAGACAAGTTGAGCCAGTTCCAATTTAAGCACCAGGTCATGGACTGAACGTGTTATAAAGGGTTTGTCATGAAATCGGGCAGATGTGTGTGTGAGGCTGACAGCATTAGGTCATCAGTCACAGGGATCAAGAGGGTGTGTGTGCGTGTGTGTTCTGGTAGAGACGCGGAGATGTCAACCATAACAGCACTGTTATGGTTGACATCGCTGCGTCTCTACCAGAACACTGTCATCTTAGAGTAACTTTCATGATTAAAATCATCAAAAAATGTTTTGGGCTTAGTTATAGTGAAACATGTCAATTCTGGGCTTGATTTTGGTATATTTGAGTCTTTGAGGTAAATCTCGCTCTTGTTGCCCGTAGTGGTTCAACTCTGCCATTGAAATTGTGATGTGGAGGCACCTTGAGAAGTAGCCTCTACATCAGGTTTTATTTGGACCCCCAAGTTTTCTCAATAATAATAATAAAAAAATAGTGTGTGTGTGTGTGTGTGTGTGTGTGTGTGTGTGTGTGTATATATATAAGGAAATCAGCTCAAGATTATTTTATGCATAATAAAGAGACATGTGATCGTAAGCAAGGTTTGAAATGATTATGTTTTAGTCAAACATTATATCTGTTTGGGCTTCTTGCAGTCAATTTGCAGTCTACAAATTATTTGTAATTATGTTCCAGGTCCCTGAACATCCGCTCAAGGAAACATGGGCCCGCCCTGAATCTAGTTCCCTGCTCTATGTCATCTCAAGGGAGGGGTTCAGTATGAAATACACCCCCTTCTAGATGTGCTGGGTGGTACCACCTCAAGGCTTACTCAAAAAGCAGGTGACAGCGTACCTTATTGGGCAATGGTCTTGGTAAATGCAGTGTTCTAATATATATTTGCATGATGCTTCATTGACTAGGCTACTGACGTTACACACAATTCAGAAGGCAGTAAGGCACATTTTCGCATATGACCAAATTCAATGTTTTTGCTTACCGTTTCACACACATCAATGTGCTTTTACGAAGAAAAAATAAACATGTAGGGTATGAGGATTATATGTTTTTATTCGTAGCGACATCCATCGTAACAAGAGCCATCGTAGCTTCATCCATCGTAGCTTCATCCATCGTAGCTTCATCCATCGTAGCTTCATCCATCGTAGCTTCATCCATCGTAGCTACATCCATCGTAGCTACATCCATCGTAACAAGATCCATCGTAGCTACATCCATCGTAACAAGATCCATCGTAGCTACATCCATCGTAACAAGATCCATCGTAGCTACATCCATCGTAACAAGATCCATCGTAGCTACATCCATCGTAACAAGATCCATCGTAGCTACATCCATCGTAACAAGATCCATCGTAGCTACATCCATCGTAACAAGATCCATCGTAGCTACATCCATCGTAACAAGATCCATCGTAGCTACATCCATCGTAACAAGATCCATCGTAGCTACATCATCGTAGCTTTATCCATCGTAACTATATCATCGTAGCTTTATCCATCGTAGCTACATCCATCGTAACAAGATCCATCGTAGCTACATCATCGTAGTTTTATCCATCGTAACTATATCATCGTAGCTTTATCCATCGTAGCTACATCCATCGTAACAAGATCCATCGTAGCTACATCCATCGTAGCTTTATCCATCGTAACTATATCATCGTAGCTTTATCCATCGTAGCTACATCCATCGTAACAAGATCCATCGTAGCTACATCCATCGTAGCTTTAGCCATCGTAACTATATCATCGTAGCTTTATCCATCGTAGCTACATCCATCGTAACAAGATCCATTGTAGCTACATCCATCGTAACAAGATCCATCCTAGCTACATCCATCGTAGCTTTATCCATCGTAACTATATCATCGTAGCTTTATCCATTGTAGCTACATCCATCGTAACAAGATCCATTGTAGCTACATCCATCGTAACAAGATCCATTGTAGCTACATCCATCGTAACAAGATCCATCGTAGCTTTATCCATCGTAGCTACATCCATCGTAACAATAGATGACGATGGTGGTCATGTCAACACTTTGGATTTTTTCCTAACCCGTGCCCACAATATCCAAGACCAATCTGTGAGTTAAGTTGACCACTGGAAAAAGAGCTCCTGTGTAAATACTGCCATGCAGGTTAGATTGAATTGAGCCCCTAATCTTTATTTTCAAGGAGTTGCACTTTTAGTGAGAAAGTGTTGGGATCAGGTATAACTACATTTACCCACCTCCATTTGTATTTTTTTAAGGGGTTGGGCAAAGACTGAAATTGGGGTTGACAGTAAGACTTTAAAGGAACCCTGCCTGCTGTGAGGAAAAGTAGATGTCCCAGATGAGAGAAGAGACAGAGTGTGATGGGGGATAGGAGGAAAAGGTTCGGCGAAAGGAAGAGAGGGATTCTGTTTGTGTGTGTTTTGTTTTGTGTGTTTATGTTTGCGTTTGGAAATCTGTTTCCCTGCCAGTATCCACTTCCTCCTGTGCTTTGTTTTGCAGTGTTTATCAAAGTCACACGCTTTCCCGCTCCTTCACCCTTCAATGCTGTACCAGATTTCTCCTAGTGTTTTCCATCCCAATTAATGGCCTACTCCTCTCTCTCTCTCCGTCTCCAAATGACTCACGATCAGCACCTTGAATCAATTTATTTTTACTGAGAGTATCTGAGTGTCTGAGTGAGAGTGAGCGAGTGAGTGTGTGCGTGCTGTGGACCAGCAAGGAACGGTTGAGGTTGAAGTGACCTGTTAGTTTATGTAACGGCTGTTGTGGGTGTTGATTGTGTGATTGTGATTGGCCCAGATAGCGGCACTTGAGAGTGGCCCATTCAACGTCAGCCTCACCACCCTCTCCCTCTGTCTCTTTCTTTCTCTCCATCTGTCCCCCAAACCCAGAGTTCAACAGGGTGTGACAAAATGACCTTATTATCCCAAAGCCAGTGACTAATTGAGGGCCTGGTTCTCTGCAGCCTCAGAGAGGAGTGGAGAGTAGGGGAGGGAAGAATTGGGGAGAGTAAAGGAGAGGAGAGAAGAGTAGAGAAAGGGAGAATAAAGGAGGGGGGAGGAGATAAAGGGAGAATAAATTAGGGGAGGGCAGAGACAAAGGGAGATGGAAGGAGTGGAGAGGAGAGGGGAGGCAAAACAAAACAAGCTGGCACAGATCCAAACCCTCCAGACCTGTGAGGCGGCCATTTTAGACCTACTAGAGGCCGTACAGTTATTTACCGTGGTGTGTGTGTGTGTGTGTGTGTGTGTGTGCACGCTCACAGGACTGCTTTAGATGGGCAAAGACTAGCGGCGTGGTGGGAGAATGTCGAGTAGGGGTTCAGGGAACCAAGATGCCCTATAAGGGTGGACCAGGGGACCAGCACTGTAAGGCTTAACCAGCCGTTTTCTCTTGTTTTCCACCCAGCTGACTGTTTCCCTGCTTCTCTCTATCGGTAGTTTATTAACATTCATGCTGTAGAAAGCCATGTTGCACACTGGAATTGATTGAATTCGCTCACAGGGTCCCGATGAGAAAGGACAGTAATTTCCTGGTGCCACACTGTGTCAGTGAGTGTGTGTGTGTGTGCAAGCTCGCTCGCTTGCGTGTATGTGTGTGTGTTTGTATGTGTGTGTGCATGCGTGCATGTACGTGTGTGTGAAGGGGACACAGGTGTGTGTTTACCCACCTGTCTGTCTGTGTTTGTGTGCCTCCCGGCTGTGAGGAAGGGACGTTGTCAGGGCCGCCTGAAAGTGGGGATTGTGGGAAAGCGTTGTGTGGCTGTGACAATGCAGTCCCCTGCGGAGCCACCACTCTCTTACCTGCCACTTCTGCTCTAGAGAGGGCCCTTGTGTGTGTGTGTGTGTGTGTGTGTATTAAATTAGTATGCTACTCTTGTATGCTGTGCATGTATTTTTCTTTCTGTCTGAAGGTATTTGTGTGTGTGTGCGTGCCTGTATTAAATTAGTATGCTACTCTTGTATGCTGTGAATGTATTTTATTTTGTCTGAAGGTATTTGTGTGTGTCTGTGTGTGTCTGTGTGTGCTCGCTCTACTATGGATGTGCCCTGAAACCTAAAACCAATACAGTATGTGTTAAGGCTCTTTCCATTTCTTCTCTAGTAATGACTGGAAACTCTCTGGAGAACTTTCAACAAGCCTAACTGCACCAAACTATCCATTAATTACAGGGCCACAGAGAGGCTAGCTGGTCAATGGTATTGAACCCGTATACCAAAAGTAATAACAGGAGAGAGACTTATAGGCTGTTCTAAATAAACCAGTTCCAACACAATATGTAAAAGCAGTGTTTATTTTTACTGTCCGTCATGAAACCCTTCGATACATGTAACCTGCTGACAGTAAGGCCGCTGGTGGAGGCTGGAGGGTCGTTCATCATACCCCCCCCCTTTCTGAATATGGGGAGGGAGGGAGCAGCTCTCCTCTCCTGTATTTCATCTGTCTCATTTCCCTGTTGATTGCCTCTCCTCTACCTCTCTTCTCTCATTCTCTCCATCCAGCCCCATGCATCTCCGATGGGGCCAATTATCTAGTCCTGTACATTACTATTTCAGCCCTGTGACAGGTAGAGGAACTGAAGGGGGAGGGGCGTACGCCCTCTGAGGGTGACACAGGGTGGAGGGAAGATGGAGGTGAGAGAGTGGTGTAAGATGGAGGGGGGTTGGAGGGTGGTAAGACAGAGGGGTTGACATGGGTGGGGCGGCGTTTCCTGTCTCATCTCTTGGAGGTTAGAGAATGCTCTTTGAACCATAATGTTTTAAATCACACCTCCTAGATGTTCTAAGAAACATTGTATCTCTGTGGATTAGGTTAGGTAAGTGTTCCTGTCGCCTGCGCCGCATTGTCTCACATTGTCATATTGTCTCTCTCTGTTGAATCACATTCTTAATGCTTAGAAGGTACATTTTCTCTTTTTAAGATATTTCTGTGTGTGTGTGTGTGTGTGTGTGTGTGTGTGAGAGAGAGAATCTGCTCATCTCTGGTATCTACTATCTCAGATCCACCATCTCCTATCACCTCTGAATATCCCTGCTTGGAGATATTTCCAAGTCTACATGTACGTTCCATTTCAAAAGGTTGACATTTTTGTCGCCCTGCATGGCACGACACGGAGCTAGCAGCAGGGCTCTGAGAGGGAGAGTGCAAGTGAAGTAGGAGCATGCAAGGAAATAAGAGGAAGGGAGGTAGAGAGAGGGGAGGAAAGGGAAAACGGATGGAGGGGGAAAGAAAGCAGGCGAACGGGGAGCGTCAGGAATGCCGCAGTGACCTGTTGCCACAAGAAAAGGGCAACCAGTGGAGCCCAAACACCTTTATAAATACAACCAGACAATGTTTATCTGTTGATTTATTTTCCCTTCCCATTCATACTACAACTATTAGCACACTGTTACAACACTGTACATAGCTAATAGTATAACATTTGTGTGTGTGTAGTGTTTACTGTTTATTTCTGATTGCTTATTTCACTTTTGTTCTTCACTTATATTTCCCATGCAAGGAGGGAGGGAGGGAGGGAGGGAGGGAGGGAGAGACGCTTGGGTTCGTGGAGAGATACAGAGTGTTGCAGTGTTGTGAAAGGAAGTGAGGGACTGAGGGCGACGTCAAGGTAGAAGAGAGAATGAGGTAAGGAGATACATGTAAGATAGTATATTCCAGGGAGAGGGGATGGAGGGACAGAGGAGGAGAGGAAAAAGGAGGCGGAGGGAGGTTATGTAGTGGTCAGTTTAAGATTGGGCAGGTGCCAAATTAGATTAAGAGGTAACTGCAGAGCAATCGGATTACAAGCTAGTTTATCAAATGCTGATGCCAGTGTACCGGAGTGGAACACAGGCAGAGCTGACCTGCATGCCATGGGAGTCGTTAATACACACATACAAGCGCGCACACACACATTTCATGCATGTACGCACACAACACGCATGTGTGCACATTGCACACACACACACACATGATTGGACACACACACGCATGTAAGAACACACACACACACACCCCCACTTCAGCTAACCAGCCTCCCCCTCCTTTTTTCAGCTAACCTTGTTATTCTCTTTTGTCTGCACTTGAGCTTGTCCTTGTAATAAAATGTCCCCCTCCCTCTTCTCCTCAGTAGTTTCCCTTCCCTCCTGCACCCCTGTTCAGCTCCACAGGAGACGCGTGTGTGTGTGTGTGTGTGTGTGGTGTGTGTGTGTGTGTGTGTGTGTGTGTGTGTGTGTGTGTGTGTGTGTGTGTGTGTGTGTGTGTGTGTGTGTGTGTGTGTGTGTGTGTGTGCGTGGAGACGAGAGAGAGGATCACATTTCCCAGAGCAATCGCTGCCGACGCGATATATGAGCCGTGCAGTTATCAGGCATGAGCATCTTCAGTGCAGCCTGCAGATGCCTCTAGACCTCACAGTATTGATCTGACTCTGACAGGACGTGTGATGTCATATCCTGATGCATGAACATGTTTGTGTGCAGTCACTTGTGTTTTCTATGTTTGATCTCCATGTTGGGGCTGTCATGCATGTACACTAGTTAGTACACTAGCCTGTTGCGTATGCTTCATTGAGTGTTTACACTAAAGAGTCTGGTGGGATTCCAGGTGCCAAATGGCTTGGCTCAGCTCAGTCCCCTGAGGTGTGACTACCTCTCTGTTGAGTCTCTATGAGAGGGAGACTAATGCTAGGATATAGTGCATCTGTACCGATGGAGAGCTTAGCTTAGCGACTTTTATTACTGTTGATCTGATGTAGCTTTATGTGGGGTTTCAGCGTAGGATTTAATGTGGCTTTTCAGAGTAGCTGTCAAAATGTTTGTTTATATAGGAACTGTACGGTATAACATGGGTTTCAATGCACATCTTACCTACTGGGCACCGGCGTCAATTCAACGTCTATTCCAAGTTGGTTCAATGTAATTTCATTGGAATAACGTGGAAACAACTTTGATTCAACCAGTGTGCCCAGGGGGTAGTGACTACCTCTCCATGTAGCTCTTATAGGGATCATAGTCCTCCTCAGCACAGCAGATGAACATGGTATTTGGCCATCTAGACCTTCTGTACTATCTCTGTCCTCACATCCAGGCCTGATTGGCTGATCTGGTGGCTTGGCTGAAGGCCTTGGATTGGTAGCACAGGGAGACAGGCTGTCCATTGGACCAGATGGAGAACGGAGGGTAGTCGGTGTACTGGAGTGTTTTTCATGGCTCCTGACTCTAAAGCCTGTTCCCATGCTGGCTACTGCTCCTGGCTGGGGTTAATGCTATCTCCTGTCCCTGTGGTGGTGGTATTGGAACAGGCTCAGCCTCAGCTGTGGAGATTATCTGGACTGTCTGCCCATGACATCAGACCAGGTTCTTCGTTTCAGGAAATGTGTGAAGTTGCCTGGATGTACGGAGCTATGGAAGGCTTCACAATGTAACATCATTCTGGCTCCATCATACTTGATTTCAGGCAGTAAGGTATTGACAAATGGTGACAGACAGTAAGTGTCATCTTTCTGTCTCAGAGATTTGTCCGGTTTTCTAACGTTTGCTGTCTGACGTGAAGGCGTGACGGACGGCAAGGGAAAGAGGAAGTGCACGAGGCCTAGTTTTTACTTTAAAAACAACATTAAAAGGAAGCATTTGAGGGTGAACACCAGCTGAATAGTGCTGAGTCAACGGATCGGCGGAAAATCAGCTGTGTGTGTGTGTGTGTGTGTGTGTGTGTGTGTGTGTGTGTGTGTGTGTGTGTGTGTGTGTGGCGTGTAGGGAACAGCTGTGAGCTAATGCTTCACAGGGTTTTCTGTGGGTGGTTAGGTTTTTGGGCAGGTTGCTGGGCAGACTGGTGTCTAACAGTCGGAGAGGGGCTGTAAGTGCAAGTGTCTTGTGTGTTTATTGACTTTGTTAAATCCTCATATAGAAACTGGAATGTGGATGACTTATGCATCCAGTGTGCTGACTCAGCACTATTCGTACTACTCAGAGGTCCGAGAGACCTCACATCCCCCTCACATCATAATAAACAGACTTAATGTGAGGTCAGCAGCTCCACTCCTTATGCCTCACTGTCCTCGCACTGCCTTATATCCCCTACATCTCCCCTTCAACACTGCAGACAGATGTCCTTGAGGAGAGACTATGTTCCAGTCAGCAGCTATACACTCCGAGCTCTCACAACTTCAGTCCCTATGCTGAAAATAATATATTTACTTACATGTCATTTCAAAACATCGACATATATTTGTATATTTTGTAATACATGGGCATATTACAAAATGGTCCGTTTTCATATATTTCTACATATATGTTTATTTATTGAAATATATGGGGCTCTCACAACTTCAGTCCCCGTAGAATCCCGTTACTTATGGTCACCATCATGTCTAACCTTGTGTTCAACGTGACGACTCAACACGGTGACTCATGCTACCGTGCTGACTGAAACGACATACCAAGCCTGTTTGTTGCTTCTTCTCAGTGAGAGATGGATGCTCTTCACCCTTATCGCCATGGCAATGAGAGTGGGACGTACTGAACTGGATCCTTCACTGACATGCATCAGTGCTCCTGCTCTTCCTACTGACGGTGAATGCCCTGACCTGTAACTGTTACACAACAGGTTTTAGAGTCCAGATCAATGTCTGTCCACTCTGATTCTAAAAGCATTGTCACACTAGTCTAATTGAATGGCGTACTCCAAAGGTATTTCGTTGAACATTAAAATGTGACCTTACTGCCTGGATCTTTAGATCCACCACCTCTCGACCTGCTCAGTGGCAAAAAAATATGTTTATTGTTCTATAGGTGCTGCTGACCTTGTGTAGGTATGAATTAACAAATGAAAAACATCAAGATGCTGGGCAACCTAACCATCACCTCAACCTTCCACCTTCCACCCTTTTTCAATTAATGAGGTACCGAATAGATTTAGTGAACTTTCATCTTTTAGTCCATTATTCTCTCATATTCAGCTGACAAATCTTATTCAGACATTATGTTTGTTTCTTGTGAAGACTAAGATAGATATACTTACTGCCATGAAATAAAATGACTTATATTTCTGCATCATTAGCTCAATGTGAAAGGGAGGATATATTTCGTTTTTTTGTCCTTTATTGCGGTTGCAGTGTTCCTCTAGTTCTCTCTCTCTGTCAGCAAATACGTGCAGAGTACAAAGTGTACACTACTGTATTCCCTTACCCATCTGCTGCTGTGTTCTACAGCTGTAGACCTTGACCATGGTTGTGCTGGGAGAATGGAAGTGGATTATAGCCTCCTCCGTGAGAGTGTAGGTGGAGACGTGCCAACACTCACTTTGATATCGAGCCAATCGTTCATTAAGCCATGTTGTAGATATTGTATGTGGAAACTCTCATGGTTCATTAGAGCCCAGTCCACATCCCAGTAATCTGATACTGGCTAGTGTGTCTTGAACCCTCACATTAGCTCTTCTAGACCAATAACATCGCTCTGAGACTGTTAGTCTAATAATTATGTCCATAGATGTTCAACCACAAGCAATCAGCGGTGTTGTGTTTTTGACAGTGGTTTGTGCTGCCCCCACGGCAACATATGACAGAATGGAATATCTATCCATTATTCCAAGTACTGTGTACTTTATTAGCCATTGATTAGTGTCACTGGATCTCACCAACACAAGCCGGCGCCCAATCAATTCCTTGCTTTTCCACTGACAGAAAGCCAAAGTCATCATCACTTCGAAAAGAGAGGGAAATATCTCTCCTTTCCCTTCACCAGTCTTTCATTTGCAATTGAATTTAAAGCGCAGGGGAAAATGATATAATTTTAATGGGGATCTCAGGTGCTTGTAGTTCTGCATAGCTGTTGTCTCTGTGTGACTCTAGTTAGTGTATCTAAACTAGGTGTTAGCCGCGTGACCGGAGCTGGTGCAGCGTGCAGCATTGACAACCAGTGGGAGAGCATCAGTTGTTCACAGAGTTTACTCACAGACGTCAGAGGGTCCAAATGGAGCACAACCACAACCGTTCCACAAGTTAGATGTTGAAAATCCCTTTAAAGGGACCACCGTAAAGTGAATGAACCCACAGAATCTCGACATCAAATCTTTGCGTCAGTGTCTCCAACACAAGGCCTGACTCTATTTTTATGCGAGGAACTCTTTGTGGCATAACACAATAAAGTGAACGACGATACGTAGAGCTATCTTTCTCCCCATCTCTTCCCCTGTGCATGTCTATCTCAGTACATCACTCCCGTTTCCAGCCTTTTTCCTGGGCTGTGCCCAGTAATGTAGTGATACGGCTGGTCTAAGAATGTAGAGTGTGTGTAACGCTGTAATAGGATGTAAATGGATTTCCCATGCCAGGGCTTGGAAGGCTACGGGAAGAAAGGCTTCCATGCAGAGGGAGATCAGTCAGGCCCTTTGTCCACACTGAGAATGGATACCTACCTACCTGGGATACAGATCTGCATGCTCATTTGATTCAGCTGCGTTCGTATTCGCCACATAGGGCTAATGGGGTAGACTGGAGTTAGGTAGGGGCCAGATAAGAGATATTAAGGGACCAGTCAGTCGCGTGTATAGTGGGAAGACAGATGATTCTCGAAGAATATAACCCCAAAAATGCCCCATAAGCATAGTTCAACTGTCGTACCCCATGAGCATGCCTTGTTATTGTTTCTACTGCTGATTGCCGCTCGAGTCAGGACAGTGATTTATAAATTATATTGGGGAAAGGGGACACCCCTGTATTAGGGACAGGGGGATCTCACAATGACAGGGCAGACTTTATTCAGACTAAATAATGGCTGACTATAATGGATAAATAATGGCTGTCCAGTGGATATACTTGTACATCGAGCTGCCTTACGCTACAGAAACAGGCCCTATGGCCATTGCACACGTCTTACTTGAGTAAGTAATGACCGAAATCTCATTAACTCCATGGCACAATGTTGCTTATTTGCTTTTGAATTAACTGTAATAAACAGTCCAGAGTTTAGCTGGCAGAGCCAGATTAGCATTCTCTGAAGGCTTTATGTCTCTAACAGCTATACCTCGTGGTGTGCAGGCAGGCAGCCAGCACGGTATCTGAAAACGGTATCCAAACTCTATTAGTCTGTGATAAATGGTTTTAGAATTCACCGCTTTCAGTGACAGAACGCATTATTATTTATAAGAATGAAATTCAATACTGCCGTGTCACCTCCCAATATTATTATTTTTTTTTTAGCTCGTTCCCTGTCACTGTATCATTTGTCAGCATATAATTTACCTGCTATCTATCTGAGACAGGTTGATGAGTGAAAAGCAGAACGTGGCTACGCTGAGCTAAGTCGTAAAAAGGTCATTAGCGCTGTATGAATTCACTCATATGCCAGCAAATCGGCAGTTGATAGTTATCTTGTTTCAAAAGCAATCATCTGACATTTGATAGACATTGACATTTAGCCCATCAAAGTAAAGTGAGACTCGAGATAGAGGTTAAGGTGCTATAGCAGGTGTTTGCCTAAAGGTTCTGAAACGGTGTAAGGAGATTTCCTGACCATGCAACCCCACCAGTTATAGTCTAGAACGAGGGTGAGTTTTTTTTCCTCTGTGGCCTGAAGTTTTTCTTGGTCAGGTAATGTGGTTAGGAATAATCTGCCG
Source organism: Salmo salar (assembly GCF_965601325.2). NCBI lineage: Eukaryota > Metazoa > Chordata > Actinopteri > Salmoniformes > Salmonidae > Salmo > Salmo salar. Next base: position 62,969,210 of record NC_138293.1, on the reverse strand, counting down.
GCCCAATGAGATAATACTGAATGAGAACAAGGTAATGTATTCTAGAAAGCACACTGGACTAAAGGAGTCTGTAGTTTGTCCTCTGTGGTGCAGCCTGATTCGCTGGCCGTGTCCGAATACCCAAATTAGCATACTACATACAACATACTTAAACTGCATACTATTTCCTCATCATCACATACTATTTACTCATCATCACAAGCTATGTACTCATCATCACATACTATGTACTCATCATCACATACTATGTACTCATCATCACATACTATGTACTCAACATCACATACTATGTACTCAACATCACATACTATTTAGCACGTAAAGTTTAGTAAAACGTATGCAGTATGCCACGGCCGCAACTCAGTAGCGGCTCCAGATTGCCTGAGTTGGTAGGGAGGGGCCCTATGTGGGTGGTTTTTTTCAATATTCAATAGACATGCATCGCATTAATAACCAGCCTTATAATAGCTCATTTACAATTTAATGAATTTCTCTAAACTCTGAATAGAATAGGAATGGAGTTATAGGTCTACTCAGGCTGGTTATAGGCAGACTATCACATTCGACCCATACCATAGTGGACCAGATAGCACATCTATCCTATTTAAAAAGGACTGAAGACAGAAACCGATAATTTGGTTCCATTTCAACATATTTATTAGTGAAACCAAAGTGCTGTAACATACAGTATATGAATGAAATCAAATAGTCTAGTACACACATCAAAACATTTCAAATGTTCAAATCAAAAGGCTATTGTACATAAAAACGTGGTCAGTCAGGCGCATCGCCAATTCAGAACCACTGGACAGCAGCATAATAAACTAAAACACTGATCAAATTCAGAACCACTGGACAGCAGCATAATAAACTAAAACACTGATCAAATTCAGAACCACTGGACAGCAGCATAATAAACTAAAACACTGATCAAATTCAGAACCACTGGACAGCAGCATAATAAACTAAAACACTGATCAAATTCAGAACCACTGGACAGCAGCATAATAAACTAAAACACTGATCAAATTCAGAACCACTGGACAGCAGCATAATAAACTAAAACACTGATCAAATTCAGAACCACTGGACAGCAGCATAATAAACTAAAACACTGATCAAATTCAGAACCACTGGACAGCAGCATAATAAACTAAAACACTGATCAAATTCAGAACCACTGGACAGCAGCATAATAAACTAAAGCACTGATCATTGGGACTGAGATCAGAATGACCTGTAAGGCTTGAAGCATAAATACAAAAATGTAATAGGTCGACACATTTAGAAATCAAAAGATGGTTAACTATTTATTTTTAAAGCTCTGATGAAGGCCAAGAAACACTTTTTAGTGAGAAAACAGTAATCCATTTTGGGAGAAAACATTTTGATAATGTTAAAGGAGAACAAAAACTACTTAGCCACATTTAAACACCACAGCAGAAGCTTTGGGCATCTTCCCAATTAAGTAGTCTTGTTTTGAATAGAACTAGGGCCTATCACTCGCAGCCAACCTCTTCCAATGCATTGTGGAGAAGTGTGCATCGAATTCTACTAGATGAAGAGCCGAAATGAGTCTGACATCCGGGCATTTAATGTATACTCGGTTTTCAAAATGTGGCATACTATTAAACTAGATTTTTTCCTTATATTCAAATGGCCTACTGTTCAGGACTCAAGTATGGGTATTGGGCCACTGTATACAGAGATGTTTTACTGTGTTTTTCCTGTTGAAGGTGAATCCCTTGCTGCGTGCTCTCAGACTCATTAATACGTCTGCTGTCTGAAGACAATCTTACAGGATTAGACCAATTGCTGCTTTTTTCTCTCCCTTGTGTTTGATCAGATTAGCTCAGTCATGTGTGTGTGGGGAGAGTATGCGCTTCAGTATGCCATCTCATCCTTCGGGTGTCCTCTCTGTCCTTCCTGTGAGAGAGTGAGAGAGTGAGAGAGAGAGAGAGAGAGACTCTTGTTCTCTGTCCCCCCTTTTATCATCCCTCCCAACGTTTTTGAAATGTTTGTCTGGCGTTATCATCTCCCTGCAATGTTCTCTCCTACCTGTGCCAGTATTGGGACGACGTTTCCCTTGTCCATAATTACTTTAGTAAATCAGGGTGATGGCCACGGTGGCGCGTGCTAAATCACACACAGCCCCACATTGGCAAAATGACACAGGGGCTGCCAATTCCTCTGCCCCAATGATTAAAGAAGGTCCAGTAGCCTAAACACACTAGATTGATAAGAAGAAGAGATGGTGGCTGTATTTACTCCCAGTGAATATAGTGCTACTTTCTGAAGACATGGCTGATTGGAAGAAGAGCGAAATGACAATATTTCTGCTGGGCCGCAAGGGGACTTTCAGCCTATTTGCAGGATGAAGAGGGGGAAAATGACTGCAGATATTTCTTCTGGATTAAAGAGGACCCCGGGCCTGTAGAATTCCCTCCCTGCAGGCAGTAGACAGACATGCTGACTGTGGAGTGTAGGCTGCTACAAGTACTGTACGGGTTGGAGAGTTCACTAAGCCAGAGGAAACACCATTCATTTCCCAAGCAGAGACTGTCTAAAACAAGTCTGAGCTCCCTACACTCAAAACACTATTGATTTCTGTTGTTCACTTAGACGTTTCTTAATTGTTCAGTACTGAACACACATATTAGTTTTGGTTGAATAATTAATGGAAACATGTTTATCTTTGAGTCTAGCAATATCTCTGTTGTTGAGCTTTAATTTAAGAGATATTCCAATCAGGGATGTGGAGTTTGAGTGACATGGTTAATTTATGTGATTAATAATGCTTTGTAGTGATGAGGATTTGTTTGTGTTCCGAGTGTGTGCCTGCCTACGCCCTCGCTCCCCCAGTCCCGCCGTCCTCCCCCCCCGTCAGCGGCCCTGCTCCTGGTCCACCCTCCACGCTGTTGAACACCCACACACACATAACACGGGTGGTCTTTCAAAGCATACCCTCCACAAATAAAGCCTGTCGTTGTTGAAGCCATCAAGTACTGTACACTGTTCTCCCTCTTGAAACAAACAAAACAAATGCCTTATGTGGTCCCATGAGATCTATGAGTAATGCAGTGTGTGTGTGTGTGTGTGTGTGTGTGTGTGTGGCGCGCGTGTCCTTTTATTCATGCTTTTGAAATATTGTAGGTTCAAGTTCACACGTATTTTTAAGTAATTTTTCCTCCTTTATCTTTGTCTCCTATCTTTTCCAAACCGCCTCTTTCATTTTCTCTCACTGCAGTACCGCTCTCTCTCTTTCTCTCCCCATCTCTCTTCTCGCTCTCTCTCTCACACACACTCCTCTCAAGGGTGTGATGCATACAGGGTGTGGTGGTCAGGGAGGCAGGGAAACGGAACGGTCTGAGGCCCACAGGAGAGAGACAGGGCTGGAGCGGGGTAGGGAGGGCAGGGTAGAGTAGGGTAGGGGGCCAACGGTGTCCCTCAATCCCGGCTATCACCAGGCAACAGCAGTGTTAGCGCCCCCGTGGAGAACCCTAATGACAGGGAGTAGAGAGGGACCAGCCCGGGCAGGTCCTCCCATAAACATCACTGTGATGTAGCAGCTGAGCTGGACTGTAGAGCAGCTGTGGTGGTTGTGCTGTTAGTCTGCCTGCCAACACACAGCATGAGGCTACACATGCACTGCAGGAGAGGAGCCAGAATAACACTGGAGGAACCACTTTGCATCTTATCTCCTCTCTTTTTATCCTCCTCTTTTTGGCACTGCATAAAAAGGTGTGTGTGTGTGTGTTTGCATATGTGATGCTTGCGTACCTGTGTGTCTCCCTTTTTGATTGTGCTGTGCATATCATTCAATGATATCTCTGGAGAAGTGAACAGATTCAGCTATTAAAGGATTTATTTTAAAATGATTGAAACTTTTTCAACTTTGGTTTTGGTACAGGTCTAGTAAATAACCCAAGGCAGCCTGACTCTAACGTGCTTCCTGCTTCATTTGCACTAGTTGTAATGAAACAACTGTTGAGACAGGCTGCTTTATGTCATGATTCTAATTGAACAGGCGGTAGAGAAGTCCCCTGTTAGCTGAGTCAACCAGGGTCACATCTACTGTGGCACATAGGGCTGCATAATAATTGAAAAATAATAGAAAGATAATATCACAAGGAATAAATACACAATGAGGCTACAGGATAGATCATAAGCAGTAGCAGCAGCATATGTGATGAATTAAAATGCAGATAGTCCTGGTAGCTATTTCATTAACTATTAGCAGTCTTATGGCTTTGGGGTAGACGCTGTTCCGGAGCTTGTCGGGTCCAGACTTTGTGCGTCGGTACCACTTGCTGTGCGGTAGCAGAGAGAACAGTCTATGACTAGGTTGGCAGGAGTCTTTTTTGGGGCCTTCCTCTGACACCGCCTGGTATAGAGGTCCTGGATGGCAGGGAGCTCAGCCCCAGTGATGTACTGGGCCGTACGCACTACCCTCTGTAGCGCCTTGCGGTTGGATGCCAAGCAGTTGCCATACCAAACGGTGGTGCAGCCAGTCAAGATGCTCTCAATGGTGCAGCTGTAGAACTTTTTGAGGATCTGAGGACCCAGGCCAAATCTTTTAAGCCTACTGAGGGGGAACAGGTGTTGTCATGCCTTCTTGACGACTGTGTTGGTGTGTGTGAACCATGTTAATTCCTTAGTGATTGTCAGGGTACTCAAGGAATTAGGAGGGGTGAAGTCAGGCGCAGGAGACTAATGTCCGTCAAACCACGTTTAATAGGCAAAATCCAAAAACTGCCAACAACAGGTAAGGCAGGGCAACAATACAAAGAACAGAACGAGCCCGAAAACAGAGTAGGGGCGCAGCCCAAAACTCGCAGCCTTACATACACCAAAAGGCAGAGGGAAAAATACCTAACCCCAGCCTAACAAACCAGACAAAGAACAATCACGCACAAACCCAAACCTAAACAGAAAGACTAAATAACCCCCCCACTAATGAACTAACACAATACAGGTGCAAACCTAAACCAGACCTAACCACCAAAAGAAAATGAACAGAGGATCGGTGGCAGCTAGTAGGCCGGCGACGACGACCGCCGAGCGCCGCCCGAACGAGGAGAGGCGCCACCTTCAGTCGACGTTGTGACAGTGATGTGGACAGCGAGAAACTTGAAGCTCCACTACAGCCCCGTCGATCGGTGCGTGCTCGGCCCTCCGTTTCCTGTAGTCCACGATCAGCTCCGCTACAGCCCCGTCGATCGGTGCTTGCTCGGCCCTCAGTTTCCTGTAGTCCACGATCAGCTCCGCTACAGCCCCGTCGATCGGTGCATGCTCGGCCCTCCGTTTCCTGTAGTCCACGATCAGCTCCGCTACAGCCCCGTCGATTGGTGCGTGCTCGGCCCTCCGTTTCCTGTAGTCCACGATCAGCTCCACTACAGCCCCGTCGATCGGCCCTCCGTTTCCTGTAGTCCACGATCAGCTCCGCTACAGCCCCGTCGATCGGCCCTCCGTTTCCTGTAGTCCACGATCAGCTCCGCTACAGCCTCGTCGATCGGTGCGTGCTCGGCCCTCCGTTTCCTGTAGTCCACGATCAGCTCCACTACAGCCCCGTCGATCGGCCCTCCGTTTCCTGTAGTCCACGATCAGCTCCGCTACAGCCCCGTCGATCGGCCCTCCGTTTCCTGTAGTCCACGATCAGCTCCACTACAGCCTCGTCGATCGGTGCGTGCTCGGCCCTCCGTTTCCTGTAGTCCACGATCAGCTCCACTACAGCCCCGTCGATCGGCCCTCCGTTTCCTGTAGTCCACGATCAGCTCCGCTACAGCCCCGTCGATCGGCCCTCCGTTTCCTGTAGTCCACGATCAGCTCCGCTACAGCCCCGTCTATCGATGCGTGCTCGGCCCTCCGTTTCCTGTAGTCCATGATCAGCTCCACTACAGCCCCGTCGATCGGCCCTCCGTTTCCTGTAGTCCACGATCAGCTCCGCTACAGCCCCGTCGATCGGCCCTCCGTTTCCTGTAGTCCACGATCAGCTCCGCTACAGCCTCGTCGATCGGTGCGTGCTCGGCCCTCCGTTTCCTGTAGTCCACGATCAGCTCCACTACAGCCCCGTCGATCGGCCCTCCGTTTCCTGTAGTCCACGATCAGCTCCGCTACAGCCTCGTCGATCGGTGCGTGCTCGGTCCTCCGTTTCCTGTAGTCCACGATCAGCTCCGCTACAGCCCCGTCGATCGATGCGTGCTCGGCCCTCCGTTTCCTGTAGTCCACGATCAGCTCCACTACAGCCCCGTCGATCGGCCCTCCGTTTCCTGTAGTCCACGATCAGCTCCTTTGTCTTGCTGACGTTGAAGAGAGGTTGTTGTCCTGGCACCACACAGCTAGGTCACAGTCCTCCTCCCTGTAGGCGTTCCCATCGTCGTCGGTGATCAGGCCTACCACCGTCCTGTCGTCAGCAAACTTAATGGTGTTGAAATTGCAATTGCATTTGCTTAGAGAAAGAGATTTTGTTTAACAAATAATAATAATACATATTTTTCTCAAAAAGGTAAGTGTCTAAGTTATTATTGCTATTATTGGTAATGGTGAGAGGTTAGGATGTCTAGGGGATAAAATATATAAAATAATCAAATAAGCTGAATTTAAAATAGAAAATTGAATGACAAAGCTGTAAAACATGATCCTAAATATAAACCATCAACTTAGTGTGAATACCATTAGTGTTAAATATGAAGTTTTTAGCATGACATATCCTTTATATATTTTGACACTTATTTATTTGACTGTCAGTATGTATTTGATGTCAATATTTTGGCACCAAACTGGTGCCAGTTGTAGAAAAAAGTCAATAGTTGGAAGAGTTGCAGAGTTAATTGAAACTAATGCCTTTGTTGGTTAGAGGTTATTTTCATTACGTAATTAGGCACATTTTTCTTAACCGTATGGTTTATCCACTACAAACTCATGGACAATATGGACATAGATATACAAAATGAATACTATATTTCAATAATTAAAAAAATGTATTCAAGTATAAATGACCAAAGTTATAATGGATTACCATTGATTATCTGTTAATTACCAAAATTACTGAAGATTCCAGTAACTTTGGAAAATTACCAGTGGCTTTCCAACCCTAGCTAGATGTAATGCGGAGTAAATGATGATGAGAGAGAAGGAGAGAGAGAAAGAAAGTGAGACAGAGAAAACAGCAGACCTGGGAGGATTCATTCCAAGGCAGATCATTATCTCTGCTGTTTACGTGGCACAATAGATAGATTTTCCCTCATCACACTGAATAAAGCAGCTTGTTTGCCGAGGAACTCCTTGGTGCAGAGTGGTGTTGTGATGCATAAAATAAACTGAGTGGTTGTGTACACTCTTAGGAAAAAAACTGTTCCTAAAGGGTTCTTCCTCTGTCCCCATAGGAGAACCCTTTTTGGTTACAGGTAGAACCCTTTTTGGTTACAGGTAGAACCCTTTTGGTTTCGATGTAGAACCCTCTGTGGAAAGGGTTCTACATGGAACCAAAACGGGGACAGCCAAAGAACCCTTTTAGGTTCTAGATAGCATCTTATTTTCTATAAGTGTAGTCATATCCAATACCTGGACCTGTAGAAGGGGAGAAAATGAGAGCGCAGCCTTGGTTGAGGTACATTGTGTAAATAAATAAATTAAGGATATAGCTTCCATAGACTGGTGAAATGATGGAGGATGCAAATCTCCTCAGGCCTCCTACACCCTCACACTTACCTTGAGTTTCAATACAGGTTCAGGCTGTGCTGAATTATGTCCCATTCATATGAACACAGTCTCAGCCAATGTCATAGGATAAAGAGCGCTCCTGTATTTACGGACATTCGTGGGACATCAGTTGCTTTGGCCTTGAAAACTCTCTCCTGACGCTCAAACCTTACATTTGAGTCATTTAGCAGACGCTCTTATCTAGAGCGACTTACAGGAGCAATTAGGGTTAAGTGCCTTGCTCAAGGGCACTTCAACAGATTTTTTTCACCTAGTAGGCTTGGGGATTTGAACTAGCGACCCTTCGGTTACTGGCCCGCTCTTAACCGCTAGGCTACCTACCGTAGAAGGCACTTAGACCAAATTTCAAGTAAACGTTTGTTGTTTTGTCAAACACACTTTGGCAGCCTCTCCTTCCAACACAGATTTTCACTTTTCACTCTGTCTCTGTCTCTCGTTTGTCCCTCTCCCGTGTCACTCAGTGCTCTTTTCCAAGAATCAATGAATGTGATGGTAGTCAATAACACCACTCAGTGTGATGTCCCTGACCCTGCTGCAGGGAACCTCTCTCTGCTCTGAGCCTGAGGAGATAATAGCCCTCTACACCTCCTAACACCCTGCAGACACGCACAGGCCACAAGGCTGCCCTCACCTGGCCTCAGCTCCAGCCCAAGCCTCATCCCCAGCCTCAGTCTCAGCCTCCTACCAGTCCCACAATCCACTGCTTTGTGTCCTTACATACCAGGGGAATCAGGTTGCCACGCAGTGAAAGTGGGTCAGGTGACATGGGGGGCTGAGGTGTCAGCTTGTGTTCTTAAAGCTTTTCCCGGCTTCTCTGCTTTCATCTCCCCCCCACTCCCGCTCTCTGTCCAGAAGTCTCGGAGGGAATCCTGACCTTAAGAGAAGAGGAAGAGATGCCAGACGGGTGGTTTTAAGAACATGCTGTGGCAACTCTAAAAATAGGGTGCGCTCCCTCACGCTTTCCCTGCGTTCCCCCTGGCTGGCCCTATGGGTGGATAGCTGGCTCCACTCTGTCTCCTCTCTGATTTCTCTTCTCTCCATCCATCAGCAGACCTGACCCTGACATCCCTCCTCCCTCCCCGCTGCAGTCGATCCCTTCCTGGGCAGGCTGCAGCCCCCCATCACCTTGAGTCCTCCAGCCTCCTGCTCAACCATGGCCTACATTTTGTCTCCTTTACAGGAACTGTGCAATGAAGTTGTAAATCGTATCAAAGCTAATATAATTCATCAAGACAGAATTATCTCACTTCAATGAAGGAGAGGCTGTTCTAATTGTTGAAGATCAAAAGAGTTAACAGGCGATGTTGGTTAACTAGAGTCAATGAGACAGCCACAGTACCTCCCCTCCCCGTTTCCTGTTCCCCGTTTCCTGTTCCCCGTTCCCTGTTCCCCGTTCCCTGTTCTGAACACAGACCTGGGCTGCAAATACTATGTTATTACAAGTTCCTCTCTGGCACTCCAAGTCAGCCATAGCCCATTAACATTTACCTGCACTGAGAAATAATCAGCTAAAACGCTGCCCCCAAATATGGCCTTAGAAATTGCTTTGATGAATGATCAGTTTATGGAAGAGGGAAAAGAGAGGGACAGAGAGGGAGGGAGAGAGAGAGGGAGAGAGAGAGAGAGAGAGAGAGAGAGAGAGAGAAATGTTGCCTGCCTGGATAGTGAATCTGGGGTGAGTTCTTTTCTCTGGAGAAGGCAGGAACAATGAGAGCGAAGGGCTGCTGGATCTCCAGGCCTCTCAGGGAGACAGAGACAGAAGGAAAGGAGCCCAGGAGAGGAGCAGGCTGCTGGGGATTATTTATAGAGTTGAGTGGGCTTCACGGCCACGCGCCTCGCGGGCGTGGAATGTGTCAGAGAGAAAACGCATCGTTCATCAAAAGCCCTCTGAGACATATTTTTATTTAGCCAAATACAGAGAGAGAGAGAGAGTTTTATTTATTTTTTATTTTTTACAAAAACTTCTTTCTCATTGTGTAGTAATCTGCCTGGCCTTCTACCACTCCCTCCTCAACTCCTACTCAGGTGACTAAGCTCTACTGAACAGCAGCCAATTAGACCCCCCCTCCCTCTGGCTGTGTGTATGTGTACATGTTTGCTGCCTGGTGTGTGTTTATGAATGCATGTACACAACTATTCAAAAGTTTGGAGTCACTTAGAAATGTCCTTGTTTTTGAAAGGAAAGCAAAAAAAATGTGTCCATTAAAATAACATCAAATTGATCAGAAATACAGTGTAGACATTGTTAATGTTGTAAATGACTATTGTAGCTGGAAATGGCAGATTCTTTTTAATGGAATATCTACATAGGCATACAGGGGCCCATTATCAGCAAATATCACTCCTGTGTTCCAATGGCACGTTGTGTTAGCTAATCCAAGTTTATCATTTTAAAAGGATAATTGATCATTAGAAAACCCTTTTGCAATTATGTTAGCACAGCTGAAAACTGTTGTTCTGATTAAATAAGCAATAAAACTGGAAGGCCTTCTTCAGACTAGTTGAGTATCTGGAGCATCAGCATTTGTGGGTTCGATTACAGGTTCAAAATGGCCAGAAACAAATAACTTTCTTCTGAAACTCAAGAAGCAATAAAACTAGGAGGCCAGCATCCCAGAGTCGCCTCTTCACTGTTGACGTTGAGACTGGTGTTTTGCGGGTACTATTTAATACAGCTGCCAGTTGAGGACTTGTGAGGCGTCTATTTCTCAAACTAGAGACTCTAATTTACTTCTTGTTCAGTTGTGCACCGGGGCCTCCCACTCCTCTTTCTATTCTGGTTAGAGACAGTTTGCACTGTTCTGTGAAGGGAGTAGTACAGTTTCTTGGCAATTTCTTGCATGGAATAGCCTTCATTTCTCAGAACAAGAATAGACTGATGAGTTTCAGAAGAAAGTCTTTGTTTCTGGCTGATGCTCCAGATACTCAACTAGTCTAAAGAAGGCCAGTTTTATTGCTTCTTTAATCAGAACAACAGTTTTCAGCTGTGCTAACATAATTGCAAAAGGGTTTTCTAATGTGGAGGTCTAGAATAGATTGCCGGACTGAATTGAGTGTATGTCATGTTGTAGTAATTGTATGCATGGATTCAGGATATCAATGATGACCTCGAAAAACGAGATGTTGGAGAAACTAGATGGGGTGTGTGTGTGTGTGTGTGTGTGTGTGTGTGTGTGTGTGTGTGTGTGTGCGCACTGTCTGCGTGTGAACAGTACAGGATTCCCCTCCTGCCTTCCTCCCCCTCCCCAGATGGGGAGTTAAAGGCAAGGAGAAAGATGGGGGGGTGGAGTGGAGGTGCACTGCAGCAGCTGTACAACTCTCAGGCGACAATCAAACAGGAAGGGGCACCTCTCTTCCCCCTTCAGCTGCATTGCAGACTGCAGCCAAGGTTACCACAGCCGCCGCAGCGATGGGCTGAGGTATTCAGGGCGCCGAAGAGAGGAGAGGCCAACTAGCTTGAGGAAAACGTACCGGCCTCTCGCTCTGTCCTATAATGCATTTATTTATAGCCAGAGAACCTTCATATGCTGAAGCTCACAGTCTCACACTCCAACAACGGTTGAAGTTTCAGGGCTGGGTAGCGGGGGGAACCAGTTCATTTGTATTTGATTGCATTGATATAATCCGTCTCCCTATGTCCTCTGTTCTCCTTCTGTCTCTTTCTCCCTCTCCCCCCTCTCGCTCCCATTCTCTCCGTGTGTCTTTGATCTGCTGGCAGTCTGTCATATCGCATGAAAGCCTTATCTCCAAGGTGGGACTAAATGCCGTGGAGATGTGTGACAAAGGACTGGCAGCATGATATTTCCTCTTAATCACACTACTGTCCATTCATCTGTTCCCTCTGTCTGTGATAAACCAAGCTGATGCTCACTCTCGCTCTCCCCGTAACATTTACCACACAGGCTATATGTGTGTTGTTTCTGGAGGTATAGGCCTAGTCCAGTCGTAAACAGTTGCTGCTGTGTTTAAATTAGGCTGGAGGCGTTTAGGGAACAGCAGTCTTGACGTTCCGTCATATGACCTAGGAGTTACAACATTCCATATCATAAGTTTGTAAAAAAAAAAAGAAAAAAAAGTGAGTAGCAGTAATATTCCTGTAAATCTAGAATGACTACAATAAACACAGAGAGGAAAAAGAGGAGGCAGTATGGAAGTCCTGTCAACAGTAGGCTATCCTCACTCACACACATTCCTTTACCTCTCTCTCTCTCTCTTTCTCGCTCTCTTTCTCTCTCTCTCTTTATCCTCACTCACTCACACTCACACACATTCCTTTACCTCTCTCTCTCCCTTTCTCGCTCTCTTTCTCTCACTCTCTTTCTCTCTTTATCCTCACTCACTCACACTCACACACATTCCTTTACCTCTCTCTCTCTCTTTCTCGCTCTCTTTCTCTCACTCTCTTTCTCTCTTTATCCTCACTCACTCACACTCACACACATTCCTTTACCTCTCTCTCTCTTTTTCTCTCGCTCTTTCTCTCTCTCTCGTTCTCGCTCTCTCTTTCTTTCTCTCTCTCTAAGGCGATTCATTATGAGTTGCATTATGCATTATGTCAACAATTACACCTCCTTCATCAGAAGTCATCAGTATGGAACTGGGCAAACAACCATTCATGTAAAACCCAATCAAACATCTCACTGTAGGAAAATGTGACAATGACAAACATGACTGGAATATGACTGGAAGGCTTTCATGTTACTATTCCATTTTTTTTTTAAATGAAATGAACATGTTGAATTGGAAATATCTCCACTGGTCCACCAATAAAGTGTAATGGCACACACAGGAGCAGTGGTATTGTTGGGTGGGTTGTTGTGATCAACTAAGGAGAGATATTCAGAGGTGATGGGACATGGTGGATCGGCAGATACCAAAGATGAGCAGATTAAGTGAGCTTCAGAAAATGCTCACATCAAGGCAGATCGTACAGTGCAAGAGGTCATACACATAACTCCTAACCCTAAACCTAACCCAGAACTCTAATCCTACCCTAACCCTAAACCTAACCCCGAACTCTAATTCTACCCTAACCCTAATTGCAACCCTAAACCTAACCACTATGCTTAAAATAGCCTTTTTCCTTGTGGGGACTGGCAAAATGTCCCCACTTGTTCAACTTTTCCTTGTTTACTATCCTTGTGAGGACTTCTGGTCCCCACAAGGATAGTAAAACCAAACCACACACACACAGTGGGAAATATCTTAAAAGAGAAAATGTACCTTCTAAGCATTAAGAATGTGATTCAACAGAGAGAGACAATATGACAATGTGAGACAATGCGGCGCAGGCGACAGGAACACTTACCTAACCTAATCCACAGAGATACAATGTTTCTTAGAACATCTAGGAGGTGTGATTTAAAACATTATGGTTCAAAGAGCATTCTCTAACCTCCAAGAGATGAGACAGGAAACGCCCCCCCACCCATGTCAACCCCTCTGTCTTACCACCCTCCAACCCCCCTCCATCTTACACCCCTCTCCCACCTCCATCTTCCCTCCACCCTGTGTCACCCTCAGAGGGCGTACGCCCCTCCCCCTTCAGTTCCTCTACCTGTCACAGGGCTGAAATAGTAATGTACAAGACTAGATAATTGGCCCCATCGGAGATGCATGGGGCTGGATGGAGAGAATGAGAGAAGAGAGGTAGAGGAGAGGCAATCAACAGGGAAATGAGACAGATGAAATACAGGAGAGGAGAGCTGCTCCCTCCCTCCCCATATTCAGAAAGGGGGGGTATGATGAACGACCCTCCAGCCTCCACCAGCGGCCTTACTGTCAGCAGGTTACATGTATCGAAGGGTTTCATGACGGACAGTAAAAATAAACACTGCTTTTACATATTGTGTTGGAACTGGTTTATTTAGAACCGCCTATAAGTCTCTCTCCTGTTATTACTTTTGGTATACGGGTTCAATACCATTGACCAGCTAGCCTCTCTGTGGCCCTGTAATTAATGGATAGTTTGGTGCAGTTAGGCTTGTTGAAAGTTCTCCAGAGAGTTTCCAGTCATTATTAGAGAAGAAATGGAAAGAGCCTTAACACATACTGTATTGGTTTTAGGTTTCAGGGCACATCCATAGTAGAGCGAGCACACACACACACACACACACACACACACACACACACACACACACACACACACACACACACACACACACACACACACACACACAAATACCTTCAGACAGAAAGAAAAAAAAAGCTCAGAGCATACCAGAGTAGGATATGCTCATTTAATATACTGTAGGCACGAATGCACGCGCACACACACACACACTGCATTAGTGAACTACTTGCTGAGTGGGATTTAGCTATTAGCTACACTACCGTTCAAAAGTTTGGGGTCACTTAGAAATGTCCTTGTATTTGAAAGAAAAGCACATTTATTGTCCATTTTTAAAATAACATCAAATTGATCAGAAATTCAGTGTAGACATAGTTAATGTTGTAAATGACTATTGTAGCTGGAAACTGTAGATTTTTTTAAATGGAGTATCTACATAGGCTTACAGAGGCCCATTATCAGCAACCATCACTCCTGTGTTCCAATCCAAGTTTATAATTTTAAAAGGCTAATTGATCATTAGAAAACCCTTTTTCAATTATGTTAGCACAACTGAAAACTGTTGTTATGATTAAAGAAGCAATAAAACTGGAAGGCCTTCTTCAGACTAGTTGAGTATCTGGAGCATCAGCATTTGTGGGTTCGATTACAGGTTCAAAATGGCCAGAAACAAAGAACTTTCTTCTGAAACTCGTCAGTCTATTCTTGTTCTGAGAAATGAAGGCTAGTCCATGTGAGTGTGTACTACTCCCTTCACAGAACAGCGCAAACTGGCACTAACCAGAATAGAAAGAGGAGTGAGGTCCCGGTGCGCAACTGAGCAAGAGGACAAGTACATTAGTGTCTAGTTTGAGAAACAGACGCCTCACAAGTCCTCAACTGGCAGCTTCATTAAATAGTACCCGCAAAACACCAGTCTCAACGTCAACAGTGATGAGGCGACTCCGGGATCTGGCCTTCTAGGCAGAGTTGCAAAGAAAAAGCCATATCACAGACTGGCCAATAAAATGGAAAGATTAAGATGGGCAAAAGAACACAGACACTGGACAGAGGAAGATTGGAAAAAAGTGTTATGGACAGACGAATCTAAGTTTGAGGTTTGAGGCATGGCCGATTTAATTAGGGCCGATTTCACGTTTTCATAACAATCGGTAATCAGCATTTTTGGATGCCGATTATGGCCGATTACATTGCATTCCACAAGGAAACTGCGTGGCAGGCTGACCACCTGTTACGCAACTGCAGCAAAGGGCCAAGGTAAGTTGCTAGCTAGCATTAAACTTATCTTATAAAAAACAATCAATCTTCACATAATCACTAGTTAACTACACATAGTTGATGATATTACTAGGTTAACTAGCTTGTCCTGCGTTGCATATAATCAATGCGGTGCCTGTTAATTTATCATCGAATCACAGCCTACTTCGCCAAACAGGTGATGATTTAACAAAAGCACATTCGCGAAAAAAGCACAATTGTTACACGAAAGTACCTAACCATAAACATATTTTGCCTTTCTTAAAATCAATACACAGAAGTATCTTTTTTAAACCTGCATATTTAGTTCAAAGAAATTCATGTTAGCAGGCAATATTAACTAGGGAAATTGTGTCACTTCTCTTGCGTTCATTGCACGCAGAGTCAGGGTATATGCAACAGTTTGGGCCGCCTGGCTCGTTGGGAACTAATTTGGCAGATTTTTACATAATTATGACATAACATTGAAGGTTGTGCAATGTAACAGCAATATTTAGACTTAGAGTTGCCACCCGTTTGATAAAATACAGAATGGTTCTGTATTTCACTGAAAGAATAAACGTTTTGTTTTCGAAATGATAGTTTCCAGATTTGACCATATTAATGACCAGAGGCTTGTATTTCTGTGTTTATTATATTATAATTAAGTCTATGATTTGATATTTGATAGAGCAGTCTGACTGAGCGATGGTAGGCAGCAGCAGGCTCGTAAGCATTCATTCAAACTTTACTGCGTTTGCCAGCAGCTCTTAGCAATGTTTGATCACAGCGCTGTTTATGACTTCAAGCCTATCAACTCCTGAGATTAGGCTGGCAATACTAAAGTGCCTATTAGAACATCCAATAGTCAAAGGTATATGAAATACAAATGGTATAGAGGGTTCATTGTTCATTCAGTATTGTTGTAATTGTCATTATTTCAAATATATATAAAAATCAGCCGATTAATCGGCAGCGGCTTTTTTGGTCCTGCAATAATCGGTATCGTATCGGCGTTGAAAAATCGTAATCGGTCGACCTCTAGTCTGGGGGTGCTTTGGTGGTGGTAAAGTGGGAGATTTGTACAGGGTAAAAGGGATCTTGAAGAAGGAAGGCTATCACTCCATTTTGCAACGCCATGCGATACCCTAGTGAACGGCACTTAATTGGAGCCAATTTCATCCTAAAACAGAACAATGACCCAAAGCACAGCTCCAAACTATGCAATAACTATTTAGGGAAGAAGCAGTCAGCTGGTATTCTGTCTATAATGGAGTGACCAGCACAGTCACTGGATCTCAACCCTATTGAGCTGTTGTGGGAGCAGCTTGACCGTATGGTACGTAAGAAGTGCCCATCAAGCCAATCCAACTTGTGGGAGGTGCTTCAGGAAGCATGGGGTGAAATCTCTTCAGATTACCTCGACAAATTGACAACTAGAATGCCAAAGGTCTGCAAGGCCGTAATTGCTACAAATTGAGGATTCTTTGACGAAAGCAAAGTTTGAAGGACACAATTATTATTTCAATTAAAAATCCTTATTTATAACCTTGTTGTAACGATCGTCGTCGGGTGACGAGGAAGCGGACCAAAACGCAGCTGGGAGCGAACACATGTTTATTCTTTACACTGAAATAAACACGTACACAAAATCAAGAAAATGCCGATACGTTAACTGCTCAAACACAAGAGGCAACACCCCACAAACAGCGTGGGGGAAAAAGGAACTTAAATGTGATCCCAATCAGAGACAACTAGCGACAGCTGTCTCTGATTGGGAATCGACAGAACCCAACATAGAAATAAACCAGATAGAGCTAACACAAGGCTATACCGCAAACATAGAAAACAAACCAAGGAAAAATACCCAACATGACACACCCTGACCCAAAATACCCGAGTTCACCTGGTCAGGGCGTGACACTTGTCAGCGTCTTGACTATCATTTTGCAAAACAAGGACATTTCTAAGTGGCCCCAAACTTTTGAGCGGTAGTGTATGTCTGTTAAAACTGGAACAATGCTGCTGAGTTGTGGGTTTGGATGACTTCACCGAGTGTCATTTCCTCAGACTGGCTTGCTGAGATTCTGTTAAGACAAGATTTTCTCATGAACAACTTCTGCGTGGGTGAGATTCAAACTCACCATGTGAGACTCTAAACTGCCATCATGTGAGAGATTAGCGTAACAAATACCAGAATGTTGACACTGGCTGTGTGAATCGCGCTCTTCCTCTCTCTCTCTCCTCGCCCCTCTCTTTCCACATCTTTCCTGCTCTCTGTTGCGTTTTACCCTTGTAAAAGGTGAGTGATGTGTGCTTAGCACAGGCTGTAGCTGGATTCATGTATCACCCAGTGTGTGATGGTGATGAGGGAAAGGGGAGGTTGGGTAATGCCTGCATGGTGTGGTAATACCAGATCAGTGGAGTCTAACCCCCGATGACCTGTCACGGTGCTGGGACAAGCTGCAGGGCTCACCTCACCGGCCGCGCTGGCCTGTCAAATCCACCAGGCTTATGGCTGTCTGGCTCCTCTGCCTGTATGTACTGTATGTATGCAGGACTGTATACCGGAGCCGTGACTGCTTGTCCCATTGTGTGTGTCTGTGTGTAGGCTTTCGTGCTCTGATCCCTTCCTCTGCTCATCTCCCCCATGAGTCACTGTGTGTTTGGAGAGATAGAGAACGATGACGTCATCCTCTCTCCTCTGTTCCGCTTTTCTTCCCTTTCCCCCACGGCCCTGTGGTGCGTGTTATTCATGGATCCAGCTAGAATTCCATGGAGTTCTTCATGACATTCTACTTGTTGCAGAGGATGTAGTACAAGGACTTTAGCAGAGTCGTTTGCTCTAGTACTAAGCAACCCAGACAGGCCTGCCGGTGCAGTGGCGTAGTGAATGGAGCAGTATGTCAAAGTCCCACAGGAAGAGAGAACCATCCCTAAGGGGACGCAGTCATCACTGTCCTATTCAACGCTGTGGATTCAGCACAGCAAAACACACTGTTGGCTTTCACACTCTACAGGTCTGTGCACTGGTATGTGGCAGCAGCCTTATCTGTCCTGTGTAGAGATGTGTGTTATTTGAGTGTGAGGTGTTTGTTTGTGTATGTAAGAGCAGTGTGCAGCTCTACTGCCTCTCTCTCTGAGCAGCCCTGTGTAGCCATGCTGTAGTGGGAGAGTCGGATCTGTTTAAGGGGTAGTCAGACGAGCGTGTGACAGACAGACAGACAGACAGACAGACAGCGGGTTGATGTGAGGAGAACGGGTGTGACACTGCCCTTCACAGGACGATGGGGCCTGTCTCACAGCCTGCCTGTCCCCATCAGCGTCACCCCTCCATCAGGCCCAGTCATAAACCCCCCTACCACCCACCCACCCTGACCCCGCTGGGGGCGCTCAGCCGCCTTCACACATGGTTACCAAAATACCCCCGTCACTCCAGTGACAGCAGCAACAAGTGAGGGAGGCGAGATTGGGCCAAGTTGGCCTGCAGCTGAGCTGACCACCAGAACGGGGATGGGACTAACTGACATCTCTGCCAGGAAACCGCCTGGAGGAAGGGGTGAGAACATGAAGTGAAGGGGTAAAGGGAGAGGGGGGAAAGTGGAGAATGGAAAGGGTGAGAGAGCGACAGAGAGAGGGAAACAGACAGAGAGGGGGAGAGAGATGCATGGATGGGTTTATTGGTATGTGCATTGTGCATGGGTCTAGGAAACAGGAATTGGAGGTTAAACGGAAGTGGCCGAAAATAACATGTGAAAGGGTCGTCCTGACTGACTAATTACTGTATTTGATTTTGTGTCGATTTTTTTGTTATCGTGACCTTCTTGTCTCCTTTAGTCCTTTTAGGACTGTGGTTTAATTGAACAATCGAACAACAAAGCCCAAAGTTCTCCAACCATCTCTGGCAATCAATGCAGCTCATGTAGGTTAAATCAAGATGAAAACTCAACAAAACACTATCTGTGTGACAATTAAAATGTTGTAGTCCACACACACCTGCGCCCAGGCATGTATACACACAGATCCCACACACACTCACCTTCTGTGTGCCTGCTTTAATGTGATGGAAGGGGATCAGAGAGCAACAGCTTGTCCTGCTGAGCCCTCAAGCTAATTATAGCTTCATGGAGGGTCGGCTAATGAAACACAAGATTACCCACACCCTTTGACCTTTAGTGCTCACAGCACTTCCCAAAAGGAGGCAGACCTGGAAACAATCTCCCATGTCCAACACGTCGCCCCCTCCTCCCTCTTCCTTCTATCTGCTTTCTGTCTGAGAGAGATTCCTTCACGCACACACAGATCCTCAGAGTACCATGCAGCTCAGTCTGGTGGACTCTTAAAACAGAAGAAAACAACAAGGTATCAGTTCTCCTTTTGGTACGGAACTAAAATAGACTCTGAGTTGCCGTCTGTAGTTTTCTTGTCCCGTGAAGAAGCCAAATGGGGAGGCACTTGGAAGCCATGGTGAGGTTAAAGAGTCCAGGATGAGGGTGAAATGTGATCTCGTAATTATTGCCCCCGGCGTCAACGATGTGGGGGCTAGGGGGAGGGAGGGGAGTGTATTGGAGCAGGGGGAGGGGATGGGGAGCCCATGCAGGGTGGGTGGTTGTGTGGTGGTCCATGATGTTGTGAACTGCGTCCCAAAGGCACTATATTCCCTATATAGTGCACTGGACCCTTATCAAAAGTAGAGCACTATTTAGAGAATAGGGTGTCATTTGAGACGCAATCTTACTCCCTCTGTGAAGTGGTTCACACAGCCCCTTCACCTCTATATCACCTGTTAGGCTGGGGTCAAGTAGCCTAGCGTTGGGGCAGCATTGGGCCAGTAACCGAAAGCTTGCTGGTTGGAATCCCCGAGCTGACTAGGTGAAGAATTTGTTGATGTGCCTTTGAGCAAGGCATTTAACCCTCATTTCTCCAGGGTCACAGACAGTAATGGCTGACCCCTGGCCGTGACCCCACTCTCCAGTGTCAGGGGGAGTGGGATATGCAAAAAACACATTTCCAATTACACACGTGTGAAATAGGACAAATTATTATTGTACCACTGGTATCTGTTGAGTGAAGTAGCACTTCTCTTCCCTCCAGCTGAACCAACAGACCGTCTTGGAGGTGGTTCATGTTTTACTATGCCCCGATGATTCCTGCCACTGTTTCTCACAACAACTGTATGCAAATGCCAAGAATTTATTGTAAAGGGGGGGGTGAAAAACAAACACATGCATTTATCCTTCCTTAGATTGTTTATGGCTCCCATGACACTGCCCCCGTGGTGGGGTGCCCTGGTAAAGCCAAGGCCTGTTTTCGCTGGTGACTGGAGGCAGTTTTCTTTTACGCCTGCTGTGCTTACCCTTTGATCTGGGTGGTCTGTGTACTGGTCCACAACACTCCATCTGTTACTGAGACGCTTTAACATGCTGTGCTGAGAATCCATAATGGACTAGGCATTTAATTATTTTCAACCAGGGATAATACCTTCTGACTTCAAAAGGTGTCAATTCAATGATGTGTAGGGTGTCCGCCCACTCTGCCCAGAGTGGGTGAAAACGCGCTTTGGTGAAATTTCACTTCCTTATGTTCTAAAATGCATTTTACCAGGACAAATATGTTCTGAGTCGTTCAGTGGGGTCTTTCCCTAACATATCACTAACATTATGTCCAAGAAGTCGGATTGTGTAACCTTTGAGGATTTTACATGTTGTGGTGGTCATATGAAAAGGTGTTTCCGTGGGTCTCAGAAAGCAAAATGAACGTGACACAAGCTGAATTAAAGGTAAAAGGCTTTGAAAATAAAAAGCTTGCGTTACACTCAGTACTCCGTTGACATTTCACAGAGATATGCTTGTTTTTCTGAGAAATCGTGATGTCGCATCAGGCGTCGTCTGCTACTGCCTGTCAGGTGTATGATGGATGGCTTTGCTCTGGGGGGATTTATCAGGTCTGTACAAGCATCTGCTGAGGTGGGGAGGGGCATACATACACACTCCTGGATGACCCTGTGACCTTCTTCCCTCCAAAAACACAAAGTAAAGTCTCAGAGTTTAGACTTATTCAAATAGAGAGGATTCACAAAAAGTTCAGATTCACAGAGTAGAGCGTGAGTGAGCTAGATTGAGTATCTTTCCGCCATTTAGTGGCACGATAGCTCATTATGTCTGATTTGCATCCATGAAAACCTCTTACAAGTCGATTCCCACTTTGTCTTTCAGTAAGGAAATGTACCTATTCATACACATTTGGAATAGTTAGTGTCACAGATGTCATTATTCCGTGTGTGTGTGTGTGTTATCTCACTCTATCTTACTACACAGGTCCAAAAGGGATATTGGACAATATCTACTATACTGTACAGTGGTAGGTCTGGATGCCAGTTACAATTAACGTTTCTCCATTTCTTGACAGTAGGTATGGAGCCTCTTTGCCTGTCTCTGTCTTTCTATTTCTCTCTGTTTATCTCGCTCTCATTATCTCTTGTCTCCCCAGTCTTATAGTCTGTAAGAATCCAGGGCTGCCCAGGAGTTACTGAGGGAGATAAGACTAATTAGAAGTGCACTGGGCTCTGCTGGTGCCTGTTGTCTGCCTCTCAAAAAGAAATGAATATACAAAGTTAATTAATTCCCCCTCCTGATAAGTTTTAATGTCACGTGCACAAGTACAGTGAAATGCCTTTCTTGCAAGCTCTTATTCTAACAGTGCAGTAATCAATATCCGTAGCACTGTCAAATAATGTAAAGTAGAACAAAACCACACGAGAAATCAAAATAAGAATAAGAAGAACACGCGAAAGAAAGTAAGTATTGGTCAATTCCAAAACGATATTTGTGCGTGTGTGCGTGCGTGCGTGCGTGTTGGAGTGTCAATGTGAGTGTGTGTGAGGGAATGTGTCCTGTGAGTGTGCAAAAAGAACAATAACAAAATCTAATTTGCAGCTCTATTGTAGTTTGAAAATGTGTAAACTATTAAACTATTGAAAACATTAGCCAAAACAAAATGGTATCCGCTCCCTCATAGCCCTATCATTAAACTGAGTGCTGCACTTCTAAACGGAAACAGTCCTCGTACGGCCTGCATTATATTACCATTTGTCTTGAGGAGAGACCGTGGGAGCCTTCACCACGCAGTTACACAATGTAAACCGGGAGCTGAATAATCAGACAAGGAAATATACATTTTAAACATGCATCTGATTATCATCCCAAAGGCCAAAGTCTTAGTGTTGCACAATGTTATGAATCTGTTAAAAATAGCATTGATTTTGTTATTTCTTCTGGCGGTCAGGCGTCAGAGCAAGCATGGGTCATCCATGGCACTGTGCTGGTACTAATGACCAAGCCTCCGGGGGCTTGGCTTGGTGAAAATGCCCACCATGTCCTCCATAACTGGTCTTCTGATGACAGGTTATTAATGCCTGCTGTCAGGACCAGTGTGGTTTAGCACAACCCAGAGGGAGGTAAATCAGATCCATCTTTACCTGCCAGCAGCATAGGGACAGTCTGTGTTGAAATTTTGTGTCCACAGTGTACACATCCATCCACGTAGGTGTAAACTCTCCTTGCGATGAAAGGACTGCTCTGCTCTGTCTCCTAGTTTTTGACTCTCCTGGCTTATGTAATCAAAGTTATATATCAGTCTCATCAATCTGTTTTATGTGGATGTGTTTGGAAAGAGAAAGTCAATGTGTTGCTAACTCTCTCTCTCTCTCTCTCTCTCTTTCTCTCTCTGTCTCTCTGTCTCTCTGTCTCTCTCTCTCTCTCTCTCTCTCTGTCTCTCTGTCTCTCTCTCTCTGTCTCTCTTTCTTTCTTGTTCACTCCAGGATGGCTCCAAGCAGAGGCAAGTGAGGCAGAAGAAGACTGTCTCCTTTAGCTCCATGCCCAACGACCGTAAGATCAACAGCACAGCCGCCTGCATGGCCTTCATGATGGAGGGCTGCGAGATGAAGAAGGTGCGCTCCAACTCGCGCATGTACAACCGCTACTTCCTCCTTGACCCGGATATGCACTGGCTCCGCTGGGAGCCCTCCAAGAAGGACTCAGAGAAAGCCAAGTTGGAGATCAAGAGCATCAAGGAGGTCCGTCTGGGGAAGAAGACCCCTGTGCTGCGCAGCAATGGCCTGTCCGACCAGTTCCCAGACGAGTGTGCCTTCTCCATCATCTACGGGGACAACTATGAGTCTCTGGACCTGGTGGCCAGCACGGCTGATGTGGTCAGCACCTGGGTGATGGGCCTCCGCTACTTGGTCTCCTACGGGAGGCACACGGTAGATGTGGTTGAGCCTAGCCAGCCCAGCCTGAGGACCTCCTGGATCGGATCAGTGTTTGAGCTGGCTGACATGGAGAGGAATGGCCACATCGACCTGTTCAGGGCCACCCAGATCATCAAGGGGCTCAACCCGGGCATGAAGGAGTCCCGGATAGAGCTGAAGTTCAAGGAGCTCCAGAAGGCCAAAGACCAGTATGGGGAGGACATTGACATGGAAACCTTTGTGGAGGCCTACTGCGAGCTGTGCACGAGGCCAGAGATCTTCTTCCTGCTTGTGCAGTTCTCCAGCAACAAGGAGTACCTGGACAGCAAGGACCTGTTGCTGTTTGTGGAGGTGGAGCAGGGCATGGAGGGCGTGACGGAGGACATGTGCCGGGACATCGTCCAGAAGTACGAGCCATCCGCCGAGGGCCGGCAGAAGGCCAGCCTCTCCATTGATGGCTTCACGCACTACCTCCTCTCCTCAGAGTGTCACATTTTTGACCCCCAGCACAAGCGGGTGTGCCAGGACATGAGCCAGCCGCTCTCCCACTACTACATCAACTCTTCGCACAACGCCTCCCTCCTAGAGGACCACTTCTGGGGCTCCTCCGACATCAGCAGCTACATCCGGACCCTGAAGATGGGCTGCCGCAGCCTGGAGGTCATTGTGTGGGACGGCCCGGACAACGAACCTGTGGTCTACGTGGGGAACTCGGTGGCATCTCAGCTAGCCCTCTGCAAGGTCTTGGATATTATAAACCAGTATGCATTTGAGAGCTCTGAGTACCCCCTCATCGTCTGCCTGGTGACACACTGCTGCATCCCCCAGCAGAGGGTCATGGCCCAGCACATGAAGAAGATCCTTGGAGACAAGCTGTACTTGGATGCCCCCAGCTCAGAGGACCACTACCTACCCTCCCCAGAGGAACTCAAGGGTAAGATCCTGCTGAAGGGCAAGCGGCTGCCCCCAAACTACCCCGAGTCAGAGGGGGAGGTGACTGATGAGGAGGAGGGTCTGGAGATGTCCAGGAGGGTGGGGGCAGACGATAAGGACCATCTCAATGGCCTTAGCTGCAAACGGCTGAGGCTGTGTAAGGAACTGTCAGACCTGGTCTCCCTCTGTAAGTCAGTGCAGTTCAGGGACTTTGACATCTCCAAGAGGGATCAGAAATACTGGGAGATGTGCTCTTTCAATGAGGTTGACGCCAACAGGTTCGCCAACGAGTTCCCCGAGGACTTTGTGTGCTACAACAAGCGCTTCCTCTCCAGGGTGTACCCCACTCCGATGCGGATCGACGCCAGTAACATGAACCCCCAGGACTTCTGGAAGTGTGGTTGCCAGATTGTAGCCATGAACTACCAGACCCCGGGCCTGATGATGGACCTCAACCTGGGATGGTTCAGGCAGAATGGGAACTGTGGCTACGTGTTGCGGCCGGCCATCATGAGGGAGGAGGTGTCATACTTCAGTGCCAACGCCAGGGAATCCCTGCCAGGGGTGTCTGCCCAGCTTCTCCACATCAAGGTGATCAGCGGGCAGAATCTGCCCAAGCCCAGGGGCTCCGCTGCAAAGGGAGACGTGGTGGAACCCTACATCTATGCAGAGATCCACGGCATCCCGGCCGACTGTGCTGAGCAGAGGACCAAGACGGTCTCTCAAAACGGAGACAACCCCGTCTTTGACGAGAGCTTTGAGTTCCAGATCAACCTGCCGGAGCTGGCGGCACTACGCTTCGTAGTGCTGGACGACGACTACATCGGAGACGAGTTCATCGGCCAGTACACAATCCCCTTTGAATGTCTGCAGCCGGGCTACAGGCACGTCCCCTTGCAGTCGCTGACAGGGGAGTTCCTACCCAATTGCACCCTGTTCGTACATGTGGCCATCACCAACAGAAGGGGAGGGGGCAAGGCCCACAAGAGAGGCCTGTCGGTGAGGAAGGGCAAGAAGGCTCGTGAGTACACCTCCAGCAAGACCACCGGTATCAAGGTGGTAGACGAGCTCTTCAGAGCATCCACCCAGCCTCTGAGGGAAGCCACAGACCTCCGTGAGAACGTCCAGGTAAAGTCCTTAACATTCATTATATGTACAAACTTTTATAAATTCTTTGAAGGAGCATTAAAGGCAGGCACTTTCCCTTGCATACATTACATCTGGAAATGACATCAAGTTGGGTGATGTGGAGATATTAAGCAGTCCTGATTGCCGCTCAGGCTGCATTTCCATAATGGAATACGATAAAACTGTTCAATCATTCCACGAGAGATAGAAGGAGACACCAATTAGGAGTGAGGGAGCCTGGAAAGAAATAGTATAGCACAATTAGTAGCTAGACAGGTGCCCCCTTAACACCTCACTGAATAGGAACAAAATGTTGTAGAGGTGACTCTCAGCTCGTTCTCTGTTTATCGCTCCGATGGATAGAGAAACGTTGCTAATTGTGTTGTATTTACATGGTGTAAAAGGCAGGAGCCATAAATGAGAATGTCAGTAAAGCTGGACAATATAAAGGCTTGTGTAAAGGGTCATCATTAAGTGGCTGATGGTCTGTGTTAGGCTCTGTGAGCACCCTTATGAAACCCCCACAGAAATGATAAATGACAAACCAGTCATGTTTCATAATAGTTTATGAACCCCCCCCCTTCTCCCTCTAACATCACCGCTGAGATTATAAGTAGCCATCAATTTATGTTTTGCAATAGTTTATATTTAGATGTTTGTCAGGAGAGGATGGCAGTTCGAGTACAGCTTGTAATTGTTGTTGTCATGATTGAAGGACGTAAAATGAAGCTTTTCTCTGTCTTATCTGGTCTACTGTCTGTCTGTGTGAGGATAAAGATGGGAAGTGAGGAGGCTTTACACGCCCTGTATACTTTGTACATCAGCTGTCTGGTTTAGACTGGCAGGCCTCTTGTCCTGTCTGACAGATTTGAGAATAGACTATTTCTCTGGATACTTTGAACTTCATCAGGGTCAGACGTCGACTCATAGTTTGTTGACATTACTTTATATCCCAGGTAGGTTATGGGCTTTTTAACTCCATCAACAACACTTGATTTGCCCGAGGAATGGAATGGACCTGGTTCCTTAATAAACCAACTGCCACAGCTCTTGGAAAATAAAAGCTGATTATAAAAATGTGAAAACACGGAGCATCATAAAACTCATTATACATTTCTCCATTTGTGTCTGTCCTCTATTCTTTCTTAGCTCCATTTCTACTATCTTTCTTAATTGGATTTCCTTCTTTACTACGGTAGTTCATGAGCACTTATTGTTTCATGTGAGGGATTTAGGCCTATTTCAAATAATTTCAAACGGATAGTAGTTTAGGCTGCATAGTCATAGGATTTGAATCCTCTGTTTCCGTCTATCGCTTAGCACTGTAGTTGCATCAACTGGACAATAGCTCTCTTTTTTCTGAAGAAGGATGTTTTCTTAATTAATATTTCTGCAATGATAGTTTGTTATGAATGGCGTTCATGCAAATATGTTCCTCAAGGGTTGAGACGATAGTTTACATAAAGGAGAACTGCAGTGCACACCCAGAGCTAGGTCTCAGGGGAATTCAGAACAGTACTTATTATGAAGATTGGCAGCAATTTTTACACGGTCTCTCCAAGAGCTGAAAAAGCTATTGTAGTACCAGTAAATAACAAATGTAACAAATGTATGATTATTAGATGTTGTGTTTGTTAGCGAAAGAAGGAAACTAGGTCGCTATGTATCCTCAGTCTGTGATCGGTATGAACCCAGGTACATAGAGCTACCTACTTTCTCAGCTCCCAGATGCTCTGTTTTCAAATCACTATCCCAGATATCAGCACGATTGACTCCTGATCTCAGGTACTATACTTGGTAATCCTCTCAGAGCTTTTAGGACTGTCTCCAGACCTGTTGTTCTGTCTCAGCCTAAACCCCAGCATCGCTGGAGAGCTGTGGTAGGTAGGTCTGTTCTCCCACCAGCCAACCTCAATCTAGGCCTAAGAGCCAAGACCACAATAACTAAGCAGGGGATGTGATTAGAGATCCTGTGGCATGCTGTCATACATTTTTCATTTGTGGAAATTGATGCAGATGATCTTGACTCTCTATTTTCCAAAAAGGGTATCTCATTTACCCAGGCACTGTTACAGACTGAAAATTAATACTGTAATTTTGGGGAATAGTTTTCCTTATAGTGTTGGTACGGATGTGATAAGTGGAGGGTCATTTGCAGGCAAATGACCGGATACAATCTATACCAGTAAATACTATGTTTAGAGAAATGTTTTCTTGTGAAAAGCAGCTGGACATATTTGGGGACTCGATACAAGCCTCATGCAGTTGTTAAATGTAGATGGAAGCAAGATTCCTGACACAGATACTGTCAGCTAATCATTTTGTCAGACTTTATTTGGATAGAGATTTTCCATCTCTAGATGCTCTACAGATGGGCATACTAACTGCTTGCTGAGGTTGCGGTTAGGTTGAGGTTTAGAAAAAGGATTAGGGTAAGGGTTAAGGTAAGGGTTAGGACTAGGGTTAGGGTAAGGACTGCATTTAGGGTTAGGAGAAGGGTTAAGGTTAGGGTTAGAGCCAGGTTAGTAGATAGTCTGTAGATAGTTCATCTCTAGATGCTCTACAGACTATCCAAATAAAGTGTCACCAAGTCATTTTATTTCAAATCTGTGCTTGTGTGTGAGTCAGAAGATGTGATTACACAATGTTCAAAATAGGCCAGTGACAATGAGTCAGTCTAAGCTAGCACCCCCACATTAAATCAGGGGGGTCTATACTAAGCATGGAAATTATACACAAGCGAGACATGTTAGTTGTGACGTTTTTATGTGAATGCAGGAGCTATTCATTTTTCTATCATAATACAAGATTTTAGAAGACAATTACGATTAGGCAACTGGTACAGCAGGTGACCAGATCTGTGTGCGTGTGATGGTGTTTTTGCCAGCATGCACAGCAGCTGCCCTTCTTCCTGAAAGGGAAATAAATGTAAAATGTCCATCTCCCTCAGAGGAACAGCGAAAGAAACGGGCAAACAGCCTTTTCAATAGACTGAAAAGAGAGGCCTCGGGCTTGATGTTGAGATGGATGGCGTCATAACGCACTGTGGTTGGGATCAATGCTTTCTTGTAGATGGTCTCCCCAGATGGACCCTGCCTGTACCTGTAGTATACAGTTGAAGTCTGAAGTTTACATACACCTTAGCCAAATACATTTAAACTCAGTTTTTCACAATTCCTGACATTTAATCCTAGTAACAATTCCCTGTCTTAGGTCAGTTAGGATCACCACTTCATTTTAAGAATGTGAAATTTCAAAATAATAGTAGAGAGACTGATTTATTTCAGCTTTTATTTCTTTCATCACATTCCCAGTGGGTCAGAAGTTTACATACACTCAATTAGTATTTGGTAGCATTGCCTTTAAATTGTTTAACTTGGGTCAAATGTTTCGGGTAGCGTTCCGCAAGCTTCCCACAATAAGTTGTGAATTTTGGCCCATTCCTCCTGACAGAGCTGGTGTAGCCATGTCAGGTTTGTAGGCCTCCTTGCTCGCATACACTTTTTCAGTTCTGCCCACAAATGTTCTATAGGATTGAAGTCAGGGCTTTGTGATGGCCACTCCAATAACTTGGCTTTGCTGTCCTTAAGCCATTTTGCCACAACTTTGGAAGTATGCTTGGGGTCATTGTCCATTTGGAAAACCCATTTGCGACCAAGCTTTAACTTCCTGAATGATGTCGTGAGATGTTGCTTCAATATATCCACATACTTTTCCTTCCTCGGGATGCCATCTATTTTGTGAAGTGTACCAGTTCCTCCTGCAGCAAAGCACCCCCACAACATGATGCTGCCAGCCCCGTGCTTCATGGTTGGGATGGTGTTCTTCGACTTGCAAGCCTCCCCCTTTTTCCTCCAAACATAACGATGGTTATTATGGCCAACAGTTCTATTTTTGTTTCATCAGACCAGAGAACATTTCTCCAAAAAGTACGATCTTTGTCCCCATGTGCAGTTGCAAACCGTAGTTTGGCTTTTTTATGGCGGTTTTGGAGCAGTGCCTTCTTCCTTGCATAGCGGCCTTTCAGGTTATGTCGATATAGGACTCGTTTTACTGTGGATATAAATACTTTTGTACCTGCTTCCTCCAGCATCTTCACAAGGTCCTTTGCTGTTGTTCTGGGATTGATTTGCACTTTTTTGCACCAAAGTACATTCATCTCTAGGAGACAGAACGCGTCTCCTTCCTGAGCAGTATGACGGCTGCGTGGTCCCATGGTGTTTATACTTGTGCACTACTGTTTGTACAGATGACCGTGGTACCTTCAGGCGATTGGAAATTGCTCCCAAGGATGAACCAGACTTGTGGAGATTTCTTTTCTTTTTCCCATGATGTCAAGCAAAGAGGCACTGAGTTTGAAGGTAGGCCTTGAAATACATCCACAGGTACACCTCCAATTGACTCAAATGATGTCAATTAGCCTATCAGAAGCTTCTAAAGCCATGACATCATTTTCTGGAATTTTCCAAGCTGTTTAAAGGCACAGTCAACTTAGTGTATGTAAACTTCTGACCCACTGAAATTGTGATACAGTGAATTATAAGTGAAATAATCTGTCTGTAAACAATTGTTGGAACAATTACTTGTGTCATGCACAAAGTAGATGTCCTAACCGACTTGCCAAAACTATAGTTTGTTAACAAGAAATTTGTGGAGTGGTTGAAAAGTGACTTTTAATGACTCCAACCTAAGTGTATGTAAACTTCCGACTTCAACTGTAAGTGAAGGTATAGGTTGTGGTGCTAGGGGCAGGATGACAAAGAGACGAGGGGAGCCCCATCCCATTGGATGATATTACCACCTGTAGAGGAGACCAGAGCTGGCAGCTGGAAGCGTCACACAGTGTAGTCTGGGCTCCAATAAAGAGCCTCCTCTCCCCTGAGACACACAGCCTCTGACTCACACAGGACAGAGTAAAGAAGGGAGACTTAAAGTAGACTTCAAGTCTTCCTCACAAAGGCCTGTGTTGAGGGTGCATGGTAATGAGAGAAACCTCAGCACACACTGTCACAGCACCAAAATAGCACCACAATAGCACCAAAATAGCACCACAATAGCAGACCCATTCATGCATAAATGCATATATGCAGATTGATACTGTATAGTGCAATGTTTTTATTTTATTTTTATTTTATCCCCTTTTCTCCCCAATTTCGTGATATCCAATTGCGATCTTGTCTCATCGCTGCAACTCCCCAACGGGTTTGGGAGGCGAAGGTCGAGTCATGCGTCCTCCGAAACATGACCCGCGAAACCGCGCTCCTTAACACCCTCCCACGTAACCCGTAAGCCAGCTGCACCAATGTGTCGGAGGAAACACCGTTCAACTGACGACCCAAGTCAGCCTGCAGGCGCCCCGGCCCGCCACAAGGAGTCGCTAGAGCGTGATGAGCCAAGTAAAGCCCCCCCGGCCAAACCCTCCCCTAACCCAGACGACGCTGAGCCAAATGTGCGCCGCACTATGGGACTCCCGATCACAGCCGGTTGTGACACAGCCTGGGACTGCTGCGCCACTCGGGAGTATAGTGCAGTCTTTTACTATACACGTAAACACACACAAGTCACTCTAGCCAGCTGTAAGTCACTCTGGATAAGAACATCTGTTAAATGACATTATTTGTTATTTTTTGGCCTACAGTCACACCCCGTAATACGCATGGAATGGTATTTTTATTTATTTCACCTTTATTCATTTGTATTAAGAAATGCATTATCACACTTCAGTGACCTCTGACAGAGAGTAATTGATCATCTCAAATAACTACTTTCCAAGGTGATCTACTCTAAACAATAGCAGAGTGAAGTGTGTACCTCTCACAGGGGATTGGAGAGGAGGAAAGTGGGAGAGGAGACTGGCAGTTACAGAGAGGCTCTGTAGGAGTGGCAGGAAATCCATTCAGGTTCTTTAGGATTTAACTCTACCTTTCCTTTGTGTGTGTATGCCTTTACGTGGACATGTTTGTGTGTGTATGCGCATACACTGTATGTGTGTGTTTGAGACATAGAGAGAGAAATGGGACAAACACCAAATTGAGACTGCATGCAGAATTCTGAAAAAATATCCTCCATGTGCAATGTAAAACACCAAATAATGCATGCAGAGCAGAATTAGGCCGATATCCGCTAATTATCAAAATCCGGAATAGAGCCGTTAAATTCTACAACCACCTAAAAGGAAGCGATTCCCAAACCTTCCATAACAAAGCCATCACCTGCAGAGAGATGAACCTGGAGAAGAGATGAGCCTGGGGCTCTGTTCACAAACACAAACAGACCCCACAGAGCCCCAGGACAGCAACACAAATAGACCCAACCAAATCATGAAAAAACAAAAAGATAATTACTTGACACATTGGAAAGAATTAACAAAAAAGCCTTGCTATTGAGAAAGAGAAAACAGGCTATATGCACACTGCCCACAAAATGAGGGGAAACTGAGCTGCACTTCCTAACCTCCTGCCAAATGGATGACCATATTAGAGATACATATTTACCTCAGATTACACAGATCCACAAATAATTTGAAGACAAACCAGATTTTGATAAACTCCCATATCTACTGGGTGAAATACCACAGTGTGTCATCACAGCAGCAAGATTTGTGACCTGTTGCCACAAGAATAGGGCAACCAGTGAAGAACAAACACCATTGTAAATACAACCCATATTTATGTTTATTCATTTTCCCTTTCGTACCTTAACTTAACTATTTGCACATCGTTACAACACTGTATATAGACATGATATGACATTTGAAATGTCTTTATTCTTTTGGAACTTCTGTGAGTGTAATGTTTACTGTTTTTGTTTATTTCACTTTTGTTTATTATCTACTTCACTTGCTTTAGCAATGTTAACATATGTTTCCCAGGCCAATAAAGCCCATTGAATTGAGAGAGAGAGAGAGAGAGAGAGAGAGAGAGATATATATATATATATATATAGAGATATATAGAGATATATAGAGAGAGAGGAACAAAAACAGCAGTGAAACCAGACACGCAGTTCTCATTTGGGGAATGTAATGTTGGAGGGGGAGGGGAGGAAAGGATGAGGATAATTAAAGACAGTGGCTAGCTGTTCTGTTCGGTTCTGTGGCCCTGCCTGCAGTCTGGATACAATATGGAGTTTATAGAGCAACAACCACACACACAGTGGCGTGTACTCACACAAACATACATACACAGAAATGTACTATGCGCACACACAGGCAAACAGAAACACACGCACACACACACACACTCTTCCGCAAACACGCACACAGGCACGTTTACACACGCACATCTACACCTAACACTACAGTGAGTGAACCCATACACATGTCACCTCCATTTCCCATTCAACAGTAAAAGCCGCTCTCCTTGGCTGTGCTTCCTCAGCCGGAGGGTGGTAATAGCTTTAGTTGAGGCTGTGTGTGCAGACAGATGCCTATGTCCAGGAAGGTCGGCCCACAAAATGACAGCCATCCTCCAGGGGGAGAAAAGAGCCTTTCTCCTGGGCCGGAGGTCCTGCAGGGGACACAGCTCCGTTCCCACACTGCCTGGCCTACACTGCCTGGTTTGTTGACCGTTTCCCAAATACCATCACCACACACTCTTCCTCCCTCAGTCTGATGTTTCTCACCCTCCTCCTTTTATTATCTTTCTCTTTTTTCTCCCTCTTTTCCTCTTTCTCTTACCACTGATTTTCCCCACTTGTCTCTCTTCCTCCCCTCCCTCCCTTCTCCCTTCTCTATCCCTCTCTTCCCTCTCACTCTATCTTTCCAATTTTGGTCTCTGTCTTTCATCCCTCATTGCTTTTTTTCTTTCCCTGTTTATTTGGGTGGGCCAGTGAATGGTGATATACTGTGTGAATAGCCTGGTGGGCCTGAATCAGGGCTCAGATTCCCATGCTGGAGAGAACAATGCTGGGCTGTGATGTGAACAGTAACGCAGGGCTGGAGGTGCAGGAAGAGAGGCAGGCGTTGTGGCAGGGCCAGAACCAGGGCCAGGCAGCCTGCGGTGGAGGCTCCAGGGCCGCGTTGCACCACTGAACAAGAAGGTTGTGATGTCATGGGAACCGCTGGGTTCACTAATGAACACAAACGCAATCAGGACTGTTCTTTCTCTCCTGAGGTTTTCTCTGACCTAAGGAGAGTATCAGGATACGGTTGACCACATTTATCTCATGTGTAGAGTACGGTCTTGTGGGACATTTTGGTCACAATGATTATTGGTTTTTAAGTTGCTGTGGGCAATGTAGTAATAATGGTAAACTTGTCCCATGATCATCATAGAATCAATGAGACATCCTCTCTGTGTTTGAATTGGACCTTGGGTCCGCTACCTTACAATCCCTTTCAATATTTACAGATTCTGTGATGCTAACCCTCATCCATGATCCTCTCTGTTTATTTACCAGAATGCCATGGTGTCGTTCAAGGAGCTGTGTGGTCTGACGCCGGCGGCCAACATGAAGCAGTGTATCCTGACCGTGTCCACGTGGCTGATGAACAGCGAGCGAGCGCTCAGGGTCACCGTGGACCTGAGTCAAGCCTACCCCACCATGGAGGCCCAAGGGCCCGTCCCCGAGCTGCTCCGCAAGGTCCTCAACGCCTACAACATGGTACTCTATAGCAGCACCACATAGGCATAACATACACTACAGAGCTACCATTCTGTTGAGGTCTATTGTTGTGTTCAGAGAGATACACTTTGTGGGTAAATGCCGAACGAGTAACGCAAGCGCAACGTTCATTGACGGTTAATAGGCGTGTGAACGTTATTCACGGAAAAGGTGCTATGAAATGAAAACCCATCACAAGCTGGTAAGGTGACATGTTACAACACCCTTGTGCGTTATACAGTCTTAAGAGTCTGTTGCAAACTAATGCCTTGAAATAATATTATCAGTGTTGGAAAATGTTCTAAATTGTTAGCACATTATGACACAGCAAGGCAGCATGCCGTAGATGACCTCCACCACAGGGAGTGAACAAACCATTTACTATAGCTACTGCAGCGCTGTGATAAGCACTAATTCATCCCGGAGCAGTTCACCCTGCTGCGCTTCCGCACTGAATCCCATCATGCCCTGTGCCTCCCCAAGCCGTCACTCTCCATCCTGGCTGCTGTCTGATCTGTGATAACAACCAGCTTATCCATTATTCACCAGGCACCTACTGGTACAGGCCAACACAGGGGTGGTTCAAGTCCCCCCCAGCGCTTAGAGAAAGTCAACACCCCACTATTCCACCCCCCCCTGATGGAGATTGCTTTGACCTATTGAACTGGGTCATCAGAGAGGTACTCTTGTGGTGTTGTAGCTACATAACATTACTGTTCATATCCCAGTCACTCCTATTGCTGACACCTAGAGTGCAACAACCTCATATAAGTTCCATAGCTGAGTCTCTAAATATGATTAAGAGCGTGCTTGTCTTTGAGTACCTCTTATGGCCCCCGTACATTACATTCACATGTGAAGGGCTTAATGAAGAGCCTAAATGAAGGGCCTAAAAATAATTCCACTGCTGTTCCATTGCAACATTCCTGTGCACCCTGCCTCCCAGCGTTAGCTAGCAGAGTCCCGACAGCTGAGGAGATGAATCTACAGTGAGGCTGAGTGTGTCTGAGACAGAGGATGCCTGTCCTGAGCACAGGGTCAGTCAGCTGAGTGTTACTGTGTGCTTCCAAAGATTAGTCCATTGGCACACGCCCCACTCTCAAGAACAGAGGCTCCAGTGTGTGTGTGTGTGTGTGCGTGTGTGTGTGTGTACCAGCCCTAGCCATTAAGACCTTAATGGTTGTCCTCACGTGGGCTGGTTGGACGCAGGCGCCGTAACCTGGGAGTGAACTGAGCATCAGCAGATTGGAACTCTGTGGTCAACGCCCCTGAGGCCAGGCCAGAGAGACCCAGCTTAGCCTGAGCCAATGGGAGCCAGCCTCCTGTCCTGTCTGCTGACCAATATGATCCCAGAGCCAGTGGCCCTGTACAAGCCCACACACAGTGGCCTGCTTCTTGTCTCTGTGCTCTTAACTAAAGTGTGAAACTTCATTAGCGTTCTCCTGACTGCTGGGTCAGGCCAGCTGCTTCTCACTGTCCGTGGGAGGGAGAGGCTGTAAAAGCAGAAGGTTTTCAGTCCAGGTCACAGGGTTTGGGTTTGGAACTGGGCTAAAGCTGTAAGGCTGGCTCAATGCTTCCAGGAACACAGGTAGAGGACCAGACGGGGGCTGCATCACAACATGGCACCCTATTCCCTATGTAGTGCACTACTTTTGGCCAGAGCCCAATGGGCCCTGGTCAAAAGTAGTGCACTAAATATGGAACAGGGTGTCATTTTGAATGCAACCAGACTGTTCTCACCTCCTGTTCTCACCTTTTGTCTGACTCTGTGTGTGTGTGTGTGGGGGGGGGGGGGGGCGGCATGTGTTTTGTCTGACTGTGTGGGTGTATGTATTTTGTCTGTCTCTATCTCTGTGTGTGTGGGTGTGATTCCCAGGGTCTGGCCATAGCAGAGGGAGAAACAAGTTTATAAAGAGCCAATGATCAAAGGACTTTGAGAAATGTTGACATACCCTCTTTCTCTTCCATCGAATGTCTCAGAAGAATTTCCCTTTAGACTTTGTTATTCATTATTCCTATGGTATTCCCCCATGTTTGGCTACGCGTACATTCAATGATAATTCTGTGTTATTCTTTACTAAGAGGTAGTGTTTCCATTGTCCTGTTTAGCCTTGTCTACAGTAGGACTCATGACATAAGAAGTCCCTCTCCGACACAGGAATTGCTTGATACTGTACGACCTCACTTCCTCTTGCGTAATCTTGTCCCCTGTTTATTTCTCTATAGATGATTCAGACGAGCCGGACGCTGATTGAGTCAGCTGATGTGGTCTACTCCAAGCTTACACAAGCACAGCGGGCAGGTAAGGCTTTGTAGTATTCACTTTACCAGTGACATAGCCTGGTAAAGTGCTGTCTCCTAAGGTCAGCACAAACAGATCTTGGACCAGTCTATGCTATGCCACGGGTCAGGAGCTTCACCAAACCCAGACAAACATCGGCATAACACTGCCCACCCTCACTCCCATCCCAAACTGGTCTCTGATCAGTCTTTCTATTACATTTTTTTTACCAGGTAAATTGACTGAGAACACATTCTCATTTACAGCAATGACCTGGGGAATAGTTACAGGGGAGAGAAAGGGGGATGAATGAGCCAATTGGAAGCTGGGGATGATTAGGTAGACATGATGGTATGAAGGCCAGATGGGAATTTAGCCAGGACACCAGGGTTAACACCCCTACTCTCACAATAAGTTCCATGGGAGCTTTAGTGACCACAGAGAGTCAGGACACCCATTTTAAAATCCCATATGAAAGACAGCACCCTACACAAGGCAATGAGATGTTCTATAACACCACTTCCAGCAGCATCTGGTCTCTCATCCAGGGACCGACCAGGACCAACCCTGCTTAGCTTCAGAGGCAAGCCAGCAGTGGAATGCAGGATGGAATGCTGCTGGCCCAGGAGATAGA
Source organism: Salmo salar (assembly GCF_965601325.2). Lineage (NCBI taxonomy): Eukaryota > Metazoa > Chordata > Actinopteri > Salmoniformes > Salmonidae > Salmo > Salmo salar. The sequence goes on along the minus strand of NC_138293.1, from coordinate 62,932,354 downwards.
AATACATGTGGGGATTTCATCATAGTCACTGTCATTGCTATTGCTGTCGTCATCCAGTAATTTACCATTTATCTTCAGGGACTCAGACCTGGGTAGTTAACACGTCAGTCGGCATGTGAATTCACTCACCAAGCAAGACGGCATTGAATGGAACAAGAGGAGTGAATAAACTGAATTATTCCCTTAAAAAGAGCAGAGAGGACAGGAAGGACAGTAATAGATAGAAAGATAGAATGAGGGAGAGAATGGAAGCAGGGAATCGTCAATACTCTTTTTTTAATGGCTTGTGGACAATAGCGGTGACTAAGGCTTTTGGTGTGTGGTTGTAATTGACTATAATGAGATCTTTTAAGTACAAAATGTCTCCAAATTAGGGGGCCAATGATTGTCTTTCTCCTGGCTCCCCATCCTCTGCGTGGGGCTGTAATTGCAGGTTGCCCCACTGCAGTACTGAGTGGCTGCAGACAGAAAGTCGGCTGCAGACAGACAGTGCTCCTAAATGGCAGAGAAGATAAGATAAAGATGCATCAGGATTCCTGATTTATCATCATTATGTTTGTTTACCTACAGTATTTGTATCTGCCCTCCTCTGAAGGCGAGACATAACACAGATAGTACATTCTGCACTGGTAAGCTCATGGATATTAAACAGATGCACGTAAGCAAGCAGCAAGTGCACATGTGTACACCTCCTAACGTATTTATTTGGACAGTGAAGCAGCCTGTAGGGAGGAGGTCAAAGACCTGGCAGTGTGGTGCCAGGAAAACAACCTCTCCCTCAACGTCAGCAAGACAAAGGAGCTGATCGTGGACTACAGGAAACGGAGGGGCAGCCCGCCCCCATCCACATCGATGGGGCTGTAGTGGAGCGGGTCGAGAGTTTCAAGTTCCTCCACATCACTAAGTAATTAACATGGGTCACACACACCAACACAGTTTTGAAGAGGGCACTACAACTTCCCTTCCCCCTCAGGAGCCTGAAAAGATTTGGCCTGGACCCTCAGATCCTCCAAAAGTTCTACAGCTGCAACATTGAGAGCATCTTGACTGGCTGCATCACCGCTTGGTATGGCAACTGCAAGGCACCCGACCGCAAGGCGCTACAGAGGGTGGTCTGTACGGCCCAGTACATCACTGGGGCTGAGCTCCCTGCCATCCAGGACCACTATACCAGGTAGTGTTAGAGGAAGGCCCAACCAATTGTCAAAGACTCCAGCTTTGTTACAGAGGCATAAATATCATCCTCCCCAAAAAATGCTAACCTCCTCTGTTAATGGTAATGGTGAGAGGTTCGCATGTCTTGGGGTATGATATTTGACATTGTAACTTTCTCACTCATCATTATTCAAGGTTCATTCAGGATTATCTGTAATCATGGTAGTATCCACATTAATTTATTAGTGTTTAGAAACATATTCTATTCTTATTTACAATAAAAGTGACTCCAAAATAACACAATACATTATTTACCATTCATTTCTATTGTGCACAGCATAATCCAAAACACAACTAAAACAAACTGCAAATGCATCCAACAACGTTGTAGTCACACGCTTGATGTAATCAGTGTTTGTTAAGAATATGAGACCAAATGCAAACGTTTTGACTAAATTGAAGACACTGTAAGTGAATTTGTCCAAATATTTATGACTAGATACATGAAGTGCATTCATTTCTAAATGGTAAAACAGATATATATGAAAATACCTTTACATAAAAGGCGACATTCTGTACTATAGTACATACAATACCAAAATGCTGGAGTATAGAGACAAATGAAATGTTGTAGCTTCACTGGCGAATAAATGCGTAGGTTAGTGTACAGTATATATTTCTATAGAGTGCCTTCAGAAAGTATTCGCACCCTTTGACTTTTTCCACATTTTGGTGTGTTACAGCCTGAATTCAAAATGAATTACATTGAGATTTGGTGTTTTTAGAAAGTTTTATAAAATAGATTACAAATGAAATGTCTGGAGTCAATAAGTATTCAACCTCTTTGTTATGACAAGCCTAAATAAGTAAAAATGTGCTTAACAAGTGACATAATAAGTTGTATGGACTCACTCTGTGTACAATAATAGTGTTTAGCATGATTTTTGAATGACTACTTCCTCTCTGTACCCCACATACAATTATCTGTCAGGTCCCTCAGTCGAGCAGTGAATTTCAAACACAGATTCAACCAAGACCAGGGAGGTTTTTCCAATGCCTCGCAAAGGGCACCTATTAGTAGATGAAAAAAGCAGACATTGAATATCCCTTTGAGAATGGTGAAGTTATTAATTACACTTTGAATGGTGTATCAATATACCCAGTCACTACTAAAATACACTACTAACTCAGTTGCCGGAGAGGAAGGAAACCACTCAGGGATTTCACCATGAGGCCAATGGTGACTTTAAACAGTTAGAGTTCAATGGCTGTGATAGGAGAAAACTGAGGATGGATCAACAACATTGTAGTTACTCCACAATACTAACCTAAATGACAGCGTGAAAAGGAGGAAGCCTGTACAGAGTAAAATTATTCAAAAACTTGCATCCTGTTTGCAACAAGGTACTAAAGTAATACTGCAAAAAAAGTGGCAAAGAAATGAACTTTATGTCCTGATGACAAAGTGTTATGTTTGGGGCAAATCCAACACAACACATCACGGAGTACAACTTTCATATTTTCAAGCATGGTGGTGGCTGCATCATGTTATGGGTATGCTTGTCATTGGCAAGGACTAGTGAGTTTCTTTGGATAAAAATAAATGAAATAGAGCTTAGCACAGGCAAAATCCTAGAGGAAAAGCTGCTTTCCAACAGACACTGGGAGACAAATTCACTTTTCAGCAGGACAATAACCTAAAATACAAGGCCAAATATACACTGGAGTTGCATACCAAGACACCATTGAATGTTTGTAAGTGGCCTAGTTACAGTTTTGACATAAATCGTCATGAAAATCTATGGCAAGACTTGAAAATGGGTGTCTAGCAATGAATGATCAACAAGCAACTTGACAGAGCTTGAATAATTCAAAAAAATTATAATGTGCATATTGTACAATCCAGGTGTGCAAAGCTCTTAGAGACTTACCCAGAAAGACTCACAGCTGTAATTGCTGCCAAAGGTGATTCTAACATGTATTGACTCAGGTGTGTGAATACTTATGTAAATGAGATATTTCTGTATTTAATTTTCAATAAATGTGCAAAGATTTCTAAAAACATGTTTTCACTTTGCCATTATGGGGTATTGTGTGGATATGGGTGTGAAAAAATATACATTTCATCCATTTTTTATTCAGGCTGTTACACAACAAAATGTGGGAATAAATCAAGGGGTTTGAATACTTTCTGAAGGCACTTATATATACACATAATATTCAGAATGAACTGTGGATGGAATGAAAAATATCCATATGTTAACAGAACCAGGCAGAGACAGGGCTTACACACGTAGAGACACACAGGACTGTCTTACTGAAGACACACTCTGTGGTAAAGCTAGACGTGTGTGTGTGTGTGTGTGTGTGTGTGTGTGTGTGTGTGTGTGTGTGTGTGTGTGTGTGTGTGTGTGTGTGTGTGTGTGTGTGTGTGTGATGGCTGGTTCTTCTATCCTTGTGGGGACCTAAAATCCCCCAAAGTCTCCACAAGGACAGTAAAACAAGCAAAATTCTCCCTCGTGGGGACATTTCCCACATCCCCATGAGGACAAAGGCTATTTTAAGCTTAGGTTTAGAGTTAGGGTTACAATTAGTCTTAGGTTTAGAATTAGGTTACGGGTTTAGTGGTTAGGGTTACGAGTTAGGTTTGGATTAGGGTTACGGGTTAGGGAAAATAGGATTTTGAATGGAAATTAATTTTAGGTCTCCTACAATGTGTGTGTGTGTGTGTGTGTGTGTGTGTGTGAGAGAGAGTGTGTAAGAGTGATACTGAGATGGTTGGGGGGACTTTCAAAGAATTCAGCAGACACTGAAGCCACATGCGAGCCTGCACCCCACAGGCCTCCCCTCACACAGTAGCAGGCTCATGCCCATGCCCAGCCACCTCCATGTGGGCAGCACCATGTCCCTGTGCCAGTGTTGTGCTTCCCTTTTACCCAGGGATGGAGCATGAAAGCTGGGCTTGAATCCGAATGCACTCCCCCGCTCCTCCATAGAACAGCCCCACAAGAAGCCCTGGGCTAAGCATGGCTGAAACCCCACCAGTAACTGCACAGCTATACAGTCACACAGCTGTGTGTTGGTGTCAGTAGTGGGATGTCAAGGGGTGGGTTATGTAATAAGAAAACATTGGGGGTGGGGGAACGGGAAAAAAAGAACCTCTAGGGGCCCTCAGCCTCATGTCAAACATAACACTTTCTCTAACACCCAGCTCCCTCCCTCCCTCACCCTCCTCCACCCCACCCTTCACCCAGCCCAGTCGTAAAAATACATGTCCTGCAGCCATCCCATGTCTCTGCATCCCAGCTCATGCTTTCTGACAAGTGGGCTGTTTTGGTATTGCTTGGCCAGACGGAACAAAATGGAATGGAAAAATAAAAAGTGCATGGCGAAGGAGCTACAAACACAGGAAGCTGAAGCGGCTTTATGTTCCTGTGACACACATGGCTGGGCTCTCAGCAGCCCCACGGAGACACAACACGTGGGTTTGTGCCCATAGGCAACGTTGTTGCCGGTGATGTCTGGTGAGGACCTGCCTACAAGCCCTCAGTCCAGCCTCTCTCAGCCTATTGCGGACAGTCTGAGCACTGATGGAGGGATTGTGCGTTCCTGCTGTAACTCGGGCTGTTGTTGTTGCCATCCTGTACCTGTCCCGCAGGTGTGATGTTCGGATGTACCGATCCTGTGCAGGTGTTGTTACACGTGGCCTGCCACTGCGAGGACGATCAGCTGTCCATCTTGTCTCCCTGTAGCGCTGTCTTAGACATCTCACAGTACGGACATTGCAATTTATTGTCCTGGCCACAGCTGCAGTCCTCATGCCTCCTTGCAGCATGCCTAAGGCACGTTCACGCAGATGAGCAGGGACCCTGGGCATCTTTCTTTTGGTGTTTTTCAGAGTCAGTAGATAGGCCTCTTTAGTGTCCTAAGTTTTCATAACTGTGACCTTAATTGCCTACTGTTCCACAGGTGCATGTTCATTAATTGTTTATGGTTCATTGAACAAGCATGGGAAACAGTGTTTAAACCCTTACAATGAAGATCTATGAAGTTATTTGGATTTTTACGAATTATCTTTGAAAGACAGGGTCCTGAAAAAGGGACGTTTCTTTTTTTGCTGAGTTTATATGCAGTAGAGAAAACAGCACTCTGTTTGAATGTCTACTCTCTCTGTCCTACTTCCTCCACCCCCTCCCCGTGATCATTATGCCCAGCCATTATTGCTTCTAATTAATGTGTGGACGTGCATACATGTTGCTTTTCATAACATACACATCATGTATATACCCCTAGAATTGCTTATTCAAATCCTGCGATTTGTTTCAAACCACAGAGTTCATATCACCCGTTTTAATGGTCTTTTCCAGCCCTGGCACCAGAGGGACAGCAGCAGTAGACTGGCGTTAGCTAGCGTGGGTATAGGGCAGGAGGACTGATGGAGGGAGGAGGAGGTAGGAGGAGGTAGGAGGCACAGGCTGCATGGACATGGCTATGTTTATTTATTGATATCCATTCCTTCCCTCCCCCTCTCTGTCCCTTGGTGAGATTCTCCGCCTCCTCTGGCTGCGTTGGTATGGTTAGCAGCCTCTCACCATGGATCCCATTACCATGGAAATGCAGGGGATAAAGAGACCCCTGTCTTTTCATAGTCAATACTGCCGTTTCGGACAGAGAGAATCCCATTCTCTGCGGTGTCCTGGGATGAAATTCGGCTTTGGCTGATCCCTCCCTCGCAGCACATCACTCGTAATAAATAAATGAAGCTCAGCTCGGAGCCTCTCTTTTTTGATTTCCTGTTACTCTCTCTCTTGTGGTTCTGCCTTTTTCTCCATTCTGTTCATTTCTCTCGTTAGTCCCGTTTTCTCACTCCTCTTTTGCTCTATTTTACTACTCACTCTTATCTCTCCCCCTGTTTCTCTCCCCGCCTTGGGCGGCAGGTAGCCTAGTGGTTAGAGTGTTGGGCCAGTAACCAAAAGGTAGCTGGATCGAATCCCCAAGCTGACAAGGTGAAAATCTGTCATTCTGCCCCTGAAATGGGCAGTTAACCCACTGTTCCCCGGGTGCCAAAGACGTGGATGTTGATTAAGACAGCCCCCCACACCTCTCTGATTCAGATCGGTTGGGTTAAATGTGGAAGACACATTTCAGTTGAATGCCTTCAACACCCCTTTTCCTTTCCCTATGTGTATTTGGAGCATAGGTCTGTGTGTGTAGGTGCATGCAGAGAGAAGATAGCAGGAACATCTTGTCCTCTGTCTCTCTCTGAGCACGTCCCAGCACCGTCTCTCTCTCACTCTCTCTCTCTCTCTCTCTTCACACGAGAAGCAAAGCGTGAGACTGAGCCGTGATAGAGTAGAGTATACCATAGGGGTGCATTACTTGAAGTGACAGTTAAAAAGGACAAGTGTGCCACCGACAGGAAACAGGACAAGTGTACCACTGGAGGGGAACAGGACAAGTGTACCACTGGAGGGGAACAGGACAAGTGTGCCACCGGAGGGAAACAGGACAAGTGTGCCACCGGAGGGGAACAGGACAAGTGTGCCACCGGAGGGAAACAGGACAAGTGTGCCACCGGAGGGGAACAGGACAAGTGTGCCACCGGAGGGGAACAGGACAAGTGTGCCGCCGGAGGGGAACAGGACAAGTGTGCCGCCGGAGGGGAACAGGACAAGTGTGCCGCCGGAGGGGAACAGGACAAGTGTGCCGCCGGAGGGGAAAAGGACAAGTGTGCCGCCGGAGGAAAAAAGGACAAGTGTGCCGCCGGAGGGGAAAAAGGACAAGTGTGCCGCCGGAGGGGAACAGGACAAGTGTGCCGCCGGAGGGGAACAGGACAAGTGTGCCGCCGGAGGGGAACAGGACAAGTGTGCCGCCGGAGGGGAACAGGACAAGTGTGCCGCCGGAGGGGAACAGGACAAGTGTGCCGCCGGAGGGGAACTGGACAAGTGTGCCGCCGGAGGGGAACTGGACAAGTGTGCCGCCGGAGGGGAACTGGACAAGTGTGCCGCCGGAGGGGAACTGGACAAGTGTGCCGCCGGAGGGGAACTGGACAAGTGTGCCGCCGGTGGGGAACAGGACAAGTGTGCCGCCGGAGGGGACCAGGACAAGTGTGCCACCGGAGGGGAAAAAGGACAATTGAGAAATGAAATGGTCCGAGAGGCTGTGTACCACATGGTTCCTCAAGCTGAGGGATGGGCCTGGAGAAAAATGTAAACACTTAAAGTCATAGACAGAGCTATGGATGCAAGGACTGACCATCCAATATATAAAAAATTGATTTTTAAGCATGTTTTGAGGCTATGCAGAGTTTGTTTACATGTATAATGTTTACAAACATTGGTAAAACAAGCTTATATTTTAGGTTCTGATTGGATTTGACAGTTGAACTAAGCTCATTTAAATGTTATGTTCTTCAAGAAGGAACAGGTAAGTAGAGAAATATATATAAATTATATATAAATTCATAAATCCAAAAATGGATGTAGCAACTGCAGAGATCCCCTTTAAGAACTGAGTCTGACACCTTTACCTTTGGTTTTGTTGTGAATATAAAGGAGATAAATGAATGGGTTGAGGTTCAGGTTATGATATCTCACTGATTCATTTCACTGACAGCTCGTGGAAACACAGTACAAAAATATTAAATCATCAAATAAATGGGAACAAAACAGCTTAATATAACAACAGTGATTATTATCACTTTGAAAGAACAGCAGCACAGTAAACCAGGCGACAGAGAGATGGGTAGATGAGTGGACGGATGGATGAGAGGAGAGCGTGTCAGAAGGCTGGGCACAGAGAGAGAAAGAGAGAAATGACCTCTGGCTGGCCACTTATTGTTGCTCACCGTTATTATTGTTGTGAGTATCTCCCAGGTGCTATTTATAACCCCTGGATGCCCCAGTTACACTACTGCTCAGAAGCGGCTCACTAGTAATATCTTTCTCTCTTTCCCTCTCTTGTTTTGTTCTCCATGCCTCTCGGCTAGGGGGATCCTCAGCCACTGGACTGTGGTGGTGTGGGGCTTTATGGGCGTGTGTCTGTCAAGGGGTGGCTCTGCAGGAGGAATGGAGAAATGGGTGTGCCAATGTGTGCCATGGGGAACCGGAATAGTGATGGCATACTTTGTTGAGGGGACTTTTTAAGTGGAGCACACAACATGAAGGGTAGGGACATGTCTTTGTAGTGGGAAGTTGCTCTGTATTTAGACTTTGTCCTCAAACTCTGAAAAAGTGTCCAGGGAAGCAGCTGTACTCAGCATTACAGTAGCTGTGTACTGTAGAAGTCAGTGTCAATCCAGTAGCAGATGATCTGGACAGTGGACAGATTTACAGCAGTACAGTACAGGCCTGGGACCGTCTGAGGTGGTGTGTTACAGTACACCCTACAAGCCATGGGACCGTCCGGGGTGGTGATGGTACAGTACACCCTACAGGCCATGGGACCGTCCGGGGTGGTGATGGTACAGCAAGCCCTACAGGCCATGGGACCGTCTGGGGTGGTGGTGTTACAGTAAGCCCTACAGGCCATGGGACCGTCCGGGGTTGTGGTGTTACAGTAAGCCCTACAGGCCATAAGACCGGCAGGGGTGGTAATGGTACAATAAGACCTACAGGCCATGGGACTGTCCGGGGTTGTGGTGTTACAGTAAGCCCTACAGGCCATGGGACCGTCCGGGGTGGTGATGTTACAGTAAGCCCTACAGGCCTTGGGACCGTCCGGGGTGGTGATGGTACAGCAAGCCCTACAGGCCATGGGACCGTCCGGGGTGGTGGTGTTACAGTACGCCCTACAGGCCATGGGACCGTCCGGGGTGGTGTGTTACAGCAAGCTCTACAGCTGAAGATGAATAACATTATTTATTGTCCAAATGGACACAAGGTCCAATGGAAATTCGACTTCCGCTTTATCCTAACCCCTCTGACCTTGGCTGCCTGTACCCTATGAACAGTCCATTCACCTCTTGTGTTTGTGTTTGTCCAGGACTGGACTTCCATGTGGACCTTCACAGGATCGGGGCGAAGGAGGGCCTGAAGGGCCGGAAGCTACAGAAAGCCATGGAGAGCTACGCCTGGAACATCACCGTCCTCAAGGTATGAGTACAATACATCCATCCATCCATCCTAAAACACAGGAAACTCTTTGACAAGATACTGTACTATTAAAGACTAATGGATAGTGTACTGTATAGTGTACATCCACACACTTTGTCAACATAACACTAGCAATGTATGGCTAGTGCATCATTCGTTAGAAATACTGCCTCATTCTGCATAAGTTCACAAGATGACTGATTTGCAACAACTTCCAGTAATTTACAGTGATGTTGCTGCTATACTCTCCAAGGAGATTACATCAATTTGGCTAATTGGCACCTCCCTTCTTTGTAATCCTTAAATCTCTTAATTAAATGGTGCAGCTCCGGCCTACATCCTGTATCTGTGGGCTCAGCAGTAACTAACATGATAACACATCCCACATGAAAGAAATACTATAGTATACTATTTACATTTTAGGGGGGGACCTTAGGAGAGGAGGAAGATTATTTAAGATACTGTTTGAAGAGGTAAGGTTTGAGATGTTTTTAGAAGATAGGCAGGGACTCTGCTGTCCTAGCTTCAGAGGGAAGCTGGTTCCACCATTACAGTGCCAGGACAGAGAAGAGCTTTGATTGGGCTGAGCGGGAGCTGCCCTCCTAGGGGTGGGAGGGACAAGAGACCAGAAGTGGGAGAACGGAGTACTCGGGTTGGGGTAAGCATAGCCTGAAGGTAGGGAGTTGCAGTTCCTCTTGCTGTTCCTTAGGTAAGCACCATGGTCTTGCAGTGGAAGTGAGCTTCAACTGGAAGCCAGTGGAGTGTGCGGAGAAGCGGGGTGACATGAGAGAACTTGGGAAGGTTGAAAACCAGGTGGGCTGCACTGTTCTGGATAAGTTGCAGTGGTTTGATGGCACAAGCGGGGAGCCCAGCCAACAGCGAGTTGCAGTAGTCCAGAAGAGAGAGGACAAGTGCCTGGATTAGGAACTGCGCCGCTTCCTGTGTGAGGTAGGGTTGTACTCTACGGATGTTGTAGAGAATGAACCTGCAGGAGCGAGTCACTGCTTTGATGTTTGCAGAGAACAACAGGTTGTTGTCCAGTGTCACACTAAGGTTCTTTGCACTCTGGGAGGGCGACACTGTGGAGTTGTCAACCGTGATGGAGAGGTCTTTGAGCGGGCAGGGCTTCCCCGGGAGGAAGAGCAGCTCCGTCTTGTCGAGGTTGAGCCTGAGGTGGTGGGCCGACATCCAAGTTTAGATATCTGCCAGGCACGCAGAGATGCGTGTCGCCACCTGGGTGTCAGTAGGGGGGATGGAGAAAAGTAGTTGAGGGTCATCTGCATAGCAATGATAGGAGAGACCATGTGAGGATATGACGGAGCTGAGCGATTTGGTATATAGAGAGAAGAGGAGAGGGCCTAGAACCGAGCCCTGGGGGACACCAGTAGTGAGAATACGTTGGGCAGACACAGATCCTCTCCATGTCACCTGGTAGGAGTGGCCTGCAAGGTAGGATTCAATCCAGGAGTGGGCAGAGCCTGAGACGCCCAGCCCTGAGAGGGTGGAGAGGAGGATCTGATGGTTCACAGTGTCGAAGGCAGCGGATAGATCAAGGAGGATGAGAACAGAGGAAGTGCGAAAAGGCTCCATGACACAATGAAGAGCAGTCTCGGTTGAGTGACCCATCTTGAAGCCAGACTGGTTAGGGTCAAGAAGGTCTTTTCTGAGAGAGATAATGAGAAATTTCATCAGAGACAACACGCTCAAGTGTTTTGGAAAGAAAAGAAAGAAGGGATGCAGGTCTATAGGTTTTGATGCCAGATGAGTTGAGTGTTGGTTTCTTGAGGAGGGTAGCGACTCGGGCCATTTTGAAGTCAGAGGGGACTCAGCCAGTGGTCAGGGATGAGTTCATGAGGGAAGTGAGGAATGGGAGAAGGTCTCCAGAGATGGTCTGAAGAAGGGAGGAGGGGATGGGGTCGAGTATTCACTGTAGTGTTTTTGCAGACTTTGCTATAGTATTCACTGTAGTGTTTACTGTAGTATTTACAGTTAACTATAGTATAAATACTGTAGTAAAAGAAAACTGTAGTATATACTATAGTAATTAATGTAGTGTTTTTGCGGATTGTAGTATACTGGAGTGTTTTTGTGGACTGTAGTATACTGTAGTATTTACTGTAGTGTTTTTGCTGACATTACTGTAGTATTTACCATAGTGTTTCTGTTTTGTTATCTTTGACATAGATGTGGGGCTTTCTCCTTCAGAAAACCTACTGGAGAAATACTAAAAGAGCACATTTTTCAGAACCTGTAGGTAGGTAGGACTGGGGTCTGAACAGATAGTTCAAAGCTTCTGCTCTTTTCTATAACCTGTAGAGAACACAATATATGGTCAATACTTGGCATGTAGGATTCTCACTTATGGATGGTGCAAATTGTGATATAGAAGAAGGGAATGGGTAGGGTAAATTCAATTAAATACTGTAGTTAAAAAAGTGCAGTTAAAAAAGTGCAGACTGTAGTGTTTTTGCAGACATTACTGTAGTATTTACTACAGTGCTTTTTTTGCATATATAATACTGTAGTATTTACTATAGGATTCTACAACATTCTATAGTAAGTACTACACATGATCGAGGGATACTACAGTGTGTAGTATAGTATTCTACAGTATACTATGTTTTACTATAGAATTCTATAGTAAGTACTGAAATATTCTATACTAAACTGTAGTATTTTTTCATGTGGGATGATACCATCGCACACCATTTGTTAGCCAACATGCACAGTAGGCTCCACCCATCTCCACCATCACCCCCTCTCCCGGGAGTTTGGACCCAGCAGACGTGCCCTTAGGTGGTCCATTGGTGTCACGCTCTCCCCCTTCTCTCTCCCCTCTTCATCTCACTCTCCTTTCCCCTCTATGTCCCCTCTCTCCCCTCTGTATTCCCTATCTCTCTCCCCTCTCTCCCTTCTCTGCCCTCTCTCCCCTGTCTCCTCACCTGTGACACAGGCCCACAATCATATAAAGCGGGGCCCAACGCCCTCGTTTCACAGCCTCAATGAATCCATTACCTGTGGTAATAGCAACACTGATAAAGCACTAAGCCTCGCCACCATCTCGCCAAGACACAAATAAGGACATAGAGGGAATGTGTGATGTGTGTTTTCGATCTCATCTGGATGTAATTATTCAGGATTGAGTGAATTGTTTAGCCTGGTTTGGGGCTCCGCCGGGCTGGCAGCCAGAGAGAGAGGGAGGATGTGACCAGAGACACATTTGATTCCCCAGGACCTTTTTTTTAATCAGGGAGACGTTTGGGCTGCATCAAACAGGACCAGAAACAAAGAAGAAATGGAAAAGGATAGAAGCGAGAATGGAAATGGAATGCTCCAAGGTAGTGCTAGCCACTCGACAAGGTTAATAGTAGTTCTAGATGCACCTTCAAAAAGGGTGTTGCTCAACCTATTTTATTTGGACTCATTGTTCTTTGGCAGCATATGTGGCTGGCAGTCTTATCTTAATTAAGCTTTAATTCACTCTATAGAACTGAAGGACTTAATTAAGCACTTAACCTGTTGGGTCTAGGGGGCAGCATTTGCACGTCTGGATAAAAAAAATGTACCCGATTTAATCTGGTTACTAATCCTACCCAGTAACTAGAATATGCATATACTTATTATATATGGATAGAAAACACTCTAAAGTTTCCAAAACTGTTTGAATGGTGTCTGTGAGTATAACAGAACTCATTTGGCAGGCAAAACCCTGAGACATTTTCTGACAGGAAGTGGATACCTGATGTGTTGTATTGACTTTAAAGCTATCCCATTGAAAAACACAGGGGTTTAGGAATATTTTGGCACTTCCTATTGCTTCCACTAGATGTCACCAGCCTTTACAAAGTGTTTTGAGTCTTCTGGAGGGAGATCTGACCGAACAAGAGCCATGGAACGGTGATGTCCCATTAGACACCTGGCGCGCTACTTCATGTTGGGTACCCTCGTTCCAATACGTTATAAAAGGCTATGCATTCGTCCACCTTGAATATTATTCATGTTCTGGTTAAAAAAGGCCCTAATGATTTATGCTATACAACGTTTGACATGTTTGAACGAACGGAAATATATTTTTTCCCCTCGTTCATGACGAGAAGTCCGGCTGGCTTACATCATGTGCTAACGAGACGGAGATTTTTGGACATAAATGATGAGCTTTTTTGAACAAAACTACATTCGTTATGGACCTGTGATACCTGGAAGTGACATCTGATGAAGAGAATCAAAGGTAATGGATTATTTACATAGTATTTTCGATTTTAGATCTCCCCAACATGACGTCTAGTCTGTATCGCAACGCGTATTTTTCTGGGCACAGTGCTCAGATTATTGCAAAGTGTGATTTCCCAGTAAGGTTATTTTTAAATCTGGCAAGTTGATTGCGTTCAAAAGATGTAAATCTATAATTCTTTAAATGACAATATAATATTTTACCAATGTTTTCTAATTTTAATTATTTAATTTGTGACGCTGACTTGACTGCCGGTTATTGGAGGGAAACGATTTCCTCAACATCAATGCCATAGTAAAACGCTGTTTTTGTATATAAATATGAACTTGATAGAACTAAAAATGCATGCATTGTCTAACATAATGTCCTAGGAGTGTCATCTGATGGAGATTGTAAAAGGTTAGTGTATCATTTTAGCTGGTTTTATGGTTTTGGTGACCCTGTCTTTGACTTGACAAAACATTACACACAACTCTTGTAAATGTACTGTCCTAACATACTCTAAATTTATGCTTTCGCCGTAAAACCTTTTTGAAATCGTAAAACGTGGTTAGATTAAGGAGATGTTTATCTTTCAAATGGTGTAACATAGTTGTATTTTTGAAAAATTTGAATTTTGACATTTATTTGGATTCAAATTTGCCGCTCTTGAAATGCACCTGCTGTTGATGGAGTGCACCACAGGTGGCACGCTAGCGTCCCACCTAGCCCCAAGAGGTTAAGAAGCCTAACGTGGACACACAAAACCTAATGCCTTACCCCCCTCCATCCCTCCACCCCTCATCCTTCTCTCTCCTTCCTCCTTCCTCGTGTCTGTACGGTGAGTTATGGGTACAGGCAGCATGTCCGTATCTGCATAGCACAGCAGCCCAAGTCCAGGCAGGCAGTCACCTCTCAATTCAGCCCAACTCACTGGTTCCACATTCCGTTTATAGAAACTTAAGAAGCTGCAAAGACACTATGGGATTGTAGAGACCACTACCTACCCCCCCAGCAACACCAGCTAGCCTGATTCTCTAGATACAGTATTATTCTTGAAGCATAGTAACTTAGAAGTCAATGATTAAAGGACTGTCCATGTTGAAGCTCCTCCTGTCACCAGTCTCTTCTCTTTGCTTAGTGCTCTCTCCACAGCTAACCTATTTCACTGAGTCCTCTGACCCATATGTTCAGATCTGGAGGCAAATTGGAGGTTGAGATAACCTTCCCAAAAATAAACAATTATAGAAACAGGTTAATGGACTGTGTTAAGGACGAGGAAGGAACAACTGTGATTGGTTAGGAGTTCTACAGATGGAGATGTGTGATTGGTGGTTCTGTGTGCTGTGGAGCCTCAGCCTTGGCTAACCCCCAGTGGAATGCTGTGCAGGCCAGGCCAGCTGCGGGATTGAGTGGACCCGTAGCCATGGTTGAGCTCAGCCCATTATGATTTGGTTCCGGTACCACCAGCCAAGTCCCTGACTGGCACAGCGACACCAGCTTTGTGACTCACACAGGAACATTACATCATTTCTCAAACATCTGATTTATTCATGCTGTTGGAGTGGATTGTGTTTTGAGGCACTTCATGTAGAAGACTTGTCGCTAAGTATTACCCTCATGTGAGAGGGGAACAAGAGGCATTTTGTCCAGAGTTGTACCCTCAACCCCCCTGAACTACACGCCACTCTAACCTGTCTGCCCACAAACAGACAGGCAGACAGACAGGACATGTTCCCTGGTCCCTGCCTCAAACAGTATCGTCCCACAGGGACGTCTCTCAGGCTCCCTTAGCCAGCTAACTGCTGACGACGGCAGGGTCGAATATGTGAGTATGGTGATGAGACTCAGAGAGCTTCAGAGACAACCAGAGTCAGAGAATAGGGGACAGTTGCTGTTGAGGTGGGCTGTGAAGGGATGTGGTGGGTGGGATGGTGGTGGAGGACATGGAGAAAGAGAAATACTGGGATAGTGATAGTGGTAAGGATGTAGAGAGAAGACATGGAAGACAAGAGGGGAGAAGAGAAGAGGGGACTGTTAAGTGGTTAGTAGTGAGGGTCTGTGTTTTTTTTTAGGGACACACGTTTTGGAGGGGGCTGGTTTTGTTTTGTTGTTGAGGATGAAGTCCCAGGAACCCCTTTCTACGTCTTTCCAATCTGTGTCTACGGAGATGAATCCAGGCCCACAACACTACAGAATAGAGCCAGCAGGGCTGCAGTAGCCCATTCTTTCACTCAGAAACCAAGGCAGCCACGGAAACTGCCCTGATTGACTTTACAACGCCATAAAGCGGGATGCCTGCCCTGACCACTTCCTCCCCATCTGGCCAGGTTTCATCTCTGGGTGTTCCTAAATAAAGAGGATGATGATGATGATGGTGTGGGATCACTTATCAACAGATTACTTTTGAAGGGGCTCCGAGGAACCGCAGAGAATTCCTCCAACCATACTGCAGTATGGATGTAGGCTGCCATCTGCTGGCTAAAATAATGTAGTGCATTAAATTGTATTTGTCACATGCTTTGTAAACAACAGGTGTAGACTAACAGCGAAATGCTTACTTAAGGGGCTAGGTGGGACGCTAGCGTGCCACCCGTGGTGCACTCCATCAACAGCAGGTGCATTTCAAGAGCGGCAAATTTGAATCCAAATAAATGTCAAAATTCAAATTTTTCAAAAATACAACTATGTTACACCATTTGAAAGATAAACATCTCCTTAATCTAACCACGTTTTACGATTTCAAAAAGGTTTTACGGCGAAAGCATAAATTTAGAGTATGTTAGGACAGTACATTTACAAGAGTTGTGTGTAATGTTTTGTCAAGTCAAAGACAGGGTCACCAAAACCATAAAACCAGCTAAAATGATACACTAACCTTTTACAATCTCCATCAGATGACACTCCTAGGACATTATGTTAGACAATGCATGCATTTTTAGTTCTATCAAGTTCATATTTATATACAAAAACAGCGTTTTACTATGGCATTGATGTTGAGGAAATCGTTTCCCTCCAATAACCGGCAGTCAAGTCAGCGTCACAAATTAAATAATTAAAATTAGAAAACATTGGTAAAATATTATATTGTCATTTAAAGAATTATAGATTTACATCTTTTGAACGCAATCAACTTGCCAGATTTAAAAATAACCTTACTGGGAAATCACACTTTGCAATAATCTGAGCACTGTGCCCAGAAAAATACGCGTTGCGATACAGACTAGACGTCATGTTGGGGAGATCTAAAATCGAAAATACTATGTAAATAATCCATTACCTTTGATTCTCTTCATCAGATGTCACTTCCAGGTATCACAGGTCCATAACGAATGTAGTTTTGTTCAAAAAAGCTCATCATTTATGTCCAAAAATCTCCGTCTCGTTAGCACATGATGTAAGCCAGCCGGACTTCTCGTCATGAACGAGGGGAAAAAATATATTTCCGTTCGTTCAAACATGTCAAACGTTGTATAGCATAAATCATTAGGGCCTTTTTTAACCAGAACATGAATAATATTCAAGGTGGACGAATGCATAGCCTTTTATAACGTATTGGAACGAGGGTACCCAACATGAAGTAGCGCGCCAGGTGTCTAATGGGACATCACCGTTCCATGGCTCTTGTTCGGTCAGATCTCCCTCCAGAAGACTCAAAACACTTTGTAAAGGCTGGTGACATCTAGTGGAAGCAATAGGAAGTGCCAAAATATTCCTAAACCCCTGTGTTTTTCAATGGGATAGGTTTAAACTCAATACAACACATCAGGTATCCACTTCCTGTCAGAAAATGTCTCAGGGTTTTGCCTGCCAAATGAGTTCTGTTATACTCACAGACACCATTCAAACAGTTTTGGAAACTTTAGAGTGTTTTCTATCCATATATAATAAGTATATGCATATTCTAGTTACTGGGTAGGATTAGTAACCAGATTAAATCGGGTACATTTTTTTTATCCAGACGTGCAAATGCTGCCCCCTAGACCCAACAGGTTAAAGATAAAAAATGGAAACAGTGACACGAAGAATAAATTCACAGTGAATTACGCATAACAATGACGAGTAAAAATAACATGGCTATATACAGGGAGTACAAATACTGAGTTGATGTGCAGGGGTACGAGGTAATTGAGGTAGCTATATACATTTATGTAGGGTTAAATTGACTAGGCAATTGGATAGATAATAGACAGTAGCAGCAGTGGGTATCCATTTGATCCATTTGTCCTGTTGGTTCTAGACTTGGTGCACTGGTACCGCTTGCCATGCGGTAGCAGAGAGAACTATCTATGGCTTGGGTGACTGGAGTCTGAACAGTTTTTGGGCCTTCCTCTGACAACGTCTGATATAGAGGGCATTACTAAAACACATGAGTGACGGCATTCTCTCTCTCTTTCTCATTTGTCTCTCTCTCTCTTTCTTGTCTCGCTCTCTCAGGGTCAGGCGGACCTCCTGAAGCACGCTAAGAGTGAGGCTTTGGACACTCTGCGTCAGATCCACTGTGCCACCCAGTCCTGTGGCCTGAGCAAGAACGGAGCTACCTCCCCTCAGCTCCAACACCCTCCACTGCAAGCGCAGGCCCAGTACCAGGCCCAGCCCCACCATTCACCCCAATCTCACCATCTCCAACCTCAGGCCCAGACCCAACCCCAGGCCCAGCCTCTGTCCCAACACCTGGCTGAACCCCAGCCCGAGGCCCAATCACAGCTCCAGGCCCAGCTCCATACTCAACACCATCCCCTGACTCAGCGTCTGCTCCTGCCTCCCCTCCCACCACAGCCCCCACAGTACAGGGCAGCAGGCTCTCACGATGCCATCTCTGAGAACGAGACGGCCAGCGATGGCTCCTGCTGACCCGTTGCCTGTACCCGCAGTGGAGTCCACCCAAAGAGAGACAGGGAGAGGAGAATAGAAAGAGAGAGGGGGCTTGAGAAGCAGAGAGGAGAAGAGCAAAGAACATGGATGGTTCCTTTAACACCCCCGAAGATGGACAGGCAGAGTGAGATAGAAAGGAAAAAAGAGGAGAGGGAGAAGGAGAGAATGAAGGAGATGGAGAAGGAGAGAATGAAGGAGATGGAGAAGGAAAAAGAGCAGGAAAGGGCGAGGGAGAGAGATGGTGAGAAGGAAAGAGCAGAAGAGAAACAGCAAATAGAGCAAGGGACGGGGAAGAAAACTCACCGTAAAAGACAAGAGACACAAGTTTGAAAATGTATTGTTTTAGAGACAAAGAAGAAATGTCTCTGTCAGCTCTCTCTCCTGTCCTATTTATCTCTCTTGGATTCGAAAGAGCGAATAACACCCATATTAGCGAATTCAGTCAGTCTCTCAGTCAGTCAATCGTTGAGTCAGTCAGTCTGTCAGGAGAGTCTCGCAGTCTTTCTCTGGGCAGTGCCAGCACTGCGGGTACAGGCACCTATGGCATTTCATACCGCACAAGTTCGCCTTTGGATTCCCCTAGGATAACCATAGCATGTCCTGGACCCTTTCCTTCTCTCCTCCTATATCATCTCCCTTATGTTTACTCCATATACCTGTAGATCTGCCCTTCCATGTATCATCCTGAGCTTCAACCCTTTTGCCCTTCTCTCTGAGGAGGAGGCTGCCGTTTTAAATGCACAACGTAGAGCAGCTCACACGGACTCTGAGCTCTGTAGGGATCTTAGCTAGAGGACCATTACTGCACAAACAAACCTGGGAGCTGTCTGTGAGAGAGACGGTAAAGGACTGCTGTCCTATCTGTCAGTCTCTACCTACCTGGCCTTTGCAATGATGCGCTGGCTCCCCCTGCTGGAGACTCCAACCTCCGCAGGACCCCAAACACTTGCACAGTGCCCCTTAATTAAGATTTGTATTTTTGTTAATTGTCAATCACAACATGCCTGGATGCTTAGTAGGGGGTCTCCCCAGCGCCTCTCCAGGGGCTGTGTGCGTAACGTCCCGTATGTTACTGTCGTCGTCCCATGGATGGAGGGAGCCTGGCCGTGCTCTGCCCACGCTCCAGCTCTCAAAAGGTAGCTACTAGCTAGAGCTCACCAGCCTGTTTTAACTGGAACAGTCTGTCGACCCCGTCTGCGCTGAAGAGACTTAAGGACTCTATAGGTCAAAGATCACAAGAGAAACATGGACCTGGGGCAGATTCCTGCTGTCAATCAAACACACACCTAACCTAAAAGAGAAACTATGAATCTATATAGATGTATACTGTATGTATGTACAAGTAATGAAGAGACCCTTTACATTTATCTCAGATAATTCTCCCGAAAACAAAAGATCCCATTGATATGATTGTTATAATTGATGTTAGTTATATTCATATTACAATTATTTTATATACAGTACATTGCTTCTACATATACAGTGACTTCATACCTGTTGTTCTGTGCTGCAGATCAAGACAGGTGGTGTGGAATGTTGGGTGTAGGGGTTAGAGGTCAGGGTGGGTTTGGGTTGGGGGTCATCATTCCAAAAATTGGGTCAAACAATAACCTGACTTGTGTTTCACTGCAAAGTGATGTGGTTCTGTATGAGCTCCTTAAAATGGCCCATTAAAACTGGCTTCATTGTTTGTCCTGCCTCCTGTTCTTCAATTCTTCCACTTTGTCATTGTCTTTATGCTGGCAGCCTACCTGACATGAATATGTAGGATTCCTTCTGCAGGAAAAGAATGGGGAATATATTGTATGAAGCAATTCTGAGGCAGATCCAGAAGGTGGCGACAAATAGTAGGGAAAAGGTTATGAGTGACAGTGTCTATGAGGAAATGGGCATGAGGGATTCAGCCTTTTGCTAAAGTCAGGTGCTATACCTCATCTCTGTACCCCACACATACAGTGCCTTGCAAAAGTATTCATCCCCCTTGGTGTTTTTCCTATTTTGTTGCATTACAACCTGTCATTTAAATGGATATTTATTTGGATTTCATGGAATGGACATCCACAAAATATTCCAAATTGGTGAAGTGAAATGAAAAAAATAACATGTTTTTAAAAATTCTAAAAAATTTTAAGCTGAAAAGTGGTGCGTGCATATGTATTCACCCCCTTTGCTATGAAGCCCCTAAATAAGATCTGGTGCAACCAATTACCTTCAGAAGTCACATAATTAGTTAGATTGCACACAGGTGGACTTTATTTAAGTGCCACATGATCTCAGTATATATACAGTTGAAGTCGGAAGTTTACATACACTTAGGTTGGAGTCATTAAAACCTGTTTTTCAACCGCTCCACAAATTTCTTGTTAACAAACTATAGTTTTGGCAAGTCGGTTAGGACATCTACTTTGTGCATGACACAAGTCATTTTTCCAACAATTATTTCACTTATAATTCACTGTATCACAATTCCAGTGGGTCAGAAGTTTAAATACACCAAGTTGACTGTGCCTTTAAACAGCTTGGAAAATTCCAGAAAATGATGTCATGGCTTTAGAAGCTTCTGATAGGCTAATTGACATCATTTGAGTCAATTGGAGGTGTACCTGTGGATGTATTTTAAGGCCTACCTTCAAACTCAGTGCCTCTTTGCTTGACATCATGGGAAAATGAAAAGAAAATCAGCCAAGACCTCAGAAACAGAATTGTAGAACTCCACAAGTCTGGTTCATCCTTGGGAGCAATTTCCAAACGCCTGAAGGTACCACGTTCATCTGTACAAACAATAGTACGCAAGTATAAACACCATGGAACCATGTAGCCGCCATACTGCTTAGGAAGGAGACACGTTCTGTCTCCTAGAGATGAACGTACTTTGGTGCGAAAAGTGCAAATCAATCCCAGAACAACAGCAAAGGACCTTGTGAAGATGCTGGAGGGAACAGGTACAAAAGTATCTATATCCACAGTAAAACGAGTCCAACATCGACATAACCTGAAAGGCCGCTCAGCAAGGAAGAAGCCACTGCTCCAAAACCGCCATAAAAAAGAGAGACTACGGTTTGCAACTGCACATGGGGACAAAGATCGTACTTTTTGGAGAAATGCCCTCTGGTCTGATGAAACAAAAATAGAACTGTTTGCCATAATGACCATCGTTATGTTTGGAGGAAAAAGGGCTTGCAAGCTGAAGGACACCATACCAATCGTGAAGCACGTGGCTGGCAGCATCATGTTGTGGGGGTGCTTTGCTGCAGTAGGGACTGGTACACTTCACAAAATAGATGGCATCATGAGGGAGGAAAAGTATGTGGATGTATCGAAGCAACATCTCACGACATCAGTCAGGAAGTTAAAGCTTGGTCGCAAATGGGTCTTCCAAATGGACAATGACCCCAAGCATACTTCCAAAGTTGTGGCAAAATGGCTTAAGGACAACAAAGTCAAGGTATTGGAGTGGCCATCACAAAGCCCTGACCTCAATCCCATAGAAAATGTGTGGGCAGAACTGAAAAAGCGTGTGCGAGCAAGGAGGCCTACAAATCTGACTCAGTTACACCAGCTCTGTCAGGAGGAATGGGCCAAAATTCACAACTTATTGTGGGAAGCTTGTGGAAGGCTACCCGAAATGTTTGACCCAAGTTAACCTGTTTAGGATAGGGGGCAGTATTTTCACGGCCGGATAAAAAACGTACCCGATTTAATCTGGTTATTACTCCTGCCCAGAAACTAGAATATGCATATAATTATTTGATTTGGATAGAAAACACCCTAAAGTTTCTAAAACTGTTTGAATGGTGTCTGTGAGTATAACAGAACTCATATGGCAGGCCAAAACCTGAGAAGATTCCATACAGGAAGTGCCCTGTCTGACCATTTCTTGTCCTTCTATAGCCTCTTTATCGAAAATAGAGGATCTCTGCTGTAACGTGACATTTTCTAAGGCTCCCATAGGCTCTCAGAAGGTGCCAGAATGGGGAATGATGACTCTGCAGTCCCTGGGCGAAAAACTGTAGGGGTTTTGGAAAGTGGTCGTTCTGAGAACAATGACACGGGTATGCGCGTGCATGTGAAGACTCCATTTTCTATTTTCAGTGTTTGAACGAAAACAAGGTCTCCCGGTCGGAATATTATCGCTATTTTACGAGAAAAATTGTATAAAAATTGATGTTAAACAGCGTTTGACATGCTTCGAAGTACGGTAATGGAATATTTTGAAATTTTTTGTCACGATATGCGCCGGCGCGTCACCCTTCGGATAGTGTCTTGAACGCAAGAACAAAACGCAGCTATTTGGATATAACTATGGATTATTTGGAACAAAAACAACATTGGGTGTTGAAGTAGAAGTCCTGGGAGTGCATTCTGACGAAGAACAGCAAAGGTAATCCAATTTTTCTTATAGTAAATCTGAGTTTGGTGAGTGCCAAACTTGGTGGGTGTCAAAATAGCTAGCCATGATGGCCGGGCTATCTACTCAGAATATTGCAAAATGTGCTTTCACCGAAAAGCTATTTTAAAATCGGACACCGCGATTGCATAAAGGAGTTCTGTATCTATAATTCTTAAAATAATTTATGTTTTTTGTGAACGTTTATCGTGAGTAATTTAGTAAATTCACCGGAAGTTTTCGGTGGGTATGCTAGTTCTGAACGTCACATGCTAATGTAAAAAGCTGGTTTTTGATATAAATATGAACTTGATTGAACAAAACATGCATGTATTGTATAGCATAATGTCCTAGGAGTGTCATCTGATGAAGATCATCAAAGGTTAGTGCTGCATTTAGCTGTGGTTTTGTTTTTTGTGACATTATATGCTAGCTTGAAAAATGGGTGTGTGATTATTTCTGGCTGGGTACTCTGCTGACATAATCTAATGTTTTGCTTTCGTTGTAAAGCCTTTTTGAAATCGGACAATGTGGTTAGATAAAGGAGAGTCTTGTCTTTAAAATGGTGTAAAATAGTCATATGTTTGAAAAATGGAAGTTTGGGGATTTCTGAGGTGTTTGTAATTCGCGCCACGCTCTATCATTGGATATTGGCGAGACGTTCCGCTAGCGGTACATCTAGATGTAAGAGGTTTTAACCAATTTAAAGGCAATGCTACCAACTACTAATTGAGTGTATGTAAACTTCTGACCCACTAGGTGATGAAAGAAATAAAAGCTGAAATAAATCATTCTCTCTACTATTATTCTGACATTTCACATTCTTATAATAAAGTGGTGATCCTAACTGACCTAAGACAGGGAATTTTTACTAGGATTAAATGTAAGTAATTGTGAAAAACTGAGTTTAAATGTATTTGGGTAAGGTGCATGTAAACTTCCGACTTCAACTGTACACCTGTTCTGAAAGGCCCCAGAGTCTGCAACACCACCAAGCAAGCGACACCACCAAGCAAGTGTCACGTCCTGACCATGGTAAGCTGTTATTTTCTATGGTAGAGTAGGTCAGGGTGTTGTGAGAGGGGGGTTTATTTTATGTGTTCTATTTCTATGTTCTTAGGTTCTAGTTTTTGTATTTCTATGTTGGTTTGTTTGGGATGATCTCCAATTAGAGGCAGCTGGTCCTCGTTGTCTCTAATTGGAGATCATACTTAAGTAGGGATTTTTCTTCCTGGGTTTTGTCGGTGATTATTTTTGAGTAGTGTTTGTTTCTCCTCTGCGTCACGGTTTGTTGTTTTGTCTATTCAGTTATTTGATGTATTGCATAGGTTCACAGAGTAAATAAAATGTGGAACTATACACACGTTGCACCTTGGTCCTCTCCTTTTGACAGCCGCGACAGCAAGCAACACCATGAAGACCAAGGAGCTCTCCAAACAGGTCAGGGACAAAGTTGTGGAGAAGTACAGATCAGGGTTGAGTTATAAAAAATATCAGAAACTTTGAACATCCCACAGAGCACCATTAAATCCATTATTAAAAAATGAAAAGAATATGGCACAACAACAAACCTGCCAAGAGAGGGCCGCCCACCAAAACTCACGGACCAGGCAAGGAGGGCATTAATCAGAGAGGTAACTAAGAGACCAACGATAACCCTGAAGGAGCTGCAAAGCCCCACAGCAGAGATTGGAGCATGTGTGCACATGCATATGGCCAGTGTTCTGCGGTGACGTTTAAAAATGTTGCTGTACATTGATGTCTAAAAAATTAGGCTACAGAAAATGTGGACTTGTGTAAGCCTCGCCGCTATACTCAAGTATGTGGGCGTACTGCAGTGACGTCTAAAATGCTTTGAATTAATCAGCACCTTGGAGAGTGCTGTCCATTTCACCACCATAGATAGTAGGCTACTTGGCTGTTTACTCTGTCTGCTGCGCTGCTATATAGTGTTTGACACTTTTTTTCTCAATATGTTCCGGTAACTCAGAGCCCCCTGGATAACCCCCTCACGCTCACTATGTGTTCCGGGACCTCCAGATTTACAAATAAAGCACTGCCCAACGCTCTAACCTCTAGGCTACCTGCCGCCCTATAGGGAAAGGGGAACAAGGTGCCTCTACCACCAATGACCAATAGCTAGAGGGATAACATCACTGAAACAACAAACACACTGTTCTAGGTGTGTCAGTATTCCCGGAGCGACACGTCATATTTAATACAATAGAGAGAATGATCACTAGCCCTCATTAGGACTGTTAGGTGACCCTCTAATTACAGACCATTCAGTCAGTCAGCTTCTAAAGGTTATCAGGGATAGTTCTTTGTGTTCCCTCATACCTTTGATGAGACCATGTCTATTGCTGCAGCTAATTAACCATGTCTCCCTCACCACTAATCATAACGCTATGTCCTAACGAAGCTCACCACCACCCTGACATGACAGCATTCCACTACTTTACTCAAAACCAAGGAAATATCCTAGAGATGGTCTGTGGCAGGATCAGAGTCATTAAGGACTTCTGATAGACTCATCAAATGAGCAAATGAGTCAAACGTTACAACAGAAAATGAGCATTGACGGACAGTCTTTTTGTTGATGTCCCCATCGACTGGACTAAAGATATCTTAATGACGTCTATGGAGGGTATAAATGAGACAACATAGGGCCTTATAAAAGGAGACTGGCTTCAGAGAGAGGTGAGAGTAGAAGTGGACCCCACAGCCTTTAACAGAACATGTGTTTCAACACAAAGCACCTTACTACAGCACCAGGGATGGACACAGCATGCTCAACCACCAAGGTAGGATCAACTATGTAACACAGCTTTTATTGCAGATGTTTTTACTGTGGAATATTTTAAGCTGCCATTATGTTCCTCAGACAAAGGTCATGTAGGTACAAAAGGGGATGTTCAGAAAAGTACATCAGGTATTGTTTTTGGATGCTTTTAAATAGGAATGGTAATGCTCGCTAACGCTCCCCAATTTGCATTGAGTGTTTTTAGAATGGAGATGGAACACCACTATTTGCACTTAGCGTGTCAGTCACTGCCCTGATATTTACATGGGTTTGAATTCCTTTCAGTCTATTGAATGGGGTTTTTGGTAATGGGTGTAAGGATATTAAGCAATATCATAATCTTTCAAAAATTGCAAGACCTTGTCTGAAGAAAACACTCTAAAACTGATAGTTGTTAGCAGACATGACTAAAAGCTTTCTGAAATTGTCCTCAATTAATATTCCTGAGTACATTTTCGCCTTCATTTTTTATATTAACCATAGTTATATTAACACAGGCCTATGCATCTCTCTATCTCACACTCTCCTTTTTTTATGTTTGAGTTTGCAAGAAAGGCATTTCACTATACTTGTGCATGTGACATTAAAAAATGTGAATCTTTCTCTCTCTCATGAAGTTCTAACACTGAAATACTGTATCTGCTGTATCAGAAACTCAAGGTTCTCATCTTGTTGCTACTCGTCTCTCATCTGGCCTGTGATGCTCAGGGGGTTGCCAACTGTTGCAGACAGAAATCCCACTCCTGCCGTCTTTACGTCCTGCTCTGTCGCTCAGGTAATGGGACGGGGACAAGGGGACCCCTCGCTGATGACGCAGCCGCTGGAATCCTCACACTCGGTAAACGGAAAGAAACTGATGAACGTCGCTTGCAGAGCCGGTTGAATCAGCTACTCCACGGGTCACGGAACCAAGCGGCGGGAATCTTGACGATGGGGAAGAGGACCGAAGACACAGCAGAACCGCTCATGTGCTTGTTTCCCATTTTAGAGACAGCCCCCACTACCACGGCCCAGTTGGTTTTACAACTCCCATTCAAGTGATTCATCTGGAAAACATCAATTTTGATGCATCATTTTTGAGGGACTGCGTCAAACATGGACTAAAGAAAAATATATGAAAACATGGGTTTTGGGTAAAATATTCCTTTAAGATTTAATTTGTTTGTGGAGTAGGTGTTAGTAATTCTGTTAGTAATGTTGTAAATATTGTCTATGATCTCATTGGTGTAATAAAATGTGATAATGGTCACATGTAGCACCGTTGTATTTGCTTCCCTTGTGTCTCTTTGTATTTTAGGTGATGGGAAAGTAAATATGAAGAAAGTGACTGTCTTGAGGGTTGAGTCATCTAGTTGTGTCTATGTTATGGCATCACAACACTGGCATCACAATAGCCAATAGCCCCAACCAGCCCAAATCATCAACCCCTAAATCAGCCATGAGCACATGGGTAGGTGTGTTTGTTCAAGTGAGTGTATGTACCAGAACAGTACTTTTCCCAGAAAGACCTTGGTTTCTGTGAAAGCTGGAGGTCTGCTATATTTTCCATCTCTCTTTCATTCTAACCTGCCCTGCCTCTCGAAACTGACTCCATGATTCTTCCTCTTTCACAACTTTTCTCATGGGGGCAGCATGGAGCTGCTTCAAGGCTCAAGTCTGAATGGATCTCTGTGTTACTCAGAGGCCACATATTGTAGTCTGTTGTATAGCCACAGATCGAGGTCAAGACCCACTGTATTTCTCCATCATTGCATTACATTCTCTTGCCACATTATTTGTCCCGATCTTCTTACCTTGTAGCTTCTTTTTAAATGTTTGTACTTTATATATAGGTAATAACTGAAAAACATCATTGTAACCATTGTTAAGGAAGTAAAGTCTCAGGCTATTCTGCAGTCTTGTTTGTGTGTTCTTCATGCGTACAGTACTTCCATCCACTCACCTGGTCACAAACACACCAACAATTCACCATGCAATATCGACAGAAAAACACCAACACACGTTCACCGTGCCATGTTTTCTCTCGGTTACATGTCAGATCGCCTGGTAGGTATAGAGGAGGTGCTAATTAGAACAGGTGCTTAAGAGAGAGAGGGAGTCTGTCTGGGATACATTTCTATATTCATTTACTCATGCAGTACCAAGCTACCCAGCTAGCACATTTGGTTCCTTCCATGTTGTGAGAATGTACATTTTTGGTTTCCCATTGGTTCTGGGAACGAAGCCATAATTTTCCTGACTGGTAAAACTGAACGTTTTTTGGGGGTTCTGGGAATGTACATTTTTAGGTTGCAGGGAGGTTCTGAAAACAATTTACTATGGTTCCCTGAAAGTTTTCCTGGGAGGTTTTATTAACATTCTGAGAATGAAATGTAAAGGTTATTTGGAGTTTTTTTTGGAACTTCCTCAACTTTCACTGACTGTTTCAATAAGACTTTTAATAACACTGATAGCTTAGGTTAATTGTTTTGAACTCCAAGCACAGATAGGACATACGGAAATGAATTTGCTTAGCATTAATCATGCAAACACATTTATTTTTTATTGTGGCACGGCATCAGTGGGATTTGAACCTATGAGCTTCTATGCAGGACGGAGCTAGCATGCCATGTTTTTTTTTTCACTCATTCAAAGCTGTTCATTTTAGTCTATTCAAACAGATTGCATTTCAAAGGAAACAAGCACTCCTTAAGATCAGGTGTGGCCAATTAGTGGTCGCGCCCAACACACCTGAACACACTTAACAAGATAGAGGATAGAGAGACCCCTTGTTGACCCTGAGTACAGAATGTATATGTTTTAAAAAGCATTCTTAAAACATTCTTTGAACGTTACTAATGTTTTCTTGTGGTTTTTATGGAAAGTCTTCTTAATGTTCTGAGAACATGACTTTAAATAGAACCACAAGGAAACCTGTAGGAAATGTTATGCTGAAATACTGAAATTCCCACAGAAGAACGTTGTTTCTCAACGTTCTCTGAACTATTTGAGAACATTCCCAATGCCAAACCAGTTGCAAAACTTTTCTAGAACATTACCAAAAATTAAATTAAATGTAACCAGGTTTGAACTTTTAGGAAACGTTCTGTTAAAGTAATGAAATGGTTTTTTTGTCAAGTTCCTTAAATGTGCTGAGAATGTTCCAAGGCCAAGCAACTATCCTGAACAATTCCCAGAACGTTGTGAGAAGGTTGTATGCAAAATAACCAGAGGACAACCATGCTCTCACCAAGCTCTAAGAAACATGGTTCTCAGAACATTATGTGCTAGCTGGGTAAGATGCTTATAAGACCTTATAGGCTTTTGATGATGTATGTGTTTATGTATATACATGTGAATCTTGTTCCTTATATATTCTAAAGCTGTGTGTGTGCGTGCGTGTGTGCCTACATGCGTGTGTGTACAATTTGCCTCCCTGTGCATGTCAACAGGTATACATGGGTATTCTCATCCCTATTTTCTTGTAAGGATACAGGATCAGAAGTGGATGATGGCAGTGGTGTGTATAGCAGAAAAAGAGGGAGGGGAGAGGCAGAATGAAAGAGAAAGCCAGATGAGATTCACTGGTCTACTGACTGCCAGTGTTTCTGTTGGTGGGGGTGCAACAAGAGAGAGTGTCTATTAGTGTGTGAAGGAGAGAGATGATGAGAGGACAGAGTAAGATAAGGTATAGAGCCTGAAGGCGTGCGCAAGAAGGAGAATGAACCGAGAAATGTATTGTTAATAAACAGTGAGAAGTGGAGAGTAGCAGGGGGTTCTCGCTTTCGGGGAAAGGGAGAGAGACAAAAGAGAAAGAGGAAAGGGAGATAGAGGGAGGGAGAGAGAGAGAAAGAAACAGAAACAGGGAGAGAGGGGTGATAGAGCGATAGAGAATGGCAGAGACTGTGTGATAGAGAGAAGAGAGAGAGAGAGAGTACTGACTCAGATAACGGAAGTGGCGTGCGCATCCTGCTCTCCTGCTGGGGCTAGATGAGACTTCAGACTGATCTGTGAGGAGAGAAGAACAGAGAGATACACTACCTAACTTGATGACTCTAAGCTGACAGTGAGTTACAACACCTTAGCTTGATCCAAGGTGAGAAGAATAACTACCCACACTACAGAGAAGGAAGGAGCTAGAGAGAAAGAAAGAAAGATAATCAGCCTTACTTGGGATAAAGAAGAGGAAAGGTGGAAGAAAGAAGGCTATAAACCTGAGACTGAGGTAAATGCCACTGATACCCAGCTGACCTGTAGCTGAGTGCTGAGGCAGGATCAAGGGGAAGTATCTGTTGAAGTGCCGACTGCAGAGTTACGTTGGTCTGACTCGCCCTCTTCTCAGCTCTGTCTGTTCAGGGATGGAGTGACTTGGTGAGCCCAGCTGTGTCTTCATCGTTGGACAACATGCCTGTGATGAAGGGCCTCCTGGCCCCCCAGAACACCTTCCTGGACACCATCGCCAACCACTTTGATGGCACCCGTAAGTATACCCTTTACTCAAGCCTTTCTGCCTTTGTGCTACTGGTGAGGTAATTTACAAGTTGTGAACAAGTTGTGTTTAATACATTGTGACTTTTCATTGTAAGATTTCCACTTTGATTTTGCGTCAGCGCGTCAATGAAAATATGACCACCTATTGATTTTGGGCAGGATTATCGCCGAAGTATTGCGGAAGATCAGCATTATAGCTCGATTTAAAGGCAATGTCCCTGCGTTCGTGGAGACTGCAAATGCTGCATATGTTGGCTCAATCGGCAGTTACCTTTACATTTTAACTCAGAACTACTGCTAGACGGATTTAAATATATTTATGACTATCTCATTCAAAGCGCATGGTGTCAAGCGTTAGAAGCATCGAGAAGCACAACTGTTTTTTTGGGGGGGGGGGGCTGCTGTGGGATTAATACAAATTCTCTAGAGTCTATGTCACGTCCTGACCAGTAAAGGGGTTATTTGTTATTATAGTTTGGTCAGGATGTGTCAGGGGGTATTTGTTTTATATGGTTTTGAGTGTGTGTTTATGTAGAGGGGCGTTTTGTTTATGTTTCCGGGGTTTTTGGTTTAGTTCTATGTTGTACAGTTCTATGTCTGTTTCTAGGGTGTTTATTTCTATGTTTAGTATTTGGGATTGGGGCCTTCAATTGGAGGCAGCTGGTTATCGTTGCCTCTGATTGAAGGTCCTATAATTAGGAGTTTGTTTGTTTTGGGGATTGTGGGAGATTGTTCTTTGTACTGCTGTGTGAGCCTACAAGGCTGTTTGTCGTCCGTTCATCGTTTTGTTTCGTGTTAAATAAAATTAGCATTCACATACCCGCTGCACCTTGGTCCATCCATTACGACAACCGTGACAGTCTAAGACGTTGGGGGGGTTATAAACTGGGATATGGAATTGTTTTAAGATGGTCCTACCATGGATCATTTAGCTATTTGATTTAACATTTTAGGACCCTTTAGGTATCCCAAAAATATATTTAAAAAGTATTTGATAAAATATTGAATTTGGCTTTTAGTACCAAATACCACAGAAACACATTGAATAACACATTCATAAATGGCAAAAAAGACAGTAAAAAAAATCCTAAGGAATAAGGTTTTGAATTGTCTGTCCTATATCTAGGAGAAATAAGAAAGCTCCGTCTTGTCGAGGTTGAGCTTGAGGTTGTGGGCCAGGCACGATATCTGCCAGGCACGCAGATATGTGTGTCTCCACCTGGGTGTCAGAAGGGGCTGAAGAAGAAAAGGAGTTCAATGTCATCTGCATAGCAATGATAGGAGAGACCATGTGAGGATATGACGGAGCCGAGTGACTTGGTGTATATGCAGGGTCAGGTAGGTTAGATTCTAAATGTAATCCTTTACAGTTACTAGTTACCTGTCCAAAATTGTAATCAGTAACGTAACTTTTGGATTACCCAAACTCAATAACGTAATCTGATTACATTCAGTTACTTTTAGATTACTTTCCCCTTAAGAGGCATTAGAGTAAGACAAAAATGTATGTTACCAATTGAATGGCATCTATTGCAGAATAAATCAATGTTAAAGTTTACATAGCTGGCCATGTATGGATGTTAAATTTGGTTGGTTGTGTAGGCTTATTCTAACCAATCGCTTTCTACTACATAATAATATGGTTGGTTGTGTAGGCTTATTCTAACCAATCGCTTTCTACTACATAATAATATAACACATAATACATTCTAATACATAATAATAAAATAAGAACCGACGCTGGAGATGAGAAGCAGGTACAGGGAGTAAACATTTAATGAACGGACAAGTGACAGAACAGGAACATCGTCAAACAGGGGGAACAAAACAACATGACGACAATAACGCTGAAGCCGGGAACAACCTAGGGAACAGACAAATATAGGAGAGGTAATGAAAACAGGTGATTGAGTCCAATGAATCGCTGAAGCGTGTGACGAGGGAAACAGGTGTGTGTAATGATGGTGGCAGGAGTGCGTAGTACTGGGCAGCCTGGCGTCCTCGGCATGACATAATAATATGATTGAATGATATCTTTACATTACTATATATCATTTATAAGTCCAAAAATGGATGTAGCAACTACAGATTGCCCTATTAAGTCTATCAAAAGTGTACACATTTGAGCATGTGTCCATTAGGCCTATGGATTTAGTTTTTTATCAGCATGATTTAGATTGAGCAATAAAAGCCCCACTTTTATTCCATAGGCTGGGATACTATGCATCTGTTGTAAAATAGCATTTTTCACTGGAAGTCTGCTGGTTTAAAAAAGAATGAATGATAGGCATCTTAAATTCAACCATTATTGGGTTCAAATACACATTTAGATTTCTGAACAGCCATCCACAAGCCATAAGGCACAACTAGCTAAATGAGAGAGCAGCATTGTGATTCACATAAATGCGGTATGTAGGTACCAATAATAAGTGATATCTGTATCACCGTAGACTACACCACTGCTCTCATCCTTACCTCCAATCGTTTATTCAAGTTGGATACATTTTGGATGCTGACAGCAGTCGCACCATTGGAAGATATAGCTTGGACTGTAGCCTACAAAAGCCTATTTCTGATATTTTCCCGCGATCCATCAAACACATTTTGTGTGTCATCATAGTGGTCTCTGACTTGTGGTCAGACTCTCTCAGATGGAACAAACTTAGAGTTGCGCCTTTTTTCAATGCTGATTTGAATGTCATTAAGAAAACAGAGAAGTGTCAAAGATTTTTTTTGCAAACATCCTTTCTGAATTTAAAAGTAATCCTCAAAGTAATCACCTAGTTTTTCAAAAGTATCTGTAATCTGATGACAATTTTTTTGCTGGTAATGTAACAGATTACAGTTACCGTTTTTTTGTAATCCCTTACATCCCCAACCCTGTGTATATGTAGCCTGGCGAAAGTAAACCCAGCACAGGACACAAACTAATTTAGGGTTGTTTATTCTGTCAAAGCTTAAATTTAAAATAGAATAATGTAAGAGGGTAATCACCGCAAGTTTAAACCACCGTAAAGTAAAGTTCAGTTTAAATCACGATCACGTTAAATAAATCTGTTAGTAAAGTGCATAAAAACAATCTTAGTACAATAAGTACAAAGTGAAATGCATAAACAGTAGTGGTTCTGCTTTCTATAGAAAAACACAAGAAAATACAGAGACAACAATGTTCAGTTAGAATGGACTTTCTAACATTTCAAATTTCTGGGTACAAGATGTCCATAAACAAAATGACATTGTGCATGGAAAACAAAAATACATTTTGTCATAAAACAATTGGAATACTTACAAACACATTGTCGAGGTGATACCCTAATACCACATGGAACATCTCACCTATACTGCACTGGGGGAAATATCATATCAAACATTTAAATTACGATAAAAAAATGTTACAAAATACAACACCCTGAAGCTTTACATGAAATAGAATGTCATTCTGATAATTACTCACGCTTCAAATAATGTTATCATCAACTCCACCACGTGGTTCTGAGAGCACTGGTATTCAGCTAGCAAGAAGCTAACATCCTTATGTCAATCTGAAAGTATCAACAGGCTAACATTACCATCTTGCATAAATATTACAAAACTAACTCTTATACACTGCAGATGATGCAGAATATGATATATTCCGGTACAAGAGTAAGATAAAAAAAAGTATTATTTACCCATCTAAAGTATTGTTGGACCCACGATGGATTTCAACAGCTCTCCAGTGTAATTACTTGCTCTCACTCCTACACACTGCGCATGCGCAATCCCATAACCTCTCTCACACATTATTTATGGATATCTTATAGGGACAGTGCCATCTAGTGGATGTAAATGAATACAGCTATGTGCTTTTACCACCTGGCTACTTATTGAGAGAAGAGGAGAGGGCCTAGAACCAAGTCCTGGGGGACACCAGTAGTGGTGTCCTGGGGGACACCAGTACTTGGTGCAGACACAGATCCTCTCCACGTTAACTGATAGGAGCAGCCTGCCAGGTAGGATGCAATCCAAGAGTGTGCAGAGCTTGAGACTCCCAGCCCTGAGAGGGTGGAGAGGAGGATCTGATGGTTCACAGTGTCAAAGGCAGCGGATAGATCTAGGAGGATGAGAACAGAGGAGAGAGAGTCAGCTTTGGTAGTGCGGTGAGCCTCCGTGACACAGAGGAGAGCAGTCTCATTTGAGTGACCCGTCTTGAAGCCTTGACTGGCTTGACACTAATTGCTAATTGCCTAGCAGAGGTGAAGAGCACACTTCCCGGTACTAATTGCTGATTGCATAGGAGAGGACAAACCACTCCCCCTCCAATACAGCCACTGATTACCAAAACAATAACAGTCACAAATTGCCCTGCCCTTTATTCCTGGTTGATGTGTCAACAATCAGCTGCAAGTTATGAGCAGTCAGCAGTTCATACACTAAGTACGCTACTGGAAAGACAGACAGCACTTAAAGTAAATGGCCCTAGCTAGCAAAAATACAGTAGTAAACAACAACAGATGAAGACAAAAATTATATTTATTACTCCTAGAGATATTAGGAGTGCTCTAGCTATAAATTGAAGCTACACCGCTACATGTCAAAACAATTATTAACTACTGAAAACACTACCTAGATTTGAATTTAGTTCAACTACCACTTAGTCCAACTACCACTCCACTACTACTACAAAATGTTGTTAAAGTACTAGAAGAACTGTATGTAGTTCACCACTCCCCAACACTGACTGTAAGTGGTACTGGAGAGGTGCAGCCAGTCAACACTGTGTGTAAGTGGTACTGGAGAGGTGCAGCCAGTCAACACTGTGTGTAAGTGGTACTGGAGAGGGGCAGTCAGTCAACACTGTGTGTAAGTGGTACTGGAGAGGTGCAGCCAGTCAACACTGTGTGTTAGTGGTACTGGAGAGGTGCAGCCAGTCAACACTGTGTGTAAGTGGTACTGGAGAGGGGCAGCCAGTCAACACTGACTGTAAGTGGTACTGGAGAGGTGCAGCCAGTCAACACTGTGTGTAAGTGGTACTGGAGAGGGGCAGCCAGTCAACACTGTGTGTAAGTGGTACTGGAGAGGGGCAGCCAGTCAACACTGTGTGTAAGTGGTCCTGGAGAGGGGCAGTCAGTCAACACTGTGTGTAAGTGGTACTGGAGAGGGGCAGCCAGTCAAGACAGTAATTCAGGTTGTGACAGTGATGGAGAGAGTGGTGAGAGCTCAGCAGAGGAGTGGGTGTGCTGTATATTGTTTTGGATTGAAGTGCCACTTGTTGGGCTGTTGTGTGTTTGCTGTCTGTGTTGCTCCTCATTAAAGTGATACTTCGGGATTTTGGCAATGAAGCGAGCCAATGTTAACTTGTGTCAGTGCAAATCCAGAGACTTCCAGTCATTGCGCTGTCGCTAGTTAGCAATTGAGCTAACGTTAGTTAGCAACTTCCTTCAAACTGCACGCAGAGACATAATAATCTGGGGAAGTAGATAAAGGTCTTCATTGCCTCCTGAAGTATCCCTTTAAGATCCATGAGTGCACTAGGTCTATGTAGCTGTGTAGGAGTTATTTCTTTACACACAGAACACTTGAGTATAGAATTGCACCACATCTTTAAAAAGATGAAAGCCTGCACAGAGCCATTAGACTCCCCTTTCTTTTAGCTCGCTCACAACCTAAAAGCTATTTTATTATTAGTCATATGTGTTCACAGTTCATGCACTTAGTTTGTCATCTATTAAGCACCTCTGCTTTTGACCATAGGATATATACTGAGTGTACAAAACATTAGAAATACCTGCTCTTTCCATGACATAGACTGACCAGGTGATTCCAGATGAAAGCTATGATCCCTTGTTGATGTCACTTGTTAAATTCACTTGTTAAATCCACTTGTTAAATCCACAATCAGTGTAGATGAAGGGGAGGAGACAGGTTAAAGAAGGATTTTTAAGTCTTGAGACAATTGAGACATTGAATGGCACACATACACAATCAGAGGGTGAAGGGGCAAGACAAAAGATTTAAATGCCTTTGAACGGGGTATGGTCGTAGGTGCCAGCCACACTGTTTTTAGTGTGTCAAGAACGGCAATGCTGATGGGTTTTTCATGCTCAACAGTTTCCCGTGTGTATCAAGAATGATCCACCACTCAAAGGACATCCAGCTAACTTGACACAACTGTAGGAATCATTGTAGTCAACATGGGCCAGCATCTCTTTGGAACACTTTAGATACCTTGTAGAGTCAATGCCCTGACGAATTGAGGCTGTTCTGAGGGCAAAAGGGGGTGAACTCAATATTAGGAAGGCGTTCATAATGGTTTGTACAATAAGTATATGTCACTAATGGACTACTGTCGAAGCTGCATGATGCACTTTCCCATTGTCAGATT
The DNA here is from genome assembly GCF_965601325.2 of Salmo salar. Classification (NCBI taxonomy): domain Eukaryota; kingdom Metazoa; phylum Chordata; class Actinopteri; order Salmoniformes; family Salmonidae; genus Salmo; species Salmo salar. The sequence continues at coordinate 62,895,997 of NC_138293.1, read as the reverse complement.
GGATCACACTCTTCTCAGTGGGTTACAAGAAGTGAGACATGACATCATGCTATTGTGTGGCCGCTGATCTGTGTCCTGGCTGAGTTAATGAATTCAGTGTGAAGACAAACACACTCACACACACACACCAACCTGGACTCAGGGGTAGACGTAACATAGTAAACGTAAACCCAGGACACTCCAATTATGATGATATGATATGTTACGGTTTGATATATATATATATATGATATGTTACGTTGTATTCATTGGTGGATGTCCATCATCCCATTTCGTATGATATGTTACGATTTACAATTCGTATGATATGCAATGCATTGCAATTCGTACAATACGCTACGATTTGTAAAACGTATGATATGTAACGAATTCCAATCTATTGTGGCTAATGTTAGCTAGGTGGCTATGTTAGCTAGGTGGCTATAGCTAACGTTAGCTAGGTGACTAAGGTTAGCTAGGCTAGGTGTTAGGGTAAGGGTTAAGGTTAGGGTTGGGCTTCCCGAGTGGCACAGAAGTCTAAGGCACTGCATCGCAGTGCTTGAGGTGTAACTACAGACCCGGGTTCGATCCCAGGCTGTGTCGCAGCCGGCCGCGACCGGAAGACCCATGAGACGGCGCACAATTGGCCCAGCGTCGTCCGGGTTAGGAGAGGGTTTGGCTGGCTGGGATGTCCTTGTCCCATCGCGCACTACGGACTCCTGTGGCGGGCCAGGCGCATACACGCTGACTTCGGTTGCCCGTTAGAAGTTGTTTCCTCCGACACATGCGGCTGACTTCCGGGTTAAGCAAGCAGTGTGTCAAGAAGCAGTGCTGCTTGGCTGGGTTGTGTTTCGGAGGCAGAATGGCTCTCGACCTTCGCCTCTCCCGAGTCCGTATGGGAGTAGCAGCGATGGGACAAGACTGTAACTATCAATTGGATATCACAAAATTGGAGAGAAAAAGGGGTAAAAAGTACAATAAATAAATAAATAAAGTTTAGGGTTAAGGTTATAGGAAGGTTTAGCTAACATGCTAAGTAGTTGCAAAGTTGTAATTAGCTAAAATGCTAATGCTGTCCGTAATGACATTTGAACACGTAACCTTTGGGTTGCTAGATGTTCACGTTATATGCCTGTTTACCCATCCACCCCGAACAACCACCCTATTTTCGTTTTTCCCTTAAGTAGCCTGCTGTCTTACGTAACCATACGAAATGTAACATATCATACTAATACGTCTAGTCTATGAGACCAGGCTGCACACACACACCCACACAAATACAGAGTCAGAATAACTTTTTTCACAAGTTTGGGGGTTACAGGTCCTCCGTGTCATGGTGTGGGTGGAGGAGCTGGCCAAAAGCTTTAATGGACAAGACTGAACCGGTCTGGGGGAAGTGGGAGGTGCAGGGAGCCGTTATCGAAAGGGAAGAGATGTAGTTGGAGCTTGAAATGTCTGTAGGGAGCTGATAAAATAGTCCAAAACGTTGACTTTCTTCTGTCCGAGTTCAAGACCTTCTGGGCAGCTTCTTCATTTTTTAATTTTTTTTAATTTAACCTTTATTTAACTACGCAAATCAGTTAAGAACAAATTCTTATTTACAATGACGGCCTACCCCGGCCAAACCCTAACCCAGACGACGCTGGGCCAATTGTGCACCGCAATATGGAACTCCCAATCACAGCCGGTTCTGATACAGCCTGGAATCAAACCAGGCTTTGTAGTGACGCCTCTAGCACTGAGATGCAGTGCCTTAGACCGCTGCGCCACTCAGGAGCCCACACAGTGTATAATAGATGTCAAAATAATTGACTTCAACCTATGACCTATGACATAATATTCTAATAGCATGCGCGACAACAAATGGGTGGATGTGGGTATGTTTGCAATGTATGTCTGACTGCCTCCCTCAACTCAATGACCCTCTCCATTGTGTAATGTGAATGGACCAAGCGATTACAGAATGAAGGAAAGTGAGAACCAAATGATCCCAACATGTGAGCAGGAACATAATTATGTAGGGGTTAAGCGCCAATCAAACAGCACCTGGGTATCGATATCAGTCACCCACTCTGCAAAAGTAGGCTAATATACGTAACTCCATCCATCCCATACACAACCAAATGAGTAACCCTAGTAATGTCTGGTGGACTGTAACAGGCTGTGACGAAGGACAGTTCCCTCTATAACAATCCATTATGTCATTTCTCATTTCACTCTTAATACATTATTTAGTCGTTGCCCGAATGCAAATAAACTACTATGTACAGTACACATGTACACATTGTACAGTTATTCCCATTTATATGTACATTTCAGGTTGCACTCTGTGGATTATGGTACCGGGATGTCAGAGCGGAGTTATCGATTGCAACGTTTACGCAGCAATAGTTGTATTTGTGTGCACAATGAGGCTAAAGCTCTCATTGTTGTCTCATTGTCGCTCCACAGAATGATTTAGTCTAACTGTATGTGTGGGAGGGGAGCTACACACAGCTTTACCCTCCTAATTGAGGCATTTAATTATTTAATGGCATTTCACCTCCATTTCAATTCACAAATTGTGATTATTGTTGTTGTGATTGTCAGAGACTCCAGCCACCCTAGTCATAGACTGTTCTCTCTGCTACCGCACGGCAAGCGGTACCGGAGCGCCAAGACTAGGTCCAAGAGGTTTCTAAAAAGCTTCTACACCCAAGCCATAAAACTCCTGAGCATCTAGTCAAATGGCTACCCAGACTATTTGCATTGCCCCCCCCCCCCCCCCCCCCCCCCCCCCCTCTTTTACACTGCTGCTACTCTGTTATTATCTATGCATAGTCACTTTAATAACTCTACCTACATGTACATATTATCACAATTGCCTCGACTAACCGGTGCCCCCGCACATTGACTCTGTACCGGTAACCCCTGTATATAGCCTTGCTATTGTTATTTTACTGCTGCTCTTTAATTATTTGTTACTTTTATTTGTTATTCGTATTTTTTTTGGTTGAAAAAAAAGTTTTTAAAAAACTGCATTGTTGGTTAGGGCTTGTAAGTAAGCATTTCACTGTACACCTTTTGTATTCTCTCTGCTAAATGACTTAAATGTAAATGTAAATGTATTCGGCGCATGTGACAAATACAATTTGATTTGATTTGATTGACACAAAGGGCCTGGCTTTTTTGCTTGTGTAATGTAAGTAGATTGGTTTGGGTTTTGCTCTTCGTCACCTAATGTCAATTACTGAAGCTACAAGTGCATGAACTGAAAAGTAAAGAAGTCCCTTTTGTCGTGCGGTCGGTCATTTCAGAAATTATTCTGGGAGAAAATGAGAGAGGCAATGAGAAATAGAAGCACTTAAGAGCTTTGAAGGTTCGACATGGCTTTCACTATGAACTTCCATTCTGCCATTCTTCCATCAGATAAAAAGGAGAGAGAGAGAGAGAGAGAGAGAGAGAGAGAGAGAGGAGAGAGAGAGAGAGAGGAGAGAGAGAGAGAGGAGAGAGAGAGAGAGAGAGAGAGAGAGAGAGAGAGAGAGAGAGAGGAGAGAAGAGAGAGAGAGAGAGAGAGAGAGAGAGAGAGGAGAGAGAGAGAGAGAGACTGGGTGCATTTTAGCAGAATGATAGAGTCATGTTGGAGAAAGGACTTACCATCTGTTTGCTTTGGTTTAGAAAAACAACCTTGTTTCACTTGTCTATATCAGTCTAAGCCAAGTAACAATCAAAATCATGAAGCTACTGTAAAAACAACTCTATTGGTCCAAATACACCTCAGGTTTTTTAATAATCAGTATGTTTTCCCATAGGATTCATTTATTGCAAATCTATTATCCTGGTTACCTCCTCCTTGTGGAAATAACATCTTTGCCATATGCTTTTTATTAAAAACAATTACAAATTGCTATGGCAACCCAAGCCTGGGCACATAAAGTCTCATGTAGCTTCTGTACTAATTATCTCTACATGAGTCACTTAGAGACTGTGACATTTCAAGAGTTGAATGTCTTTCTCTAGAGGAAATAATGTATACAGTAACAGTATACAACCTACCTCAATCTAAAGATATCCTCCATCTATACAGCTTTCTACAACAGCCAGACTTAGTCCATGGCTCAGTAGGCTGAGGGTTGCCTGGGGGTCGGACTGTGGCAGAACGAACTTAACAAGAGATCTGGAGCACTTAGGTCCTCTTCACCACTCTGTGTGAACTAATGATCAATTAGACTTGTGTACTTAGTGTGTATATAATACTGCCACAACATCTACAGTATTGTCAATGCAAATGTCTATTATTTTCTTGTGTTTCAAGGAGGACTTATCCAGATTGCCTCATTAGCTAATGATAATGGGCTGCTTATGTAAAGACTCAAACTGTGACCTCAGTGTTTACGCACTATGCATCTAATAATAACGGAGATAATTAGTGTATTGATTGACAGGGTATGACCAGACCATCACCACATGTACAGTCGAGAATAGGAAACTCTGGCCATGAAATTCTATCTTGTCCAACGCAAACCACCCCTGTGTGGAAGAGCAGTGGATGAATAGATACATTATGGAATTGAATTCAGACAGTGGAATCATTTCCTATGGTAACTCTATACGGCAGTGACCCAATGGACTTGGAGTGACCTAATGGACTTGATAGTTGGGGACAGGTGACAACAGACAGGCATTGGATTGTGGGAGACATCTGTGAGGGGCAATTGTCTCTGCACAATGATGCACAGTGCTGCAATACAGTCTACTTTGCAACCCTTTAGAAAGGGTGGAGCAGATGGGAGGGAGATGGTCCATTTAACAGCTGCCTGCAAAACATTTCTTTATGGAGATGAGTTGTTCAACTCACTATGGAAGAATATATCATTCATAAATGTTTATAGCTGTACCAAATACACAATGATGTTCTCTCTCTCAACAGAGTAAGCAGGTAAATAGCAGCTACATAGAGGTACATTTAAATCAAGCAAATCAAATTTTAACAAAAACTTCAAGGAGTATGTTAAATAATCCCACAGCATAAAAATAAATACATCTATTAAAAAATCTACAACACCCTTGCCTTTTGTTGAACTAACACTCGCACTTGACCTTGTCCTCTACTAGCACTGACCTTGCTGATATTGTCTGTCCCACCGAGCTATCTGAAGACGAACACACTAACTCAGTCGCTCTGGATAAGAGTGTCTGCTAAATGACTAAAACGTAAATAGAACAATATAACACAAATGATTCATAGCTGAAACGTGACTTGGGCATATCAGAAAGGGGTCTAAATGACCGTGCCACCGCACCTGTATTCTTGCTGCTGTAAGTACATCTTCCCTTCCGCTCAGCCTGAGTGCCTGTACAGTTCAACAGATGTGCAGCTCTGAGAGGTGGTTGGTATTTCAGTGGAGTCTGACAGAATCAATAGGCAGCTACTGAATCAGAAGCTCCAGCCTGTCCTGTGATTGGCTGGCGCTGTCTTTGGTTACATGGGCAGGAGGATGTGAGGATACTACACATGATGCTCATTTCCTATCACCATTATTGTCCCCAGGCACCTGCTGGGGGGCCCCCTGGGATGTGGGCCCCCATAGAGTGAACTGGGTCCCCTCTTCTCTCCTATCACATCCACCAGACTTCACAGGCCTAAACTTCAAAGCCTGCTCTGATGTCACTGGAGGCTGCTGGGTGGGTTCTATGTGTTGAGTTAGTTAGTTAGATCGACTGAGGCCGAGACAGACAGAGCTCTTTTTCAGACAGCTAAAGGATGAAATAGACCCTGAGAAGAGAAAATGAGTGGGAGGAGAGAGAGAGATTCAGAAAGAAACCTGAAAGTGACTGAATTCCTGACGCTATGTTCCACCTTCATAGATGGCTGTATTCAACACAAGCGTGATTGTTAATTACATAGCCTAATTCAGCATTCAGGGGCAAGGACATTCATCCATTTAATGTCTGACTCACACAGTGTACTCGAGGGACAGAAATAATTGGTCGACCACTTAAACGCAATCATCACGCAGACAGAGTTAGGGTACAGTACATCGTGTCTCTAATTTTCTCTCCTTGCTTTCCACAGACAGCAACTTCCTTCTTGGGAATGCCCAGGGTCGTCAAGGTTACCCCATCGTGTACTGCTCGGACGGCTTCTGCGAGCTGACGGGGTTTGTGCGCACTGAGGTGATGCAGAAAACATGCACGTGTCGCTTCCTGCACGGGGCAGAGACCAGTGAGAGGGTGAGGCAGCAGGTGGACAAGGCCCTGGAGGGACAGCAGGAGTACCAGGGGGAGGTGTGCTTCTACATGAAGAACGGTGAGCATTCAGTCAACACATGGTGGCCCGCCATACAACCAAATCTATCCAACCAGATCTATATTTTTAATGTATTTTTAGAACAATGGACAGAGGATGCAACAAGTTCACTTCTGCACAATAAGAAGAAGGAGTAGAGTAAAATACAGTCCTCAACTCCACGTGTCATTATAATTTAACTCAGTGGTGTTCAAGGTCATTTAAATTAAGAGTGCAGATTATTTAATGGGACAATATACAAACGTTTTGAGGAAGATCATTTGAAAAACACAATTTTATTGAGTAAAAGTATTTTGGTTTATTTTCATTTTGATAAGAGATGAAAATGCAATGAATTGAAGGTTATTTGTTGACGTAAGCATATACATTTACAGATTTTGTAGGTTGTGTCATTAGATCTGGGGTGGGATGGGGTCATGAGAAATTATTGGGAAAAGAACGGGTTCCCCAAACGTTCTGGCGGGACAAAATTGGGTCCCCGCTGAAAACATTTGAGTACCACTAAATCTAACTTCTTCTATAATGTTGCTTCCACAGGAAATCCATTCTGGTGCCTTCTTGACATTGTGCCAATTAAGAATGAGAAGGGTGAAGTGGTTCTATTCCTTTTATCCTTCAAGGATGTCACTGAGTCGTACGGAAAAAGCCACCATCACAGCAACAGGAGAGGGGGGGAGGCCACAGGTATTCTACTAACTCCGCAACACTGTGGCTTACACCTTATTGAACCGTTTATAGTTTAGACTATGATGCTTTAATAAGTGTAAAACCCCATTCATTATGGTCCTTATGTCATCAGGCATCTCAGAGGACACACATCAGAGCAGAAAACGCAGCCGTTCCCACTTTTCCCAAGCCAGGGAGAGGGGAAGGACTGTCCTGTACCACCTCACCAACCAGTTCTCCAAGAGGGGCAAGGGGAAACTGCCCAATGTGAGTTCCCATGGATCTCACTGGACCGTACAGTAGAGTGTATTGATTAATTGACAAAAAAGGAATTGTTTCTTTAGAGGAAAGGCATCATTTCATTATATTACCAGCTTTCTGAAAGATGACGTCATTTGTTTTCATACCACATGTAAAATCACATTCTTACCACATTCAAATGAAAACATATTTGAGCAGATGTGTTTTGGAGCATATAGAGCAAGGTGACATTTACCTATCCATTTGAGGAAGGTTGAGCTTGGCCCAGATAGAGGAATTGATCAGGCAGCCTTTGAAGCTCCGGTCGGCTGTGTGTGGCCTTTGTAGTGCTGGTATATATAGAGCAACAGAGAGATGCAGTGTGGCCTTTTGCAGATTGGGACATGGGAAAGCTGGGGTATCATCTGACTAATTAAAGGAAAGTACCCGAAGAGAGGTCACGGTATGACACAGCAGTGGACAGACAGAACCAAGGGTGTTCAACCTTTTCCCTATATGAGGTAGTTGTTATTTAAAGATACGTCAATTGTACCGTTAAATGCTGAGAGACTTCAAACTTTAAAAGATCTATGACATATATGAAAATTCACTCTCTCCAAATTCTGCCTTTTACATACTTGATGGTGATCAGTCAATGTTTTTTATCATTGTGTAAAAAATGTGGTTAACATTGACAACAGCATGGTCTATGTGGCATTGCATTCCTTTGAAAAATGTTCAAATTTGCGCTTTTGCTGTGACAGTTCTGTACACATTCAGTTGTTGTTGTGCATCTAAATCCTCCATGTGCAATTACCAACGAATTATCTCCCATAATGTACCCAGCTATTATCCCACCAAGGGTTCCCACTTGGAGGTTCTGCTGACCTATTCAGCAGCCTCTCTAGTCATGTTGAAGAACGACAGAGGGAATTTACTTTCAGATCTCATTACCTCAAGGGATCTCCATAGTTCCTCATCCATATTTCATCTCCTTCATACTCTGTCATTTATGGAGGATAAAGTCAGTGGTTCTGCATATGTGTTGAAAAGAACATGTCGATAACGGTCTCTCCCGGTCTTTCATGTATTGTAAAGTGAAATGAGGTTCCATTTGATCCCCAGGCCTGTTAGATTACCTGCTACTGTTTCTGCAGCTACTACTTCTGTGAGCCTGTGGCCACTAAGTGCATGATTTTATTTGTATTTATTTATTTATTTCACCTTTATTTAACCAGGTAGGCCAGTTGAGAACAAGTTCTCATTTACAACTGCGACCTGGCCAAGATAAATCAAAGCAGTGCGACAAAAACAACAACACAGAGTTACACATAAACAAACGTACAGTCAATAACACAAAAGAAAGAAATCATATAAAAATCTCTGTACAGTGTGTGCAAATGTAGAAGAGTACTGAAGGTTATATGTCTGTCTTGAAAAGATGCCATTGAACCCTTAAGATGTTTCTTGATTTTAGTTACTGATTATTTGTGTAATTGTTTGACATTTTACTTCACTGTTAGGCGCTAGTAACACAATCATTTTGCTGCACCCGCTTTACCATCTGCTAAACTGTGTACGCTACCGATAAACTTTGATTTGACGTCCTTTATTCCTAAAAGGAACATTTACTTCTCCTCTCTTGTGCCACAGAGGAGTTTGGATTGGGGTCAAAGGGAGAGCTGCAGACACTGATTTTGATGTAGCTAGGGCAAGTAGGTTTCAGTGCATTCTTGAGATGTTATCATAGATACTGTGCCAGTGTGGTGTTTTAGGCTTTGTCTGTGACCTGGGACCTATGACCTGTGACCCTTTGTCCCCTGTCTCCCTGCAGAGTGTATTCCAGAAGCCCTCTCTCCCAGAGTACAAGGTGGCGGCGGTGCAGAAGTCCCGCTTCATCCTGCTCCACTACAGCGTATCCAAGGCCCTGTGGGATTGGCTGATCCTCCTGGCTACCTTCTACGTGGCGGTCACCGTGCCCTTCAATGTCTGCTTCGTCAGTCACCAGGACGACAACGACTGTGACTCCCGTAGCACCATTGCCAGTGACATCGCCGTGGAAATGCTCTTCATTCTAGGTAACATACTGTTGTATAACAGTACTGAGAGTGGCAACATAGTACTCCAATGGTAAATGTCATATCACTCCGGTGGCTAAATGAATTGGCACCAGTAGCTAGCTCCTCTGGAATATAGTTGATCAAGAATAGTTCTTTCCTGCTGTGGCAGTGGGTGTTTCCTTGGAAATCGGTCACGCTTGACTGTACTCTCTCACCAACCTTCATTACCAACTCATCATGGTGTCTGTGTCACCCCTGGTTACAGCTCACATTTTGAGCCACAGTTAGAGACTTCCTGTCTCCGATGGATGTGTGATCCTAAAACAGTTGTGATGGGGCTCAGACTTTTTTAATTTGAGGAAATGGTAGTTATGTGCAGTGACATTCATGTACAAAATTATCATCACATCGTGTGTTATTCTAAACCGTTGGTGTCATGCCATAATTAGCATTTACAGCTCACCTGGAAAAATGCTGGAATGTAGTAGCCTATCCACTCACTTTACACACTTATTGAGTAAAGGATCAAATATTATTTTGCTCATGTTCTGGTGGGTTTTCTCCCTGTTCCTCCTCAGATATCATCCTGAACTTTAGGACCACCTTCGTGAGTCAGTCGGGTCAGGTGGTGTACGATGCCCGCTCAATCTACCTCCATTACTGTGGCACCTGGTTCTTTATAGACCTCTTTGCTGCTCTGCCCTTTGACCTCCTCTACGCCTTCAACATCACAGTGGTGAGTTTGTATGGGGGCATTGACTGTGCATGTATAGGTGTCATGGGTGTTTGGCAGTTCATTATCCTATCTTGAACAGACAGTGCTTATTCGATAGCCCTTCCCAGAATAATATTTTTCCCTCTTAAAATATGTTGTTGGTCCTCTTTATTTCCCATGAGCATTGAATTGTAACGGATTAGGTCTGCCACCTCCATGCTTTATTGAGCTGCTCCTTCCTTCTCTCTAGTGTCCCTCCCCCGATCCACTAGCTGCACTCCCCATCGCTCTCTCTCTCTGTCTCACAGTTTAAATCTCAGCCAATAGCCTTCTCACTTAATCCTACCTGGGCTTCTGAGATGTGATAGTGTTCAACTACCCCTTTTTCCACCAATCATTTGTTTCTCAAGCTTTCCAAGAGATGTGCTGTTCTTTACTGATGAATGTATCTTTAGCCTCTGGGGGAAGTGGGATATTGGAGTGGTAGGAGGAATGTTTGCTCACTGCATCTCAGCTAGACCTTATCCCTGGAGATATCAGTTCAGTACAGAGGATAGATCGTCTATACTGTATATAATGTCTGACGAGTTCAACCGGACTATGACTCAACTCTCTAACGTCTTTTGGCCTTTACACCTGTCACAGTGCAAATTGTCTTCTCTACATGAATCGTTGCATGTAAACATGTCTGTTACCTCCTGTCCAGACCTCGCTGGTCCACCTCCTGAAGACGGTGCGTTTGCTGCGGCTGCTGCGGTTGTTACAGAAGCTGGACCGTTACTCCCAGTACAGTGCTGTGGTCCTGACCCTGCTCATGTCTGTGTTCGCCCTGCTTGCCCACTGGATGGCCTGCGTCTGGTACGTCATTGGCCGCAAGGAGATAGAGAGCAGCGACCCTGTCACCTGGGATATAGGTGAGCGCCTGTTTGTTAGTGTTTGTGTGTGTATGTTTGTATATTGTGTGTGGTTGTTGGACCACTCTCACACAGTTGACACATCAACATAATGTTTCCCTTTGTCGAGCTCCTTGGCTTACTATAGGGAAGCAGCCATGTGTGACCACTATTCTCTCTAAATGTGTCTGTAACACAGTAACTCATTTAACTTGCCTGACAGCTAGATGCTATGGCCACTCTGCACACTCGGTCCCTGGACAAGCCCGAATGCTTCTGAACTGGTTTCTCAGTCCATCTCCCTCCATAACACCCTCCCAGTCAACCTCACAGCAAGTGTAGGACAATGGACAGAGACGGTTTGAGACTACTCCCAGCAAGGATACCTCACACTCTATAATATCACCTCTGGACGGAGAGAATCATCAGTCAAGCAGACACAAAGGAAAAAGCAACCCAAACTCTTTCACTGGTCTCCTATCAGATCCCTGTAAAGCATTTTTCTTTTTCTCCTCCTCTCTCTTCCTTTGTCTCCCCCCCTCTCTCTCTCAATTCAATTCAATTCAAGGGCTTTATTGGCATGGGAAACATACTGTATGTTAACATTGCCAAAGCAAGTGAAGTAGATAACAAACTAAAGTGAAATAAACAATAAAAATAAACAGTAAACTCTCTCTCTCTTTCTCTCCCTCTCTCTTCCTTTTCCCCTCTCTGTTTCCCCCCTCTCACTCTCTCTTTCTCCCTCGCTCTCCCTCTCTCTGTCCTCCCTGTCCTGTTGTACTCTCCAGGCTGGCTGCAGGAGCTGGGGAAGCGGTTGGAGACCCCATACATCAACAGTACGGTTGGCGGCCCCTCCATGCCCAGTGCCTACATCGCCTCCCTCTACTTCACCCTGAGCAGCCTCACCAGTGTAGGCTTTGGCAATGTGTGTGCCAACACAGACGCCGAGAAGATCTTCTCCATCTGCATCATGCTCATGGGGGGTAAGTCCATCTGCATAATGCTCATGGGGGGGTAAGTCCATCTGCATCATGCTCATGGGGGATCAGCCCATCTGCATCATGTTCATGGGGTGATAAGTCCATCTGTATCATGCTCATGGGGGTAAGTCCATCTGCATCATGCTCATGGGGTATAAGTCCATCAGCATCATGCTCATGGGGGATAAGTCCATCTGCATCGTGCTCATGGGGGGTAAGTCCATCTGCATCATGTTCATGGGGAGTAAGTCCATCTGCATCATGCTCATGGGGGATAAGTCCATCTGCATCATGCTCATGGGAGAATAAGTCCATCTGCATCATGCTCATGGGGGGTAAGTCCATCTGCATCATGTTCATGGGGAGTAAGTCCATCTGCATCATGCTCATGGGGGATAAGTCCATCTGCATCATGCTCATGGGAGAATAAGTCCATCTGCATCATGCTCTTGGGGGGTAAGTCAATCTGCATCATGCTCATGGGGGGGTAAGTCCATCTGCATCATGCTCATGGGGGGTAAGGTAAGTCCATCTGCATCATACTCATGGGGGGTAAGTTCATTGGAAGCGAGGCAGTGTTAGTAAACATATTGAGACACAAGCTTCTTCTGAAATGACTTCTTGAAGACATTTGTTGTTTTTAAGACATCTTTAACCTCTATGGGCTAGGTGGGACGCTTGCGTCCCACCTACGTAACAGCCACTTGTAGCCTGTGGCGCGATTTTCAAAACCTTAAAAATCCTATTACTTCAATTTCTCAAACATATGACTATTTTACAGCTATTTAAAGACAAGACTCTCGTTAATCTAACCACACTGTCCGATTTCAAAAAGGCTTTACAACGAAAGTAAAACATTAGATTATGTCAGCAGAGTACCAAGCCAGAAATAATCAGACACCCATTTTTCAAGCCAGCATATAATGTCACCAAAACCCAGAAGACAGCTAAATGCAGCACTCACCTTTGATGATTTTCATCAGATGACAACCCTAGGACATTATGTTATACAATACATGCATGTTTTGTTCAATCAAGTTCATATTTATATCAAAAAACAGCTTTTTACATTAGCATGTGACGTTCAGAACTAGCATACCCCCGCAAACTTCCGGGGAATTCGCTAACATTTTACTAAATTACTCACGATAAACGTTCACAAAAAGCATAACAATTATTTTAAGAATTATAGATACAGACCTCCTCTATGCACTCGATATGTCCGATTTTAAAATAGCTTTTTGGTGAACGCACATTTTGCAATATTCTAAGTACATAGCCCAGGCATCACGGGCTCGCTATTTAGACACCCGGCAAGTTTAGCACTCACCATAATCATATTTACTATTATAAAAGTTTGATTACCTTTTGTTGTCTTCGTCAGAATGCACTCCCAGGACGTCTACTTCAATAACAAATGTTGGTTTGGTCCAAAATAATCCATCGTTATATCCGAATAGCGGCGTTTGTTCGTGCGTTCCAGACACTATCCGAAATGGTAAAGAAGTGTCGCGCGCATGGCGCAATTCGTGACAATAAAATTCTAAATATTCCATTACCGTACTTCGAAGCATGTCAACCGCTGTTTAAAATCAATTTTTACGCCATTTTTCTCGTAGAAAAGCGATAATATTCCGACAGGGAATCTCCTTTTCGGCAAACAGAGGAAAAAATCACAAAGGCGGGGGCGGTCGGGTCACGCGCATAAGCCCAGAGTCCCTTGATCGGCCACTTGAGAAAGGCGATAATGTGTTTCAGCCTGGGGCTGGAATGACGACATTCTGTTTTTTCCCGGGCTCTGAGCGCCTATGGACGACGTGGGAAGTGTCACGTTAGAGCAGAGATCCTTAGTAAAAGATAGAGATGGAAAAGAAGTTCAAGAAATGGTCAGACAGGCCACTTCCTGTAAAGGAATCTCTCAGGTTTTGACCTGCCATTTGAGTTCTGTTATACTCACAGACACCATTCAAACAGTTTTAGAAACTTTAGGGTGTTTTCTATCCATATGTAATAAGTATATGCATATTCTAGTTACTGGGTAGGAGTGGTAACCAGATTAAATCGGGTATGTTTTTTATCCAGCCGTGTCAATACTGCCCTCTAGCCCTAACAGGTTTTAACAGTATTTTCTTCATTCTTCAAGACATGTATTAAAATAAATCCTCTTAAGGATCCGCCCCTTTTTTACAAATTTTCCCCTAAAATGACATACCCAAATCTAACTGCCTGTTGCTCAGGACCTGAAGCAAAGATATGCATATTCTTGATACCATTTGAAAGGAAACACTTTGAAGTTTGTGTAAATGTGAAAGGAATGTAGAAGAATATAACCCATTAGATCTGTTAAAAGATAATACAAATAAAAAACAGCTGTTTTTTTTGTTTTTTTTGTAACATCATCTTTGAAATGCAAGGGAAAGGCCATAATGTATTATTCCAGCTCAGTTGCACAAATGCTGATGCTCCAGATACTCAACTAGTCTAAAGAAGGCCAGTTGTATTGCTTCTTTAATCAGGACAACAGTTTTCAGCTGTGCTAACATAATTGCAAAAGGGTTTTCTAATGATCAATTAGCCTTTCAAAATGGTAAACTTGGATTAGCTAACACAATGTGCCATTGGAACACAGGAGTGATGGTTGCTGATAATGGACCTCTGTACGCCTATGTAGATATTCCATAAAAAATCAGCCATTTCCAGCTACAGTAGTCATTTACAACATTAACAATGTCTACACTGTATTTCTGATCAATTTGATGTTATTTTAATGGACAAAATTTTTTGCTTTTCTTTCAAAAACAAGGACAATTATAAGTGACCCCAAACTTTTGAATGGTAGTGTATGTGCAAAGTTTTAGACTGATCCAATGAACCATTGCATTTCTGTTCAAAATGTTGTATCAAGACTGCCCAAATGTGCCTAATTGGTTTATTGATACATTTTGAAGTTCATAACTGTTCACTCTCCTCAAACAATATCATGGTATTATTTCACTGTAATATCTACTGTAAATTGGACAGTGAAGTTAGATTAACAAGAATTTAAGCTTTCTGTCCATATCAGAAATATTTTTTTGCTTCTTACAATCTCATGATAATCATATTGCCTACGTTAGCTCAACCGTCCCGCAGACGGGACACCGATCCCGAAGGAGTTTGTATTAAGATGTCTCGAGATGTCTTCACAAATCTCTTAAGAAAAGTCTTAAGGCATGGTGACGGCTGGGTATGACTCTCTTCTGCATATGTATGTGCTTTGAGCACAAATTAGTAATCTTGTAATACTCCTTGACCCCCATGTTCCCTGTTCCTTGTCCGACCTGCAGCCCTGATGCATGCAGTGGTCTTCGGTAACGTGACGGCCATCATCCAGCGCATGTACTCTCGGCGCTCGCTCTACCACACGCGTATGAAGGACATCAAGGACTTTATCCGTGTGCACCGTCTGCCCCAGCTGCTGAAACAGAGGATGTTGGAGTACTTCCAGACCACCTGGTCTGTCAACAACGGCATCAACGCCAACGAGGTGGGTCACATGACACATATGTATTTAACAATGGTGGTAACAAACGCCGGCCAATGATTACAGCAATCCAATGCTTTCAAATCCCTGATGAGGAGTGGGCAAGTGCACACTTTAGGATAAGGATGGAAAATTGGAATGCAGCCATTAGGGTAGACAAACATACTGTACTGACAGACTGGTCTTCATATATTTTCCGATGTAAATAAATTGCCTTTCAGAGAGAGTACACCTTACGTTGGGAGCAGATAATTAATTTTCTACATTCATCTTTTGTGTCACTGCCAAGGTCTTTTTATCAGATGGTGTTGACAGTGTGGGTGTGTATTGTCACATTCAGACATAGATGGCCTCGTGGTCTAGTCGTGTCTCCGTGTGGGATGGAGGATTCTAAATCATCTCCACCTTTCTTTCCCAATCGTCTCTCAGTCTTTGCCCAATGAGGTTAGATTGGTTATTTTAGAAAGTAGTCTTTTGTTCATAGTGATGGGCTAAAAGTGCTCCCTATTGTTGGAATAACCTACAAAATTCCTTGCATCTTGATTCCTTGGTGCCACTACGGCAGTTTAGGATTGCAGTTGTTCCGATTGATTCTAGAGTATTATTTGTTGAAATTGTGGTGTTGAGGTGTGGTTATTTTTTATTCTTCTTGTTTTATTTGTAATGCGCTTTTTTTTCTTCCTGTTTGTGAGAAAGTGTTTGTACTTAGGGCACCATTAGGAATGAGGCCCTGGTCTCATTTGGGCTACCCTGAATAAATACAAGTTAATATAACCTTTTTTAAGTCTCTTCATTATAGACTACAGAGACAGGAATAAAAAAAGATGGCACTCATTTACACCCTCTCATCATCAGCTTCATAATTTATTCTCTGCTGAAGGCGCAACAACAGACGCTACGGAGGATCCCAAGAACTCGCAGATTTCTTACACCTCTGAGCTGGTGCTACTGCCAGGCTAGCACTAGTGAAACAGATCTACAGTGCACATTGAATGTAGAGATTTGAGTCATCTAAGAAAACTCCCATGAAAACAACTACTGTACATTGAAGTGTGTAGCCACTAGCCAAAATACAGCTAGAGTCCAACACAAAATACAAGATACTGTATACTCACTGAGAATTGTGTATGTTTCAACAATAAATCTAATACATGTTTGTGAATAACTGGTGATTGGCTGTCCTCTCAGTGTTCATAGGCTTGAACTTGGTTTCTACGGTCTATCATCTCATCTGACAAGAGCATTCCTTTAGCTTTCATCCTCGGACACCACTGTCCCTCTCTGGTACCTCTGTAATCTGATACAAAACCATTGCATTGTGGGTGTTGATGTCCTCCTTCTCTTTTCCTGTCAGCTGCTGCGTGACTTCCCAGATGAACTTCGTGCGGACATCGCCATGCACCTGAACAAGGACATCCTGCAGCTGCCAGTGTTTGAGCGGGCCAGTAGGGGGTGTCTGCGTTCCCTCTCCTTGCACATTAAGACCTCGTTCTGTGCCCCGGGAGAGTACCTCATCCGCCAGGGGGACGCGCTGCAGGCCAACTACTTTGTCTGCTCTGGGTCTCTAGAGGTGCTGAAGGACGGCATGGTCCTTGCTATCCTGGGTACGTCTTAGACAACTCACTTCCCTGTTCTGGAGTACACTTTCTTTTTATACCTTCCTTTTTCTTTCTCTCGTGTCGGCGTTCCGTCTCTGTTATCAACTCTTTGGCAGCGTCTGAAATGGAATCTTATTCCTTTTATAGTGGAATACTTTTGGCCAGAAAAGCAGTGCACTGTATAGGGAATAGGGAGCTAGTTTCCTTTATCCCTCAATTGTTATCTCAGCAATATGGATGTTGTCATTATACTGTATGAGAGAAGAATCAAATCAATTCAGATTATTAATTGGGTAATCTGTCTCTAGGCAAAGGTGATCTGATTGGGGCAGACCTGACAGCGCAAGACCAGGTGATCAAGACCAATGCGGACGTGAAGGCTCTGACCTACTGTGACCTGCAGCACATCAGTGTCCGTGCCCTGAGGGAGGTCCTGGGCCTCTACCCAGAGTATGGCAGTCGCTTCAGCTCTGATATCCACCACAACCTCACCTACAACCTGAGAGAGGGCAGCGAGGCAGAGGTGAAAGCCACACATGCTCACTCAATCACTCACTCAAAGTTTACTCTATGTGGACTGTGTAAACTGTAATGGAATTGTGATTCATTCTGACTCACTGTCCAGGGACTGACAAGGTTCTCACGGTCCCCTCGGCTCTCTCAGGTAAATGTGTGCCTTTTAATTACTATACTACAGACGGTAATTACTATGACCTGTCAGTCTGCTACTGACAGATAACTCAGGGATGCTCCTACAGCCACAGCCAACATATCTACAGTCACAGCTTCACATGATCAACAAATCAGAGCTCAGAACATTTGTAGTCATAGCCAGAATCTTTTAAGCTTAATGTCCAAATCAAATATTTACTCAAGGTGAATAAGGCTTTGTGACTCATCATTCCATTTTTCAAAGTGTTTGAATATTTGGTCTGGGACAGAGACATTTAAATGATTGAGGTTGATAGGAGGGTTCTGGTCCCTGACCCATTGCCCTTCCCTCTTAGGTGAACATATAACTTGATAAAAGGCTGAACGCAATGTTCTCATCTAGCCCATTCCCAGATAGAACTTCACTCTGAAAGAAGCATGATTGCAACTCTCACAGCCCCATTTTGCCACCTTTATTGAGGGCTTAACAGAGGGCTGTCATTAGTGTGTCTCTGTATCTCTGTGAGGCTGATTTTGTACTCTTGTTTTTTTGTTGTATTTGAGTGGGTGTTGGAGTAGGCGTATGCCTTTGTGTGCGTGCACATGCATGTGTGTTTCTATGACATGTGAGTGTCCACGTGTTAATGTTTCTACATTGTGCGTGGGAGTTAGCTGATTCTCTCAACTCCTACTGAAAATGCCAAGTAGGCAGTTCACCTCAGTGCACCTAATTTCCTATGTTGGCCACTAAGAGAGAGGAACAGCACTGACTCACAGCAGAACAGCTATTAGAAGGAAATTACACACAATCTCTTGTTACCGAAGTAGGTGAGGATGGAGGGGAGTGGTCCGGAGGGGGCTGGACCCTGATTATTTAGCATTTTTTAAACCCCTGAAACATATTTTTCCTTCAATTTAGAGCCATAAACATTATGCCTAATTCTGCTCTATACATTCCAGAGGGAGTTATTCTGACTGTTGTTAATCGCAATTCTCAATATACTGCACTAACATGCCTAGGATATTACTTACATCCTAGTTTTTTTCTAAATCTAAGCGTACCTCTTGACTGGTCTGCTGGTTATTTTTTTAAAGAAACTAAATATGCTTCTCTGCATCTCTGATAAAAATCTGGATAAAAGATTAAGATTATTCAGTACACTTAGTAATTGCTTGGTTTTCTAAAGTCTACCAACCTTGCCAGCAGGCATGCCAGCTAAGATAGTTAGATAAGCTACTCTAACTTGATTGACAGCCTGAAATGGCTTGGTAGCTAGTTATGAGGTTGAGGAGATTGGAAACGTATCTAGCTGGCTAGCTAAAGCCAACTTCATAGAAAATTATATGGCTCTAGATTGCAGGAGAAAGCTGTTTCAGGTGTTTGAAAATATAACAATTCTCCAACATGCCCCCCTCCGTACAACCCCCCAGCCATCCTCGCATACTCTGTGCCCCCTCAGATTTTTAGGGTGCATGACGCCCCTGCTACCCATTACCGGCAGCTAAAATCAAATTTAACTCTGTGTGTATCACTCTACACTCTCTCTCCTCCTCCACTGGCAATAGGCTACTGGAGGGCATGCATGGTTGTTTGTGAGGACTACAGAGAACCTGTTACTCATGCCTCTCCTCTCCCACCCTCTGCCCCTCAGGAGCGAGTTGATAAGGACCACAAGCTTCCCTTCATTGTGGAGGCAGAAGATGTGGAGTCTGGTGAGGACATGAGCCACTGTCCCACCGGTGCATCCCACCAAGGACGGCTGCTCCTGATGCATGGCCTGAGCAGCCCCGTCTGCCACCCTGGCCTCAGCAGCCTGCTGGGGGAGGAGCTTCGACATGTCAGTGCGCTCCATCTCTGCCGCTCCCCAGCCCAGGGCTGCAGAGGCCGTAGCCCCTCCCCTCAGCTGCTGTCCAATGAGGAGGTTACTCCCGCCCCAGTGCCCAACATGGTCACAGATCACAGCTCATCCCATAGGCCAGCCAAGTTGCTCATACCCTCCCTACATTGTGTCAGCCCTCTGGACCTCAGCCCCAGGTGAGTAATGAGCCTAAGGTTTGTAGGATTATAAGACTATAACCCCTAACCAAAATCTAAATCACATATACCAATGGATTTACCTGGTAATAACAGCAAAGACAGATTACAGTTCAATTTATTTAACTGAAAATCACTTCATATTTAATCATAACCCACTTAAGTATGAACCTCTCTTCCTATCTCCTCTAGGGTTGTGGATGGAATTGAGGATAATGGGCAGTCATTTCACTTCAATGTGGATCAAGGCGAGGCAAAGACCAATAGCAAAGGTAATGGTCTCAGGTTAAACAATGGTTTACCAACAAAAACTATATTTTTCTAACAGTGGTTTTCTAACAGTAAATAGAAACGTGTTTTAGGCAAGGATACTGAATTGATTGGTCAGACAATTGTTTTTTTAGAATGATCCAAAGCAGTACAAGTAGGCTATTCATACAAATGAAATGGTATGAGCAAAGTGCTTGATGTTGGAGTGGGGTGTGAAAGCACTGATCTCATCCATCCTTGCCCATCCCATCCCCCTTATAGACCCATTCCAGGTGAGCGCCAACTTACTTCTGGAAACAGAGGAGGTGAGACAGAACATCAGCCAGCTAGGCAAAGAGGTATGAACATACGATCACATTGACGGAATAAACTGACACATAAACCAACATCAATGAACTGATAAATGAATGATATGCTCCATCTACGTAGAAAGAGCTCAAGAGACGGAAACTTTTTTGCTCTCCCACTTCATTTTCCGTACTCTACTTTCGCTGTACCCTAAAGAGTGTCTAAAAACAGATCATCCCTGACACACTTTCAGCATTAAATACACCACTCAGGCTATGTAGGCAAGAGAACATTTAAAGACATTTTTCCTCAAATAAAATGTAGGATTGTTAAATTGGAGATGGTCCAGATTTGAAAGCTCACGTAACACCGACTGATAATTTATGACTGTGCCTGTTTTTGCTTTCCACCATTTCTGACCTAGAAAGAGACAATAGAACTCTCCTGCCTTGGAATAATTACTATTCAACCAAGCAACAGATTATAGCTTTCATTATTCTGCATGCCATCTATTTTCTAGATGAATACCCTTAACCAGGAGGTGTCCAACCTGACCAAGGAGCTCCACGAGATGATGTGTTTCCTGCAGGCCCATGTGACCATGTTTCATTACCCCTCTGCCATCTCCACCTATCCTTACGGCCTGCAGATGGCCCCTAATCCCAATCCCAACCCCAGCAGCAACATGACTGCTGCCAATGACTGGCAGACACGGGTGCCTTTCAGTATGCCCGCTGGACCTCACCCATCTCACCTCCAACATGACCCCCTCAGCCACCCTGCCAGGAACATGTGGGCCTACAGTGGGGGCCCCCCCCAGGGCAGAGGTCCCGCCATGGGTCAGAAGGTGGAGGTTGAGCACCTTCACCAGACGTCTAATCCCAGGTCGTCCTGTTTACATCTGTGCTGCTCGGACAGAGGCAGAACCACCGGTCAGGGACTTAAAGCCCAGTACAGGCCTTTCCCGACCTCCAGAACTACACCCAACTCTCCCTACATGGGCCACTCCCAATGCCGGACTGGGCCATCTCTTCTGAACCTCAGCTCTGCCTTCCCAGTACTCCCAGGTGCGTGTCCTGGTCAAGTTGAGTACAAAGCCTCCATCCCCACCATCAGTACCTTTCGTCCCCTATGTTCCCCAGGCAGCCTCAGCCAGTCCCACCCCTCCCTGAGTGTCCAGGTCAACTCTGACCGCAGCCATTCACCGTCCATCTCCCCAACGCCTATCCACGTCTCACTGACCCCTACCGGCCAACCACAGCTCCACACCACCTTCAGCTCTCAGTCTGGGGTCTACACGTCTGTCAGCCCAACATACAATCAGACGCACAACCAGACCACCCAGGGGCAGGGCTCTCTCAACAGAGCCAGGAAGAATGACCTGGTGGGCTCCAGCCCTGTCCACACACTGGACTCATCCCTACCTCTGGTGGGGCAGTCAGCAGGGCAAGAGCCAGACTGTGGAGGGCCTAACATTGAGTATCCACAGGACAGGGAGAGACCTAAGAGGATGCAGAGTGATGCTGAGCAGGCAGAGTCCCAGACCCAGGAGACCAACATCAGCACACAGCAGGCCCTGGAAGTCGAGCCTCTCTGGGGCTTGGAGGTGACACATTAGCAGCTGTCTGGAGCCCCACAGAGACCAGATAAATAAACTGGAACATTACTGCTGCAAAGTAACGCTGAGCCCATCAACTCAACTCTCCCTTTTTGGTTGCATCTCTTATGCTACATGAGTTTACATCTGAGAAATGAATGATTGCTTTACAGTCTAAAACATACACCACACAGCAATCACACTACATAATATTAACACTGATTGTACTACTACTTGATGTACTGTTTATTTAATTTGACTGTAAATACAGCATTGATATGGACCAGAGATTATGAAGACAAGCTGACTCAGTTTACAAAAATATTCAGCTTTGTGTTTATTACGCATTTCTTGCGTATTACTAACCGGAGGGTATCTCTAGACATATCATATTGAGACCTGGCAGCCATGGAAACAGCAAACCCCACCCCTTTCCTTCATTATATTGTGTTTACATAGAAAGTATCATCACCTAAATGAGCATTATTTTGACATGTGGTTTTATGTGATTTCATTGTTTGTGAACACACTGTGGAGCTCATTCTACAAGCTGTCTGGACATTACAGCACACGACCAATGTTTGTGCTCATTATTTTAAGAAATTGTCTCTTGGCTAGCCTGCCAGAGGATTGCTGGCCAAAGAGGACCTATGGTTATCTGTGTTTTTCCCTCTTCTGCAATATGGCTATTCATAACTCTGCATCTCTTTTTGCTCTTGTGTCTTGAAAATGTTCTGACCTTTTCTATGCTGTATATTTTACTGTTTATTTGGTAACAGAGACTGAAATAAGATGTGCAATGTATAGCCTATTGTACAAGCACAAGAGTTTCAGAAGCGTACAAATTACAGAATGATTTGAACAACGTGTGCAGACTGAAAGAGTTGTATATCATTTTGTTTGTTTGTAACTGATATTAGTTGTAAAATAAAACTATTTAGATGCAAACAGAATATTAATATATATATATATATATATATATATATATATATATATATATATATATATATATATATATATTTTTAACAGGGACTCAGAGAAATACAATTACATCTGAAGTGAAAAATGAAATAACTTGAAAGGTTAAACTGAGCAGGTTCACAGTAGTGGTACACAATTACATAAATATTGTTAGTCAATCACTCAACATCCAACAATATCTCTTTAGATAGACCTATGCCTTTAGATAGACCTACCCTAAAATACTGGGGCTTCTCCATTTGATGCCCACAACATGAACGTTTGGGTCAGTGAACTTACATTTATGAACAAAATTTAGATCTGAACTGATGTCAGATGATGGCAAATATCATGGTCTTTAGCGCCACCAGATGGTGATACATTTAAAGCAAACTTCTGTAAATATTTTATTAAATACGTTTGAAAAACTATGGGACCGAATCTGAGTTGTTGATTGCCTATCTGGTGCCAGGAGTGTTTCTTTTGACCAAAAAGATCAGCTCTGAAAAAGATCTGATGTTGAAAGATCTGATGTGATTGCTTAAAATACTAATTAGTGTAAAAAATATCAGAACTGGGCTGCCTGTGTAAATGCTAGTTTGATGTTTTTTTTATATATTTTAAAAAATATATCGGATGCCGTTTTATCTTGCGCTGGGGAGAGTGGCAACTGCCACTGCTTGCCACTCCTAAATTAGTCTCGTAAATCCGATCCTAGGCAAAATCAGCATTGATACATTGTGGGAGCCAACAAGTCTGTCTACGGAGACTACTCCTAAATAATCAGCCCTGACCAAATTTGTGTTAATTAATTTAGTAAACTACAGTTCCCAGGTTCCCAACAACACATAATCAGAGGGAAGCCACACCTTCAGGAAGTGGGAGGATCCCGGAAAAAATGCACCAAGCAGAAGTGAAGGCCGGGGCCTATGTGTTGAGCAGTCGTAGTGAGCTGTGATAGAGAAAAGCCGTCAAAGTCGAAATTGTGGAAAGTGAGAGTATACGAAGAAAAGGGAACGCATGTTTGACCTTTGCCTCTAACGGTAAGCTGTAAACTATACTATTTTTGGTTCAGATTTCCACTGTCAAATTTTGCTCAATCAACCACAGCAGTAAACTAACGTTAGCTAGCTACCTAGCCAGAGATACGTCGCTAGCTAACGACTGTCAGATTGATATGTTAAATGGGACTGATTACTTGTCCAGATAGCTAATGAGGTAACTAGTTAGCAAATAATAAAAAGCTTTGTTCATAATTTGACCAAATAGTTATTTATCTTTTAGATGTTTGATTTACCCCGTCTTTTCTGTGCGATGTCATCATAAACTTAGCCAAGTTAGTTAGCATTAGCTAGCTTTCGTCAGTGTCGTTCTATTTTGTTTTTACTGGCAGTAATGTTAATTTACAGCAGACATATTTTTGTCGTCTACTCAGCTAACTAGCTACTCAACTATAGCTCTTATTGACATTATATAACAATTTAAAAAAATTGTTTGGCTTTTAAAAGCTAGCTAGTTAATGTAACTTGGTGGGATAGCTAGCTAAATTACAGAAATGTCATGTTAGATTTGTATTTCATAGCTAGTTAGCCTTTAACTGACAGCTAACTAACTATATAGCTAGTAGATTTTCCTTTTGGTCCAATCAATTTGATAAACCTTTCATATGTTGATTTCTAGCTTTCAACAGAGTATCTTAACTCATTGCCATTGGTGTCAGCAGGCTCTAGGTATCAGTGATGATGACGATAGTATGAGGAAGTTTGAAACCCACCAACTTAATAGCTATTTATGGTTTCTGCCAGGCAATGATCACGAATCATTCCATCTTGCAGTAACCCACGTCACCCGGTCTTTTATGTTAATTGTTATCTTGCCGCTGGTTATAATCGTTTACTTAGCTAGGTCTCAAAACATATTTTACATAATTGGAGTTCAACGTTTATGGCTGTATCTAATTAGGCTCATCATTTTGAATGCCATCATTTGCTGAGTTACATTTTTGGTCTGTACTTGGTTATCTGATGTAGCCCCCATCGTGGGAGTCTGTCTGTGTCATGTTACTTTTGTATGAATGCATGCTTCCGTGTCTATGGTGGAATGTGGTGTCCCTCATAACTTACTGTGTCTCCTCAGTCCTGTACCCTTGTTCACTCCTTCACCTTTACTGCAGGTCATCTATGGCAGTTGTTCCCAAACTGTGGGGTCGGCAGGGGGGTGGGCACGGGAGTCCCCCAGAACTCAGTTCGACTTTCAACTTACTCCTGAAAGTTGTAATAGTAAAATGTACAATGGTGCAATTATGAAATTGGGTAGTGCATCGTCCGTTTTCCTCTTGTCATGTCAGTCATTGCATACGTTAGAGCAGAGTTTCCCAAACCCTGGGTGCACGTTTTGGTTTTTGCCTTTGCACTATACAGCTGATTCAAATAACCAACTCGTCTTGAGATGTGCCTTATGTTACGTAAATCATTTGTTAAATGGGGTGAAAAGGAGACTGAATTGCCACTTTTTAATGTAAGCTCTAGTATAATTGAGTTTCTATCAGGAGTGAGACACTAAGACTTTGGGCAAGCAGTCAAACTCTGCATCATTCAAGACAGTTGCTTTGTGAGAAGCTGTTAAAGTTCACATTTTAGACATTGTTATGTAAATGCCAGCTAAAAAGTGGACTGGGCTTGAGTCTTTTGGGTATACACCAGGGTAAATCCTCATTGGAAACTTGTTGGTGTGTAATGGCTCAATAACAGGACTAGAGAAGGGATTTTTAAGAATTTTCCCAAGCTGCTGCCATGTTATGGTGTGGACCTTGTCCTTAGAGTGGTGACACATTTTGACACAGGAAAACATTATATAAAAGGCAATATTACTAGGTGGCTTAAAATGTTTGTTTGATTTGGTGTTGTAAGCCTAGTTAAGACAGTTTCTATGATATTTCCAGATATTCCTGACAGAATGGCTAGTAAAATAACATACGTCTGCGTGAGACGCAACACTTTTCAATGTTCAATCCAAAGTAAGCCTAATTGGTATGCGTTAGTGTGGTCAGAAAGGTTGTAATGCATTGGAGTCGATGGAGGAATGAATGAATCGGGTGTGTAGGAGGAGAATCATGCCCATTCACAACGGGTCATTCTGATGACTCCTCAAAAGACTGAAGATATCCTGTAGGTGTGACATTTTTTCTGTTACCCAAGCTGGAGAGTTCTATGTGCAGAGTCTGTTACTGGTCAGTTTGCTACCAGACTTGTTTGAGACTTAAATATCAATGTATGCCCCCTATTGATTAAACCACAACAATTTAGGCCTAAACAAATGGAAAATGGTTTCATTAAGTTTGAGTCATTAATAATTAAGTTTGTGTGCTTCCTCGCAGCCTGATGAGACACCCACTAACCCCACCCTTGACTCTTTATTTCTGCAGCTGAGGCCCTGTCTGGGGTTCTTATTTCTCATACTAGCCCCATGTTGAAATTTAATTGGGGGTTGGGGTTTAGCCTAGTAGGCCTATGCAAAAACAGATGCTTTTTATGTCACTTAGGGTTGCAAAGCTACCGGTAATTTAAAACAGTCACCTTCATTTTTGGTCATAGATTACCAGGTAAATTTGGTAATTTATACTTTAATTATAAATATTAGTATTCATTTTTCTTTTCTTTTTTTTTTTTTATATATCTGTGTCCATATTGTCCACGACTTTCTAGTAGATGGACCATATAGTTCAAGGGAAAATTCCAAAAAAAATAAAGTATCCAGGCTTAATCAACAATGGCTTTATTTTCAATTAACTCTAAAACTGTTGTCTTCTCCACAACTTGTTGGATATATTTCCCTTTAATGTGAGAGGCCAGAATTATCGGCATGGAGTAGAATTGTATTACACAGGCTTTTGCTTGGCTGTCATGTTTCTCACACAAAGGGAGCCAGAAAGAGAAGGAAATTATTCACCCCTTGCCTGCACCAATCATTTGCTAGTGATGTGTATCCTGTTTGCATTCCCAGAGATTTAGGCTGTTTAGACAGGCAGCCCAATTCTGATATTTTTTTCACTCACTGGTCTTTTGACCAATCAAATCAGATCTTTTTTAGAGCTGATCTGATTGGTCAAAAGACCAATGACTGAAAAAAATATCAGAATTTGGACTGCCTGTCTATGCGCAGCCTTAGTCACCATTCCTTTCCTCTTCCAATTGACCCATCGCTTAGTCATTAGGCTATAGTTTCTCTTGCATACATATTGAAATAGTCCACTGTGCTACTCGATTGGGGTGTCTCGCTTTCTCTTCCCTCTCTGGGTTTATCCTCCCTGACGGTTTCCCATCCAGGCCCAACCCTTTTAAACTTCAGATGAAAGCCAAGCTAACAGCTGGATGCAGGCCAGGCGGGGTGGTGTGGCTGCTGCTTGCTCCACCCTCCCTCCCCGTTACATCTAATTCCTCTGGTCCCTCCACCCTTGGAGTTCATTGAACCTGTTGTCATGTCACCACTTATTCCTAGGTAACTGGTTAAATGAAGTCTGTCTGCCTGACAGCTTGTTGCAGCACTAATTCCATGGCATTGGTGACGAATGCACGTTGGCACGGTCACACGCTGACACCTCTGTAGATAATGGCTGATGTTTCAACTGGAGTCTAGGAGTGGGAGACTGAATTGTCCTTTGGGAACACACAGCTCATAGGCCTTTTGGGGTGTGTATTGTTAGCAGTGCTAGCCTAATCAGTTGTTTAGAGGAATTCTGTGCATTCTCATAGTACAACTAACTTCATTCTACCCAGTCCAGTAACACCAGGTACTCCCAGTCCAGTAACACCAGGTACTCCCAGTCCAGTAACACCAGGTACTCTTTCTGATCAGTCCCATTCCACCCCCTGCTGATTACCATGAACAGCACTGGCCTAAGAGTTTTACCTAGCCTGATTCCAGATCTGTGTGTGCTTTTGCCTACTCCAATGTCATTGTCAAGCCTTTCAGTAATGTTTGGTATGACAATTCCATAACGAGTTGACAAGAGAGCAGGAACTGACTGGCACCCAGGCTGTTGTACCTGTCAGCAGAGCACAGTGGGACTGTGAGCTGTGATGGAAGCATACCTTTAGGCTAGTTGTGGTCAATAATAGGGTTGGCTGTGAGGGCTCTGAGGTTAAGAGCAGGGCTGGGATAATACTAGGATATGTTTTCCATGTCAAAAATGAAAACACGAAGCAGATCTAACTCTTTGGTCCTTTAAAAAACCTGCTGTATGTAAAACATTGTGTGCTATAGCTTGGAAAAATAAATCATGGATCACTCTGGATGACAACATAATGTTTGTTTCCAACATTAGGGCTGTTTTCCTAAAGTTAAATCCACTTTGTGTTTTGATTCCTTGCCACGATACTAACGAGTATCGAGATGCTGGTAGGGTCCCGGCCCTAGTTAAGAGTAGTGTGGGGCATAGCGGATGGGGTTCATGGCTAAATATGAGAGTGGGTACTTCAAATGTTAGCCAACTTCAGGGTGTGTGTGTGTGTGTGTGTGTGATGTGATGTGATGTGATGTGATGTTTGGGATGTCAAGTATAAGAGGAAACCCACAAGGTGATGGTAACTGATGTCACTGGTCATGTTAAATAGAAACTGAACAGTTACTGAGAATTTCCCCCTCCCCCACACTCTTTTTCAGACTTACTAACATGCTGACAAAACTGACCATGTTGAATAACATGAATGTGTACATTTTATTATTCAATCATTTAATCCAAAGTGCTTGCGTGTGTAAACATGTCTGCCTAGCCAGGCGCTAATAGAACTTGGTTCTATTTTAGGCGCTAATAGAACTTGGTTCTATTTTAGGCGCTAATAGAACTTGGTTCTATTTTAGGCGCTAATAGAACTTGGTTCTATTTTAGGCGCTAGGTGCGCTGCAAGTCCCACCTCTCCCATCTACCCATTTGGTTTTTACGAGCATATACCAACGTGGGTGATTTGAAAGATGAACAAGGTCCACCCCAGTTGGTGGTGGTAATGCACCTTAAAGTTGGTTGCCAACCGCCATGTAAAATCCACAGAAGAAGAAAAAGAAGACCCTGAACAAGGAGATATTAATCAAAGAATTGAACTAAAAACAAACTAGGTTTCCCGTTTTTATCTGTGGATTAATTGTCGGAGTAGAGAACACAATTTTGTATGACTCCAAATGGGTCAAAGATCCAGCTTAAAAACAAATACTGTATTTCAGGTAAAATAACAACCCAATGTTTATCTCCCAGGACCAATTATCCAGCAACAGCAAGCTAGCTAGCTAAATGTCCATTTAATGTTTCATGTGTGTTTTGATCTGACCCCAAATTAATATAGTTGGTTTTGGTATTTGAACCTGCATGAACGCGTCTGGTGGGGATAGACAACACCAACATGCACACACAGAGTCGGTTTGGTCAGCGTGTCCATCATGAACGTGGCTTCTTCATTTGATATATATGTGCATGCGTTGTCTTGTATAGCATTAAAGTCTACCTCATGCATGTGAGTGAGAAACTGTTGATTGGATCATGAGGGCAATACATGCAATATCTGTATGTAGTTAATTGTGTGTGTGTTGTGCTACCAGTTCTCAGTGGCTGTGTTTTACTAAATGCTTGGATTTCAAGCTGGCAGCAAAGCCCACAGGAGGCTGTATGAACATTTTACCATCTCTCCCTCTTTCTCTCTCTCTTTCCATCCCTCTCGCCTACTCTCTCTTTGACCCAGCCTCTCTCCCCGACCCACTTCAGTGTGTGGAGGTCTCCAGAGTCCATTAAAGATGCCAGCAGAGGGCTGTTTAGATGCATGATGCTGCTCTGAGTGACTCTTGGAACAGGAGGTAGTGTTGGGCCAGCCACTACAGGCCCTCTAGCAATCAGTCAATCATATTACCAAGGATCATTTTTTATTTGACCTTTTATTTAACTAGGCAAGTCAGTTAAGAACAAATTCTTATTTACGATGACGGCCAGACCCGGACGACGCTGGGCCGATTGTGCGCCGCCCTGTTCACTCTACTGTTCAATAACCATGTCCTAAACTGTTAGGCCTAAGTCCACTGTTTTGGTTTAGAATGGTGGATTGAACACAGGGCTTTTGATGCAAATCTGATTTTCAGTTATGTCTGTCATCTGTGTTTATATTGAGTGTTATCAGTGTTACTGACACTAATATACAATATGGGCTTATGACTAGCCTAGGTTAAATGTTCTCACTCACTTATCCTGTTTTTGGTTTCTGAAGCCCTCATCTCAGGCTGGGAATCTCCTGGCCTCTTCCCCCGGCCTCCCTCCTCCCTGTCCTTGGCTATGGAGCCTTGTCTTGGGACAGTGAGGCATGCTGACCTCTTCATTTCCATAGTGTGTGTAGTAGGCTATCAGTGTTGGAGAGCAGTCGCACCTGTTGTTTTGTCTTAGAATGGTAGACATACTGGTAAGGGTAAACATGTGTAAAAAGTGCCTAAAAACATTTGACATAAGTGACCTGTTTAGGCTAGCTTAATTAGAAGAAATATGAGGATGTTTCGACGTTCTTCTCAGAAACGCAGACATTGGGCTTAGTTCCACAGTCCTGGTCTATTAGCTTTGTTACAACTTCCTCTCTTGTTTGCACCTCAGCGTCATATTAGCGCGTAGGGGAATTACATGTTGTTGACCCAATGAACATGCCGCTATTTCTCTCCACACACTCACTGTGGTGCGTCTAGGAATCCCTCGGATGGTGTGTGATGTGTATGTGGCAGTAGTCTAGGCCTTTGGTGTGCTACCTTGCTGTACTGCCTGCTCTGTGCTGGGTTGACCCTCTCAGGCCAGTGTGTGGTACCAACACAGTGTGTGATCTTCTGTCACACGCAGAAGATTAGGCCCTTGCCTGGGAAGGACTGAGCGTCAACAGCAACCCTACTCTGGCTGGCCTCTCTCTCTCATATATATATATATATATATATATATATATCCATGTTGTGGACGGAATCACAGAATTCAACAATATTCAAATGTATTGAACTTATTAGAAAATGTATTAATTTGCCCAGGTTAATCATAAGACATGAACTAAATGCATCAGTGATTTGTATTTTCCTGCAACTTTCTGAAACTGTGTGTGGTGCGCGCATACGTCTACACTTTGTGTAGCGAAGATGCTAATGCTAAGTCTTCTGGTAGAGATGGCTTCCCAAAAACATTGTCAATTAAATGTTACCTACAAAGTTGCCTATGCCTACCTGGGAGAATGATTTATGCAAAACAAATGGCCAATCACATGAGCGCTACAGAAACGTTGCTAACCAAACAGCGGTCTCTTGCTGGTGCACACTTGCATTAAAAGGGTAACTCATCCAAAAATGTAGATGTCTAAGCATTGTTGTAGAAATAAAACATCCGATTTTATTATTTTTCTATAATAATAGACTGAAACAGAAACCTGTATCCAAAAAGCTCTATTTTTGTCTCATCAGACCACATGACCTTCTCCCATTCCTCCTCTGGGTCATCCAGATGGTCATTGGCAAACTTCAGACGGGCCTGGACATGCGCGGGCTTGAGCAGGGGGACCTTGCGTGCGCTGCAGGATTTTAATCCATGACGGCGTAGTGTGTTACTAATGGTTGTCTTTGAGACTGTGGTCCCAGCTCTCTTCAGGTCATTGACCAGGTCCTGCCGTGTAGTTCTGGGCTGATCCCTCACCTTCCTCATGATCATTGATGCCCCACACCGAGGGTGATGGACCGTCATCTTGAACTTCTTCCATTTTCTAATAATTGCGCCAACAGTTGTTGCCTTCTCAACAAGCTGCTTGCCTATTGTCCTGTAGCCCATTACAGCCTTGTGCGGGTCTACAATTTTATCCCTGATGTCCTTACACAGCTCTCTGGTCTTGGCCATTGTGGAGAGGTTGGAGTCTGTTTGATTGAGTGTGTGGACAGGTGTCTTTTATACGGCTAACGAGTTCAAACAGGTGCAGTTAATACAGGTAATGAGTGGAGAACAGGAGGGCTTCTTAAAGAAAAACTAACAGGTCTGTGAGAGCCGGAATTCTTACTGGTTGGTAGGGGATCAAATACTTATGTCATGCAATAAAATGCAAATGAATTACTTAAAAATCATACAATGTGATTTTCTGGATTTTTGTTTTAGATTCCGTCTCTCACAGTTGAAGTGTACCTATGATAAGAATTACAGACCTACATGCTTTGTAAGTAGGAAACACTGCCGATTTTGCAGGTTATCAAATACTTGTTCTCCCTACTGTATGTATAAAGGGCCAACAGTACTGTATGTATGTGCGTGCTACTCTGTCCTTCTACATTGTTCACTTCCTGCTTTGATATTAATTCCGTTTCCTGTCCCTTTCACCAAGCAGAAGCTGACTGACCTTGTGTAAAGTAGATCTATGGAAGATTTGTTTAAGTTTTTCTACTGTAATCATATTCCTCAGTCAATGTAAAGAAGAAAACTTGGACTCTGTCATATTATGGTTGGGCCAGTGTACTCAATCTGCACATCATCATGTGACTAACGTGGACGTGTGCAGACCCACGGTGGATTGTAACACAGAAACAGGAGTCCTTGGGGCAAGCAGCTCAGACTATCATTTCCTGTTCTGTGTTTTCACTGTGGTCCTCAGCTCTGTGGTCTCTGAGAAACACACACACACACACACACACACACAGGTTGCATTGGGTTGGATGTGAACATAGTTGAACTCGGCTTTAGGCTGATGTGTCTAGACATAGGTTTGGGGGCGTTCAAGCGTCATGATTGTGAATGCTCACGGTTAATTGTGGTCGTACTCATCATGACCCAATCTGCATTTCTAAATGTTGCTTTAGACAGGACCCCATGACATTTCCTTAACTGCTGTATTTGACTGCTGAGTCTAAAGTAAATATAATTAAAAGAGAAGAGGGCAGGGCTTATCTCCCTGTTCCATTCAAATCCCCTTTGCTTCATTCAAACAGACATCCCGACCGCAATGTAGGTTTCCAGTAGGCCTATCAGAAAATAACCTTAGTTTAAACATTGAACTGTTTTCTTGTCAAACCACGGTGGTGTTTAGAAGCACTGAGATGTTCTTCGACCAATAGTGTTCATCAGAACGTTATTGAGTTGCAACACTGATCAACTGGAGCAGAATAATTAGTCTGCAAGGCATTGATTTGAGGCATTTTGGGGGTTTTAATGAGTAAGTGATGCACATCAGGACCATTTTAAAGGTTTGTTTGAACCTGAATAATAAGCCCAGTCAAAGGTTAAGATACAAAGGACTCGCTACACTGGAACATGAAAGTAGATTGGTTTATACCAGACACTTGCAGGAGTAGCCAACTTGGCATGACACCATTGACTCCTTGCAGTCAACACTTTTTTTTTTTCTCACTGATTTAGGCAAGACTATAAGAAATGATAATGACTCTCTTATTATATTCACCTTGATAGCTCTAAATGGCATGCATAGTGTACAAAACATTAGGATCACCTGCTCTTTCCATGAGACTGACCAGGTGAAAGCTATGATCCCTTATTGATGTCACCTGTTAAATCCACTTCAATCAGTGTAGATGAAGGGGAGGAGGAGACTGGTTAAAGAAGGATTTTTAAGACTTGAGACATGTAGTCCACCCCATTCCTGTGTGCTTTTGATGTGATTTATTTATTTAACCTTTTATTTAACTAGGCAAGTCGGTTACTAATAAATTCTAATTTACAATGACAGCCTACCCCGGTCAAACCCTAACAACGCTGGGCCAATTGTGGCCGACCTATGGGACTCCCAATTACAGCCAGTTGTGATACAGCCTGGAATTGAACCAGGGTCTGTAGTGACTCCTCTAACACTGCGATGCAGTGCCATAGACCGCTGCGCCACTCGGGAGCCCAGGGGTCGTTGCCCTGCTGGAAGACCCGTAACCTTCAATGGAGACCCAGTTTCTGGACATATTTGGCTGCAACTGTATTATAACCTGTATATACAGTGTCTTCAGAAAGTATCCACACCTCTTGTTTTACAGCCTGAATTAAAAAATGATTAAATGTAGATTTTTTTTTTTTTTGGTGACTGGCTTAAACAATACCCCATAGTGGAATGATGTTTTTATAAATTGTAGTAGTTAATTAAAATCTGAAATGTCTTGAGTCAATAAGTATTCAACCCTTTTGTTATGGCAAGCCTAAATAAGTTCAGGAGTAAACATTTGCTTAACAAGTCACATAACAAGTTGCATGGACTCACTCTGTGTGCAATATTAGTTCGATTTTTTTTTTTTTAAATACACAATTTTTTGGGGGGGGGAATGACTTCATCTCTGTACCCCACACATACAGATAATTGTAAGGTCCCTTTCCAATGACTCGCAAAGAAGGCAACCTATTGGTAGATTGGTTTTAAAAACAAAAAAGCAGACATTCACTATCCCCTTGAGCATGGTGAAGTTATTAATTACACTTTGAATGGTGGTATCAATACACCCAGTCACTACAAAGATACGGGTGACCTTCCTAACTCAGTTGCCGGAGAGGCCAATGGTGACTTTTAAAACGGAGAGTTTAATGGCTGTGATATGAGACAACATTGTAGTTACTCCACAATACTAACGTAATTGACAGAGTGAATAGAAGGAAGCCTGTACAGAGTAAAAATATTCCAAAAATGTACATCCTGTTTGCAACAAGACACTATAGTAATACTGCAAAAAATGTGGCAAAGCATTTTCACTTTTTATCCTGAATACAAAGTGTTAGGTTTGGGGCAAATCCAATACAAGACATTACTGAGTACCACACTCCATATTTTCAACCAGTCCTTTCAGGATAAAAAATAAACAAAATGGAGCTAAGCACAGGCAAAATCCTAGAGGAAAACCTGGTTGTCTGCTGACACTAGAAGATTAATTTAACAATAACCTAAAGCACAAGTCCAAATCTACACTGGAGTTGCTTACCAAGAAGACGGTGAATGTTCTTGAGTGGCAGAGTTAGTTTTGACTTAAATCTACTTAAATGTATGGCCAGACTTGAAAATGGCTGTCTTGCAATGATTAACAACCAGTTTGACAGAGCTTGAAGAAATATGAAAATAATAAATGGGCAAATGTTGCACAATCCAGGTGTGGAAAACTTACCGAGAAAGACTCACTGCTGTAATCACTGCCAAAGGTGCTTCTACAAAGTATTGACTCGGGTATGAATACTTATGTAAATTAAATGTCAATATTTAATTTTCAATAAATGAGCAACATTTCTAAACATGTTTTCACTTTGTCATTATGGGCTATTGTGTGTAGATGGTTGAGAACAAAAAAACTATTTCATCCATTTTGAATTCAGGCTGTAACACAACAATGTGGAATAATTCAAGGGGTATGAATACATTCTGAAGGCACTCTAGTTTACTAAAGTTTTCCTGTATCACACTAGCTGCCTACAAGTGATATTATTACTCAGTCTGTTCTTTCTTCCAGCTCCCACAGGTGAAGTCCCCTCTTCCTCCGGCCCCCTCACTGCCTGGCCTAGACTCACCTGACCCAGCTTAGCCCACCCTCACCTGGCCCGGTTTCAGCTCCAGTCCCTGCTCCGCTTCAGAGCCCCAGTCCTCTGCCCAAGACAGCCTCATTTTCCACCAAGAGCCTCTTACCCCAGTGAAGCTCTGCTCGGCAGCATGGCAGGTCGAGGAGGACCAGCACGGACCAACGGCGCGGCGGCCAGCAACAAGATCTGCCAGTTCAAGCTGGTGCTGCTGGGAGAGTCAGCGGTGGGCAAGTCCAGCTTGGTGCTGCGCTTCGTCAAGGGCCAGTTCCACGAGTACCAGGAGAGCACCATCGGAGGTGAGTAGGCACGCTGTTGGCATTGGGAGTGTCCTCTTTCTGACTGTGTCTTAGTCATGCTTAGTGTTTTGTTGCTTTACAGCTGTCCTTGTGTTGAGTCAGTATCATGTTATAAAGATCAAATAGAATGGAAATGTGAATGTGTAGTAGACTAAAGGAAGACCACTTAGAATGCCTTCCTAATCGGGGCTGTGTTCCTGCTAGCTAGCAGCTCTTACCCTAGCTGTTGTCAAGGCCAGGTCAGGAACAGACATGAGCTACAGAACCAGATCTTTCTTGGCAGCTGATCACCTGACTCTTGCATGAGCGGCCGAGCCTTTGACTGACACTTTAAATATGCCACAAGGAGTGGGATGTCCTTACTCCCGGCCACAGAAAGCCTTATAGAGAATGTTCAAACCAAAAGTAGGTAGTTGTCATCTGCTTAATAAGGTATGTATTGACTTGCTAGCCGTAGTGGAGCAGCGAGAAGGGGGTCTCTCTCTGTGGGCTCTTTAAAACAGGAAGGAAGTCGGTCAACAATGGGATTTCCTGTCCTGGAACTGCTCTAATATCTACGGATCTGGAAACCAATACGTGATGGTTTTAACATTCAAAGAATTCCACTGTAAAAGTTGGGTAATGAGTAACGATTTATTTTCAGCTTCACCTAGTGTTTCAAACCTACACACAGGTGTTGGGAATTTCCATTATGATTTAGTGGTTTACTAGCTAATTGCTTTCTTCAGGATTTATGCATTACCCTTTCTATAAATAAATGTTAAAAAGTACAGAGTCACAACATGCAGCCACAGGAGGGTGAGGCTGGAGAGACAGGATGCTTGGTGCTTACAGTAGCCAAAGACTTAGGACGTGTCAGCATTTTAAAAATATTATAAAACCTCTGTTGTCAGCTGTCTTGTCAAAGGTCACCGAGCTTTAGTATGTAGCAGGCTTCCTCTATGAGCGCTGCTGTACATTTCCCTCAGCCTTGTGGCACAACGGGCTGAATTAGCATTATCTTTATGTTCCCTGGATTAGCCAATAGACAGCCACATGTTTTGTTCACTCTTTCATCACTCAGTCTTGTTTAGTATATTTTACTCGCACTACTTTGCTCACAGTAACCTTTTACCCAGTGCTTAGTGCTCTGCGATTAGATCTTGTTTATTTACCTAATAAGTGTCCCTTCCTCCTCTCTCTAACGTTGGAAGGCTCCCAATTCTCCTCAGCGCTGGCTTTGTAGCTTCACGAGTTCTCATTAAGCCACTGTTCATGTTTCCTCTTAACTGTCTCATGGCCTTGGCTGTTGGGGTTATGTTTGCCTTGTGCTAGTTTAACTCAGCCATGTCAAATAGGGACAACTCTACCGCGATGACACGATCTAAGGAAGAAACAGAATACCTGTCCTGTACAGATACTGAGTTTTACTCCACTGTGAGGAAATGCACAGGCGACGTAAAATGTACACCTCTTTTCTATGTGTAGGGCATTTGCAGACCTGAAAATCAAAATAGAGCCTGAAACTGAGTCTATGATTTGTCTCTACACCCCTCCAGCTGCCTTCCTCACACAGACCGTCTGCTTGGATGACACAACAGTTAAGTTTGAGATCTGGGACACTGCAGGGCAGGAACGGTATCACAGCCTGGCCCCTATGTACTACAGAGGAGCGCAGGCTGCCATCGTGGTCTATGACATCACCAACACAGTGAGTGACAGCTGCTGGTCACGTGTGGCACTGGTCCCTGAGTGTTGTCAGCACTCAGGGATTTTTAGCGGAGGTTGATTTATTCAAACCCTTAACAAAGGGACAGACCTTTGCTCTCGTAACTGACACTTCTGTAGATATATAATAGAGCTCTTGTGTGAAAAACAAACATCCATTGTGCAATCTGCCTTTGTCATGTATTTCATCAAATCACAAATGTTTTTATGATGTTAAGAATGTTTTTTTTTTTTTTTTCTGTGCAGGATACATTCACACGTGCAAAGAACTGGGTGAAGGAGCTCCAACGACAAGCCAGCCCTAACATTGTTATTGCACTGGCAGGGAACAAAGCTGACCTGGCCAACAAAAGAGCTGTGGACTTCCAGGTACTGAGGAACTCCTAACAATTAGATGCTGCTCCCACTGGACTATTAGTGGAAATGGTCAATAAGTTTGTTTAAACAGGAGAATGTACTAGAAATGTAATTTATATAGTTTCTGTAGATATTCAAGAATGCTCACGAACTCTCAAAGCTTTGGGTTATTACTGATTGTATCAATGTGTTTGATGGGGCTCTAAAGATCTCTGTCCTCCCTTTGTTTTTTGTTTTTTTGTAGGAAGCACAAGCGTACGCAGATGACAACAGTTTGCTCTTCATGGAGACTTCAGCCAAGACGGCCATGAACGTCAATGAGATCTTTATGGCCATAGGTACGTGTACCACAATATTATATGTGCATTTATAAACTGGGTGGTTCGAGCCCTGAATGCTGATTGGCTGACAGCCGTGGTATATCAGACCATATACCACGGGTATGAAAGAACATATACAGTTGAAGTCGGAAGTTTACATACACCTTAGCCAAATACATTTAAACTTAGTTTCACAATTCCTGACATTTAATCCTTGTAAAAATTCCATCTTAGGTCAGTTAGGATCACCACTTTTATTTTAAGAATGTGAAATGTCAGAATAATAGTAGAGATTTATTTCAGCTTTTATTTCATCACATTCCCAGTGGGTCAGAAGTTACATACACTCAATTAGTATTTGGTAGCATTGCCTTTAAATTGTTTAACTTGGGTCAAAAGTTTTGTGTAGCCTTCCACAAGCTTCCCATAATAAGTTGGGTGGATTTTGGCCCATTCCTCCTGACAGAGCTGGTGTAACTGAGTCAGGTTTGTAGGCCTCCTTGCTCGCTCACGCTTTTTCAGTTCTGCCCACAAATTATCTATGGGATTGAGGTCAGGACTTTGTGATGGCCACTCCAATACCTTGACTTTGTTGTCCTTAAGCCATTTTGCCACAACTTTGGAAGTATGCTTGGGGTCATTGTCCATTTGAAAGACCCATTTGCGACCAAGCTTTAACTTCCTGACTGATGTCTTGAGATGTTGCTTCAATATATCCACATACTTTTCCTCCCTCATGATGCCATCTATTTTGTGAAGTGCACCAGTCCCTCCTGCAGCAAAGCACCACCACAACATGATGCTGCTACCCCCGTGTTTCACGGTTGGGATGGTGTTCTTCGGCTTGCAAGCCTCCCCCTTTTTCCTCCAAACATAATGATGGTCATTATGGCCAAACAATTCTATTTTTGTTTCATCAGACCAGAGGACATTTCTCCAAAAAATACGATCTTTGTCCCCATGTGCAGTTGCAAACCGTAGTCTGGCTTTCTTGTGGCAGTTTTGGATCCTTGCTGAGCGGCCTTTCAGCTTATGTCGATATAGGACTCGTTTTACTGTGGATATAGATACTTCTGTACCCGTTTCCTCCAGCATCTTCACAAGGTCTTTTGCTGCTGTTCTGGAATTGATTTGCACTTTTCACACCAAAGTACGTTAATCTCTAGGAGACAGAACGCGTCTCCTTCCTGAGCGGTATGGTGGCTGCATGGTCCCATGGTGTTCATACTTGCGTACTATTGTTTGTACAGATGAACGTGGTACCTTCAGGCGTTTGGAAATTGCTCCCAAGGATGAAGCAGACTTGTGGAGGTCTACAATTTTGTTTCTGAGGTCTTGGCTGATTTTCTTTTGATTTTCCCATAATGTCAAGCAAAGAGGCACTGAGTTTGAAGGTAGGCCTTGAAATACATCCACAGTTACACCTCCAATTGACTCAAATGATGTCAATTAGCCTATCAGAAGCTTCTAAAGCCATGACATAATTTTCTGGAATTTTCCAAGCTGTTTAAAGGCACAGTCAACTTAGTGTATGTGAACTTCTGACCCACTGGAATTGTGATTAAGTGAAATAATCTGTCTGTAAACAATTGTTGGAAAAATGACTTGTGTCATGCACCAAGCAGATGTCCTAACCGACTTGCCAAAACTATAGTTTGTTAACAAGAAATTTGTAGAGTGGTTGAAAAATTTGTTTTAATGACTCCAACCTAAGTGTATGTAAACCTCTGACTTCAACTGTTTGTACCGCTCTAATTAAGTTAGTAACCAGTTTATAATAGCAATAAGGCACCTCAGGGTTTATGGTATATGGCCTATATACCGTGGCTAAGCGCTGTATCCAGGCACTACACCTTGCGTCGTGCAAAAGAACAGCCCATAGCCTTGGTATATTGGCCACATACCACATCCCCTCGGGCCTTATTGCTTAAGTATACACTGAGTATACCAAACATTATGAACTGGGTGGTTTTAGCCCTGAATGCTGATTGGCTGACAGCCGTGGTATATCAGACCGTATACTACGGGTATGACCAAACATGTATTTTTATTGTCCAGGCATTTCGCAATGCATCGTGCTAAAGAACAGCCCTTAGCCGTGGTATATTGTCCATATAGCACACACCCTGGTGCCTTATTGCTTAATTAGAAACACCTTCCAAATATTGAGTTGCACCCATCCTTTTGCCTTCAGAACAGCCTCAATTCGTTGGGGCATTGACTCTACAAGGTGTCGAAAGCGTTCCACAGGGATGCTGGCCCATGTTGACTCCAATGCTTCCCACAGTTGTGTCAAGTTGGCTGGATGTCCTTTGGGTGGTGGACCATTCTTGATACACATGGGCAACTGTTGAGCGTGAGAAACCCAGCAGTGTTGCAGTTCTTTACACAAACCGATGCGACTGGCAGCTACTACCATACTCTGTTCAAAGGAACTTAAATATTTTGTCTTGCCCATTAACCTCTGAATGGCACACATACACAGTCAATGTCTCAACTGTCTCAAGGCTTAAAAATCCTTCTTTATCCTGTCTCTCCTTCATCTACACTGATTTGAAGTGGATTTAACAATTGACATCAATAAGCGATCATAGCTTTTACCTGGATTCACCTGGTCGGTCTGTCATGGAAAGAGCAGGTGTTCAAAATGTTTTGAATACTCAATGTACATTTCTTCCCAGAACAAATCAAATGTGTAGAAACCATAAAGGCTTCCTACTTTCTGTCCTTCTCCTGTAGCCAAGAAGCTTCCTAAGAACGAGCCAGCGGGTGGAGCCAGTGGCCGGGCCGGTGGTCGGGCTGGAGTGGACCTGCAGGAAGCCGCCCCACAGGCTGGTGGTAGCAAGTGCTGTGGTGGGAACTAACCAACTGGACTGACACACCAACCAACTTGCAGTATCAACCAACTGATCAGACCAGCTGACAAACACATCCCACGGTCAAACCAACTGACGGTCTGACCAACCACCATGCACCGATCAACTGATAAGCAAACCAGCTCACAGGCCAATCAGCTGTCAACACACAACTCCAAGGTTCCAATGATCAGACCAACAGACAAATGACACAATTATGACCAACATGACGACCTACAACTGTTTTAACTTACCCGAGGACATAACAACCCATTATCTCCAACCAACCAAACGATGGACATCTGACATCACCCAGGAAAAAAAACAACAACCCCACTTAGGGAGGAAAAAAAAGATCAATTCTTACCAATCGCACTTAACAGAGCACTGTTCTTTTTTTGTTTCACTGTATTTCTGTAAAAAAAAAAAAAAATCAAACGCAACTGGGAGGAATAATGAACAGGCTTTTTGGCCCTCTCCTTTCTCTCTCTCGCTCTCTCTTGTCATCTTTCTTTACCATAATGCTACAGTATTTCAACGTATGTCTTGTCACTTCTAACCCTGTTTAGTTTGGTGGTGGGTGAATGTAGCCATTGTCATTATTTCATTTTTCCTTGTTCCCGATCGTCACCCTTGGGCAAAAGAAGGGAGTGTTCAACCCCAAAAAAGGAGTTAGGAGAACATTTGTTTCCTTCCAGCTATAGCAGTTGTGTAGATTAACTGAACTATTACATTGTTATTATTGTTATTATTACTTTGACTTATTTTTGACACGCGTTAAACAGTATGATTTCAAAGACTAGACCACCTAAGGTTTTCCAATCATTAATCTATGATATACAACCATATACATAGTGCATTAACATCATTGTCACCAATAAGTCATTTTTAGCATTAATGTAATGTTTTTGAATCATTCATATGCAATGACGAAAGTGGAATAAAAAGGATAAAGCACGATTTGTTTTCCTGACCAAAATCACAATTGTGTATTGAAAACATGTTGCTATTATTTGTATAATGATTTTTCTTCAAACATGTAACCAATCAGTAGTTACTGTCAATACAATACCTTCCCAATCTCAACATGATGCTTTGTCATCCTCAATTATTTTTGTCATGTAAAGATGTCTTTTTTTTTTTTTATTTGTGTACAATTCCTTTGTTTTCTGAAGAGTCTCTGGTATTGGGTGCACTGGTTCTGTCACCTCTTGTGGTTTCAGATGTTCTCTTCAGTTTCTTTTGCTTTTCTGTTCTTTTTTTACTTTTTCTTATCGGGGAGGGATTCCTCTGACCAGTCCGCGTCTGTTATGACATCAATGACTAGCACAACAGTACCTGCAGCTGTCACTGCTGTGAGATGGGGGACAGGGGTAAACCAAGCAAAACAACTAATTGTCATTTTACCAATAAATAAGGGGGAAGGTATCTCATTGTCTGCCTGTCTTCTCATTTGTTGTATGACAATGGGTATTAGAGTAGAAGATTTCTCACTGTTAGATTTCATCTAACAGCTATTCATATCTCTACCGATGTGTTGAGCGTATAGTGGCTGTTTCCAGCCTTTGTTCTCTAATTCTCGATCTTGCTTAAGATCTCAATAGATCCTCATCAGTCTAAGAAGCCAGCTGAGCTCAGTGAGTCTGTCTGAAAATCTAACACTGATCTGACTGAATTCCTCACATTCTTGCTCCACAATCCCCCCCCCATCCCAGTGGATTTAGTTGGCCAAAACCCATTTGCTCTCTCTGATGTGACAGTAATAGCTGGGGCCGATTCTACTTTCCCATACTAATTGTAAACAGCTGTTGCCCCAAAGCTGAAACCTTTCACTTCAAAAGGGATAAGTAGACATGAAGTTATTTTGATAATTTATCCTACATGTTACACAAGAACCTCTCACAACAGTCTTCATTGAAGTTAAAGTTAGTGTGCTCTACTGACCTCTACTGGATCGTTAAAGTTGGATTTATACTCAATGGTAGTCAAATAGTGTAGCTAATTCAACAGTGTAATGCCGTTTTTTTATGTTAATGCATTTGTATGTTTTTATTGCAAACTTTGACTTCTCCGGCTACTTTCAATACTTTAGGCAGACTGCAGGGGCCACAGACTACAGTACCCATACTGCCTTTCTTCAAATCCAGGGTGAGGGGAGAGGTGAGCGACCCAAACAGGGGTGGTGTGGAACCAATGATGTGTATACGTACCATTGAGTGGAACAAGCAGCAGTGAAGCGTGCGTTTTGATATGTCGGACCCGGCGGCACAGGCCTTGCAACCCCGGCTACATCAAGCTCAGTCTGGTGGGACTGCTGGGTCTAACGCTGCTGCGGTGGGATCTGGATCGGGGAACAGTGACCCAGTCAGACCAGGTCTTAGCCAACAACAGCGGGCGAGTCAGAAAAAAGCCCAAGTCAGAGCTTTTCCACGGGCGAAAAAGCTCGAGAAACTCGGCGTCTTCTCCGCTTGCAAGGTAGCTAGCTAGCTAACGTTAGCTATATGGCTAGGCTAGCTAGCATAGCCAACTTCACCAAAACAATGACTAGCTAACTAGCCATTTCCCCTACTTGTATAACAGTCTCAACAAACAGAAACAAAACACCATTGTCATTTGCATTTGGTTTCTAACATGCAATAATAGCCTTCACAAATGTATATGGCGTAGCTAACGTTACGGTCAAGAATATAGTTAGCAACAGCATGGTTAACCAACTTTGCTAGCTAGGCAGCCAGCTAGCATGAATCTTCTTTATGATGCAAGTGTGGGGCTTCTGATTTACTTTCCTCTTATCTTTAGGCTAGTGACACATGCAAGTGCAATGGCTGGAAGAACCCACAACCGCCGACTGCCACCCGAAGTATGGATTTACAGCAACAAGCGGCCAGCCTTAGCGAGTCCTGCCGCAGCTGCGGGCATGCCCTGGGTAGGCTGCCTTATGACTCAACACTAGTTTGAAGGATAGATACGCTTCATGATCACACTGAACCTAATGTCATCAATACACATCATATATATAGAATGTGTATGCTATTCCATAATAGCAATTATGATCATATAAATTTCACAATGTAGGTTTCAGTCTCATCTCTTTGAGTGAGTAGTACCCCTATTAAAGGGGCAATCAGCAGTTGCTACATCCATTTGTGTACTTATAAATTAATATGTACCTATTGATTCTTGAAGAATATAACTTATAAATGCTTAATGAGCTTAGTTCAACTGTCGTACTCCATCAGAACCCAAAATATAAGCTTGTTTGTATTTTATGTTTATTTATTTAACCTCTATTTAACTAGACCAGTCAGTTTAGAATACATTCTTATTTACAATGATGGTCTACCAAAACGCAAAAGGCCTGCAGGGACGGGATTAAAAATAAAAATACATTAAATAAAAATATAGGACAAAACACACATTACAACAAGAGAGACAACACTACATAATGTGAGAACTAAAACAACAACATAGCATGGCAGCAACACATGACAGCACAGCATGGTAACAACACATGACAACACAGCATGGTAACAACACAACATGGCAGCAGCACAACATGGTAGCAGCACAAAACAGGTTACAAACATTATTGGGCACAGACAACAGCACAAAGGGCAAGAAGGTAGAGACAACCATACATAACGCAAAGCAGCCACAACTGTCAGTAAGAGTGTCCATGATTGAGTCTTTGAATGAAGAGATTGAGATAAAGCTGTCCAATTTTGAGTGTTTGTAGCAGCTCGTTCCAGTCGCTAGCTGCAGCGAACTGAAAAGACGAGCAACACAGGGATGTGTGTGCTTTGGGGACCTTTAACAGAATGTGACTGGCAGAACGGGTGTTGTACGTGAAGGATGAGGGCTGCAGTAGATATCTCAGATAGGGGGGAGTGAGGCCTAAGAGGGTTTTATAAATAAGCATCAACCAGTGGGTCTTGTGACGGGTATACAGAGATGACCAGTTTACAGAGGGGTATAGAGTGCAGTGATGTGTCCTATAAGGAGCATTGGTGGCAATCTGATGGCCGAATGGTAAAGAACATCTAGCCGCTCGAGAGCACCCTT
The DNA here is from genome assembly GCF_965601325.2 of Salmo salar. Lineage (NCBI taxonomy): Eukaryota > Metazoa > Chordata > Actinopteri > Salmoniformes > Salmonidae > Salmo > Salmo salar. Next base: position 62,851,130 of record NC_138293.1, on the reverse strand, counting down.
ACCTGCCGATCTATAAATTACATCTCCGTAATTTTGCTTGGTTAGGATGGTACACCGAAGGGTTAGTTTGGCAGCTGGGGTGAAAGAGGAGCGATTACGATAGAGGAAACCAAGTCTCGAACTTCATCCTGCAGCTTTGATATGTGCTGAGAGAAGGACAGTGTACTGTCTAGCCATACTCCCAAGTACTTGTATGAGTTGAAACAATGTAAATGTAAAGAAACACTATAGCCTTAAAACATGGGTAAAACTATCATTTTAATATCATGGATGGTCAGTCCTTGCATCCGTAGCTCTGTCTATGAATTTGAGAGTAGTTACATTTCTCCAGTCCCATTCCTCAACTTTTTACCGAAACAGTGGGGGGGGTCCTTAGTCATTGTTTCAACTGCTGATTGACACTTTAAGAGGCTGATCTGTTATTGAACCCCTCCTGTGCAGCGGCCCATGTGTCCCACCTGGAGAACGTGTCAGAGGAGGAGATCAACAGGCTGCTGGGCATGGTGGTGGATGTGGAGAACCTCTTTATGTCTGTGCACAAGGAGGAGGACACTGACACCAAGCAGGTCTACTTCTACCTCTTCAAGGTATGAAATCACTTCCCTCCATTCTAACCAGACAGACAAGTGTAGATGGCCATAACCTCTACTTTTCTGGCTTAGCACATCTTGACCCTCTCTCTCTGTTCGTCTCTATCCCCCAGCTGCTGAGAAAATGCATCTTGCAGATGAGTCAGCCGATAGTGGAGGGATCATTGGGGAGTCCCCCCTTTCAGAAGCCCAACATTGAGCAGGTAGTAACAGTCTCCTTCCTACCTGTTTCTCAAGCTGTTCTTTCCTTCTTCCCCAACAGTAAAATCCTTTTTGTACACGTTTGTTTTATTTTGTTCCTCAGGGAGTGTTGAACTTCGTTCAGTACAAATTCAGCCACCTGGCACCCAGAGAGAGGCAGACGATGTTTGAGCTCTCCAAGATGTTCCTCCTGTGTCTGAACTACTGGAAGCTGGAGACTCCCACGCAGTTCCGCCAGCGGTCCCAGAAGGATGATGGCACAGCCTACAAAGTGGACTACACCAGGTGTGTGTGTGTGTCTGTGTGTGTGTCTGTGTGTCTGTGTGTCTGTGTGTGTGTGTGTGAGCCATGTGTTGTGGAAAATGTAAAAAAAAAAAAGAGATTGCAGCGTATTGCATCTTACTTTTTTGTTATTGTTGTATTGCATCTTGTTTATTTTCTGTTCATGTGGAGGTCTCACTGCAGCCTGCTCCTTTTGTTCCCATCAATAGTGGCTCACAACTACTGTAATCTAATCTGTGTCTTGTTTCCCAGGTGGCTATGCTACTGCCATGTCCCCCAGAGTAACGACAGCCTGCCGCGCTACGAGACCACGCAGGTGTTTGGCCGCAGTCTGCTCAAGTCAATCTTCACCGTGACGCGCCGCCAGCTCCTGGAGAAGTTCCGAGTGGAGAAGGACAAGCTCCTACCAGAGAAACGCACACTCATCCTCACACACTTTCCCAAGTACGTGGTGTGCAACCAACCCGTAGTAATCCGCTCGGAATCAAAGTTGATTCTTATTGTGTTTCTTCCTCGAGTTACAATCAAACCAAGATTCTGGAGTGAGTGAGATGGATGCTGTGTATCTGTGGCTTGTAACAAAGGGTTTGTGTCCCAGGTTTCTGTCTATGCTAGAGGAGGAGATCTATGGGGAAAACTCTCCCATCTGGGAAGCTGACTTCACCATGCCTGCCTCAGAGGGGGGCCAGCTGGGTCACCAGTTAGGTGAGGGGCCCCTAAGTTACAACTAAATAAGTGGTTCTCATAAGATCCATAAATGCACTTATAGGTTGTACAACATGTAATGTATGATTTCCCCCTCTCCATTTTCAATAATTCTGTCTGGTTTCGGTCATTGTCCTGTGTTTCTGATCCTGGCAGTGATCAGCCCTGCTGCAGTGTCGGGCTCGCCCTCCTTCTCTAAGGGCATGAACATTGGCTCTTCGCTAGGCAGTCTGGGGCTGGACTCTGGCGTGGCTGAGCCCATAACAGGTCAGTAACTCTGGCAACCCCGCCAAGCTAACTTTTGCTTTGTACTGGGTGTGAAGTAATCGCTGATGTTTGTTATTATGTCTTATCTGTTCATGTGGGAGCTTTTATTTCCCATGCCTCTGTGGGATAGCCTCAGACACACAAACAGCATCTAAATTAATGGTGGTTATAGTCATGTGTTGTACTGTCTCTCCTCAGGAGAGAAGAGGAAGCTTCCAGAAGTTCTGACCCTGGAGGACGCTAAGAGGATCAGAGTGATGGGAGACATCCCAATGGAGTTGGTCAACGAGGTCATGATGACCATCACTGACCCGGCTGCCATGTTGGGCCCAGAGGTAAGTGCTTCCCAAGACTGAGAGTGAGACTCATCATTTAATGTCCATTCGCCAGTGCAACATGGATATTTATGTTGACTGCGGATATGTTTTATCTAGTCTTAACATCTAAGTATGGAAACTGGATGTTTGTTAGAATGAATATAATAATTGACTGCGTTGATAATCACTGTCACTCTCTGCTAGACGAGTCTGCTGTCTGCCAATGCTGCTCGTGATGAGACAGCCAGGTTAGAGGAGAGGCGGGGCATCATAGAGTTCCATGTCATAGGGAACTCTCTTTCCCAGAAGTCCAACAAGAAGATTCTGATGTGGCTGGTGGGCTTGCAGAACGTCTTCTCCCACCAGCTGCCTCGCATGCCCAAAGAGTACATCACACGCCTAGTGTTTGACCCGTACGTAGATATTTGAACTGTTTCTCTCACCTGTACCCCGTCTTCAGTGAAGCCTCTTGAAATGACCTTTTTGTGACCCTTTCTCTCCACTCTCTTGGACCGTTCTCTGTCCAGGAAGCACAAGACTCTGGCCCTAATCAAAGATGGCCGTGTCATCGGGGGGATCTGTTTCAGGATGTTCCCCACCCAGGGCTTCACTGAGATCGTCTTCTGTGCCGTCACATCCAACGAGCAAGTCAAGGTATGGCCGCACCTCTCCTTTACATACAACAGCAAAAATACCGAAATCATTAATCTGGGTAAGTTGGACTTAATGGCTTGTTATTGTACTAACGGTATCTGTCAGAGTTTGAATGTATGTTGGACTAAGAGCCCAACATTTTCCCCTGATTGTTTTCCATTGTGGTTTCAGGGCTACGGTACTCACCTGATGAACCACCTAAAGGAGTACCACATCAAGCACAGTATCCTGTACTTCCTCACCTACGCTGATGAGTACGCCATTGGCTACTTCAAGAAGCAGGTATGGTATAGGATGATAGCATGTACCACCCTCTCTTCCTCACCTCTCCTTTGACCTCTCTCTTCTGGCTCTTTTTTCCGTTGCAGGGTTTTTCCAAAGACATCAAAGTGACTAAGAGTCGTTACCTTGGTTACATCAAGGACTACGAGGGGGCTACCCTCATGGAGTGTGAGCTAAATCCCAGAATCCCCTACACAGAGCTCTCTCATATCATCAAGAGGCAGAAAGAGGTGAGAGGACTCTATAGGAAGTCCTCCCATTGTGGGGTACACAGGTTGAGGTGAATGTCAGTGGACGGTTATGCATCTCTGGACCTTTCTCCATCTGTTGATGAAAGGACAGTGTTAATGTCCATGTTGGTGTGTTTTGGTCAACATGTCCCTGTGTTTCCATGACTGGTTAGATCATTAAGAAGCTGATTGAGAGGAAGCAGAGCCAGATCAGGAAGGTATACCCAGGACTCACCTGCTTCAAAGAGGGGGTACGGCAGATCCCTGTGGAGAGCATCCCTGGCATCAGTAAGTGGGTGTGGGTCCTTTTAATACCTTGTTCAGGGTATAGACTATTAATGCCTTGTCTGATGTCATGTTTTAATTATTCTCTCTCCCTAGGGGAGACAGGCTGGAAGCCCAGTGCAAAGGAGAAAGTGTAAGCTGAATGTTTGGTCTATCAGGAAATAAAGAAATGATGTGCAGTATTGTCATAAAACAACTGGCAGCCTTTACAATCACACTCACCTGTCATTGAATTGATATATTATTACCTATCCTGTCTTGTAGGAAAGAGTTGAAAGACCCTGACGTGTTGTACAACATGCTGAAGAATCTCCTGGCCCAGGTCAAGGTAAAACACTGACATGCACCGATACAACCCAGTGTTCAACCTTAGGAGTGGTCAGACAGAGTCTGTGTCCCAAATGGCAACCTATTCTCTATATAATCCCTGATCGAAGGCCTCCCGAGTGGCGCAGCGGTCTAAGGCACTGCATCGCAGTGCTAGCTGTGTCTCTACAGATCCTGGTTCGATTCCAAGCTGTGTCGCGGCAAGCCACGAACCGGGAGACCCATGAGGTGGCGCACAATTGGCCCAGCGTCGTCCGGGTTAAGGGAGGGTTTGGCCGGCCCGGGATGTACTTGTCCCATCGTGCTCTAGCAAGTCGTGTGGCAGGCCGGGCACAGTGCACGCTGACATGGTCGCCAGGTGTATGGTGTTTCCTCCGACACATTGGTGCGGCTAGCTTCCAGGTTAAGTGGGCAGTGTGTCAGAAAGCAATGCGGCTTGGCGGGGTCGTGTTTCGGAGGACGCACGGCTCTCGACCTTCGTCCGTACGGGAGTTACAGCGATGGGACAAGACTGTAACTACCAATTGGATACCACGAAATTGGGGAGTAAAAGGGGGTAGAAAAAATTGCATCCCTGATCGAAAGTAGTACACGCAGTAGGGAATAGGGGACCATTTGGGGTTCAGACTGAAAGTCATAACAACTGTGTGGTTGTGTTCCTCTCCCAGACTCACCCTGATTCCTGGCCCTTCATGGAGCCCGTGAAAAAGACTGAGGCTCCAGACTACTACGAGATCATACGCTTCCCCATTGGTGAGTGTATCATCTGCTCATTATTCCCTGGCTTGTTTATATGTCCCAGCCATGATATAAATATAACATGCATAAACACTCACTGCCATTAATAAAGGCTTCCTAAAAGAAAAGACGAGGGAAAAAGGGTTGGAATATGGCTAGCAATGACCCCCAACTCGATGCGCTTTTAATTGTAAGTCCGTCTGGATATGTCAGTAAACCCTCTGAAGGAATATTTCACATATAACCTACGTGTCCCCCTCTCCTCTCTCCCTCCTTCCTGTAGATCTGAAGACCATGACGGAGAGGCTGAAGAACAGATACTATGTGACCAAGAAGCTGTTCATAGCAGACCTGCAGCGCGTCATTACCAACTGCCGTGAATACAACCCCCCGGACAGCGAGTACTGCAAGTGTGCCAACACACTGGAGAAGTTCTTCTACTTTAAGCTGAAGGAAGGGGGCTTGATCGAGAAGTGAAGCTAGGGTCACAGGTCACCATGCACAACAGCAGGAAGGAGCGCTCGTGGACACTCACTCACACACACTGTCTTGTGATGACATAGTCAGGGGTCATTGCTAGCCATATTCCAACCCTTTTCCCCTCGTCTTTTCTTTTATGAAGCCTTTATTAATGGCAGTGCGTGTTTATGCATGTTATATTTATATTACTGGTGGGTGAAGGGAACTGTGGGGTGTAACAACAACATTTGGAGGTAATTGGAAAGGCTCTGTAGGCGAGTTAAGTTTGCTAATGTGTCGAAATGACTCTCCATCAATCCCTCCCTCTCTCACTCTCTGTTTGTTTGTCTCCCTCTATCCCTGTCTCACTACCCTCTGTAGTATAGAATCTCTCTGTGTGTTGCTGTCTCATTCTGGTTTCATTCTTGCTCCAAGTGACTCATAGAAGGAGCTGTAACGTATTCCTGTACCAAAACGACTGGTCCCACAGCAGATCATGTCAAACTTTCCACATAGGTTACGTTCATTTTATAGGATGACATTTTCACGGAATTGTTCCTCAATCGGATAAAATAATGCCCGCTTAGACATTCACGCTCACAGCTCCTCCAGATGGGAGTTGTATTTTTGGTACTGACATGGAAACGTGAGTAGGCTGGACTTGGGGACCTATGCCGTTGTTGCCTTCCTGTACTGACATACACTTGAAAAGAGGCCAGTAGACTTGGAGGGTAGAAATACAATGTGCCCTTGAGTTAGAAGACGAGACCTGTTCAGACTCGCATTGTCGAAGTCAGGTTGCAGTCACAGATAATGTCCGCGTTCCAGGCTGACTACATTGCAGACGCCTGCCACACCTCACAAGGCCTGGATAGGTATTTAGCAATAATTTAACCACATCATGTAACGGGACACGCTAACCATTGGTTGATACAATGCAACAACTGAAATGTAGTCAGCCTGAAGCGTGACCATAGATATCCCTGTCTGACATTGCATTATGTTGGATTTGGCATCACGTGATTGGTCAGTAGAAAAACGTGCAACTTTCCAATCCATCTTCATGGTTGCCCTCGAATAATTCAACGTTTTATTTATTTATTATTTCACCTGAACAGTATAATGAAAACCTACCGCTACATTTGAAGATACTTAGGCCTAATGTTAGTGTAGTTGTCAATACTGTTCTTTTCCCATTCTCTTCTGGGCCAGTATGGCCATGTCACTGATCTCAAACATGGTTGTTTTTCTTGGGGAAACATCAGAGATGGCGTAGTAGTGTGTCATTGTTGTTTTAATGGTGTTGTCTGATCTGAGGGTCGTCTCTGGAATCCCAGACCAAGGGCAACAGCAGGAGCATTGTTAATGTGGGAGCCAAACCCGTCTGCCTAGGGAGACTACTCTGAGGGTTACTGGCCACCCTTTTGTTTCGGTTTCTGTTTGACCTAGAAATAACCTGTTTCTGATGGAAGCACAGGATCCAACCACACTGTTAAACATGACCGTTCGATTTGTCAGTATTTCTCTGAAAGGCCATAGAGCCCTGCCAATACAGTATGTAGGTGTTGCACAGCACTTACCCTCCCTGCTGGTTCTGTCTCTTCTACGGTGGATATGTATTGTGTTAATATGATAATGGCTGACAAACACACACAAAACAAGTGTCTGGTTTGGTGTTCACTCCATACTCACAAGCAGTATTGCATGGTGGAGAACTATAATCTGTTCTGTTTTTACTGAGATGGCCACGGCTATTCACACAAACCCACTTCTTGGTCATGGTCGGTGTCTGATTGTCTGCCTCTTGAGATGCCTTTGGTTCTCTGCTATTTTGTAAAACGTTTTGGGGGAAATGACTGGTCTGTGCTGGGTGGTTGAGTATTCACTGAACTGTTGTGTGTGTTTGTATTTGAATCATGACTAGCTTTGAGCAACTAAAGTGATGTCAATGTTTCGTTATTCAGGGTTGTCAGTTATGTATCTCTCAATCTACCTATGTATGCTGCATTAAGATTCTGAAAATACTGTGTGAGTGAAATGTTAAAATATTAAGACTGCTACATTTTCTTTTAGTTATATGGTTTGAAGAGCTCTTTACTGTAATACTCTTCATGAAAATAAAGTTTTTATAGTAAAATATTTCTGTGCTTATTATTGTCTTATAAGATGGCAACCTGTTACAGTGTACACATGTTTTTTTATGTTCCAGTAACCATGCAGTGTTGTTAAGTAGGTGTGACCATAAGGTTTATTCGGGCTGTTTAAATGCCATTCAGATATGCAGTACTAGTGTTTCTCATGGTGTCTTGCAGTTTTGTTTTCCTGATGTCACAACTGGTAAGAATGGGGCCCATTAAGGGCTCTGGGTGCTTTGTCAGGCTGACAGAAATCTGCAACAGCTTTCTCCTGGACTGCAGATAGTTACAGACATACCAGTCCCTCTCAGTACAATACCACTAGATTAACACATCTGCAGTTTGGTAGATTTTGTAACTGATACGGCTCCTTACGTGTATTAATATCCCTACAACTCTTCTAATCTTCCTATAATTCACATCCTTGTGTCACTTCTTTTACTTAGACATACTTTGTTGGCCCTCAAGAACTCCCTTGAATAGGACCCCTTCTTCACCTAAGACTGAAGTGCTTTTGGTTTCGTTTTTCTGTTTGGGTGTCAGCTGGGTGGATCTTTATTCAGTGAAAACCTCTCTGTAATCAGAACCTGGTCACAACGGACCATGGACATTGTCTGCTGCTGATCCAAAACATAGAGCTGCTTCAGAAACACTTGGTGAGCTGAGTTTGAATATGGCTTGACTTCATCTATAGCTGACTGCCACAAATGGTAGTAGTAGTAGCGTTGTAGTACTGTAGGGACATTTGCAGTGTGTATTGCATTTCAGTTTAAAAATAGCCTTGTGGTGCACTGCCTTTAGTCTAATGTTGTTTTTATTTCTAAGGACAAGGAGTTCTGTGTGGACCAATAGACCGGTAGGATAGACCGGTAGGATGGCAGACTTTGGGCTGTATAAGTACCAGGAGGAGGTGGTTCAGAGGGCTCTCCGGGGGGAGAACGTCATCATCTGGCTGCCCACCGGAGGAGGGAAGACACGGGCTGCTGTGTATGTGGCCAAAAAACATCTGGAGAATAACCCTGGAGCTAAGGTGGCTGTGCTGGTCAACAAGGTAGGTAGGGAGGGGTTACTAGAGCTTTGGGCCTATTTAGCAGATGTTTCAGAGTAACTGGCCAGGTAACTGACCCATCTGTGTAATTGTATCTAGGTAGTCTGACCTTTTAGTATAGGTGTGATGTTAATTCTATACAAAATCAGAAAATAAAAGTTCCACTATTCCCGGGGAAACCATGGCGACCTGTTGTTGGCATTATGTTTTCCAGGTTCATTTGGTTGATCAACTCTACATCAATGAGTTCAAACCCTTCCTGGGTTTGGACTATAGCCTGGTGTCTATCAGTGGGGACTGTGACCAGAAGGACTTCTTTGGCTGCAATGTCAAGAACTCTGACCTGGTCATCTGTACAGCACAGATACTGGAGAATGCCCTGACCAACCAGGAGGAGGGAAAACATGTCGAGCTCTCACGTGAGTGGCTACCCTGCTGCCTTCCACATATTGAATCATGGTGTTGTTGCGAGGTGTGTGTAGTACACACTACTTGTTACTGATTTATTTAGAAGTTAGGCTGTTGTAAGATGGCTCCCAGGCTTTGTTCCACTGTGCACCAGTAGCACTTGGTATCAATCCCAATTGACAGACACGTCATTATAAAGAGTATCTACACCTGACACAGTAAAGCCCTGGAACCTAAGCTAACACACTTAAAAGACTGGTCCATATCGTAGGTTTAAACCATATGTTGAACTAGTATACAGTAAAACCATTGGATTCCATTGAGTTCACAATACCATTGTGTTTCTTTCTCCCAACCATAGAGTTCACTCTGCTGATCATTGATGAGTGCCACCACACTCATAAGGAGGGTGTCTACAATAAGATCATGGGGCGCTACGTGGCACAGAAGCTGAAGGGGGAGAGGCGGCTGCCGCAGATTCTGGGCCTCACTGCCTCTCCTGGGACAGGAGGAGCCAAGAGCATCAAAGGAGCTGTGGAGCATGTGCTGCAGGTCAGTTTCTCTCTCTCCGGTGGTCTTTACATGCTATTTATTCAGCCCCAACTTTCATCCTGAGTAAAAAAAAGGAATAATGTCCCTCTAACCCTTTACATTTACCCTTTACATTTAGCTCATTTCATTATTTATGGCCTTCAGATTTGTGCCAACCTGGACTCAGTGATTGTGTCGTCTAAAGTGTACGCCCCTGAGCTGCAGAAAAAGGTCCCCAGACCCAGGAAAAGGTTTGACATCGTTGACAAAAGACCTCAGGTGAGTTCAATTCTGTTCTGTAAACATAAAGCCTTTGAACTTGAGAGCTGTATTGGTTTGAATTCAACAAACTCCTGTTGTTTTGTCTCAGGACCCATTTGGGGATCACCTGAAGTTCATGATGCAGTTTATCCATGACTTCATGGCCTTAGGGCCTGACTTTCCGTTCAGGGAGTTTGGCACGCAGGAGTACGAGGCAGACGTGGTGATTCTGGAGAAGAAGGGTAAATCATCCTCTTAATATGAATTAATACCACATCATAGAACCTAAGCATAGGAACTATTTTCATGCACCAAATCACACAAGGAACCTTCCTCAGTCAATACCAGAGTTTTGAATACTGCATTAAAACCTATTTTGGATGTGTGTTTCCTGGTGTAGGTGTGACAGACAGGAACAGACTGCTGGCCCAGTGTGCTCTCCACCTGCGTCAGTACAACGACGCCCTGCTCATCAACGACACTGTGCGCATGGTGGATGCCTTTAGGGTCCTTGAGTCCTACTATAGTACCAAGAGCTCCACCGCCATGGATGGAACCGACTTCTTCCTGCTTGGACTCTACCAGGGTGAGAACCTGCAATTCTCTTGTAACAATCTCTCTGACTTTCTCACAAACTGTATGTGTGTGATTCTCTGGAATATTAAGGGTATAGGAAGTTCAACTTCTGAATGTTGATAGTCAGTGTTCTGTTCCTCAACAGAAAACGAGGTGGAGCTGAGGAAACTGTCAGGTGATGCCCGGTTTGAAAACCCTAAAATGGGGAAGCTTCAGAACACCCTGCTGGAGCAGTTTGACCAGGGTAAGCCCTCCAGAGGGATCCTGTTCTCCAAGACCCGTAAAAGCACCCACTGCTTGTATGACTGGGTGTCCAACAACCCAGCACTGCAGCGTGCTGGTATCAGAGCAGCCATTCTGACTGGCGCTGGCAATGGCATCAATTACATGACCCAGGTAACTTGACATTAAACTTGTGGAGGTATAGAAAGGTGGGTTGGAAAGTGCCAAGACCTGTGTTATACCAACAACTGACCTCTGTTTGTGTGTTTCTGTGGGTGCGCTTGTAGAATGAGCAGAAGGAAACAATCAGAACATTCCGCCGGGGCTCTCTCAACCTCCTGATCTCCACCAGCGTAGCCGAGGAGGGCCTGGACATCCCAGAATGCAACCTGGTGGTGCGCTATGGGCTGCTGACCAATGAGATCGCACAACAGCAGGCCAGTGGCCGGGCTCGGGCGAGTGACAGCGTTTACTCTGTGGTGGCCCAGGCGGGGGGGGCGGGAGGTGCGTCGGGAACTCCTCAATGAATGTCTGGAGGACTTGACTGGCAGGGCCATCGGCGAAGTGCAGAGGATGGAGCACAGGGAGTTCCAAATGAAGGTAAGGCGATTCCTCATGGTGGTGAGGCTGGTATCTTTCTCTATGTTCTACCCCTGCATGTCTCTAATCACTTTGGAAAAAAGGACAGACCTACACTCACTCACTTTCCTTTTTTCCAGGATATGCCTTTTGAACCCGGCACCCAAATGATTTTTGTTACAATAAGCTTTTGCGCACGCCCGTTCCTCATTATCTAATCTTGTTTTCACTTGATTTCTTCTCTCTCTGCCTCCCCTATTAGATCACTGATCTCCAGACAGAAGCCTTGTTGATCAGGCAGTTGGCAGAGCAGTTGAAGATCAAGAAGAGGAGTCGTTTCAGTGCTGCTACGGTTCAGCTCTCGTGTCGAGGCTGTTTTGTGCCCGTGGCCTTCGGTAATGACATTAAAGTCATTGAAAACGCACACCATGTCAACATCAACCCCGACTTTGAGTAAGTTGTGCTTCTCTAATGTCTGTCCTGATACTGTCACAAGACTTATTGGTCCACATTGTAAGGCAAAAAGAGCACATATTTGAAGTGGTTTTGCATCAGTGTGTGTGAGGAGGTAACCTGTGCATATGTGTTTGTTTTCAGGAAGTACTATAAAACCGGTGGGAAGCCCGCGCTGAAGACTTTCGAGGACTGGGAGCCAGGCCGTGTGATCAGCTGTGCTGCCTGTGGCAAGGTGAGGTTGATCTTTAATCTCTAGCTTTTTATTTTAGACCGAGGCTGCGGATCCGTAGGCAGATATTTTGCTTAGTGGCGCGTGCTGTTGAGTTGTGGCCACATGAGAGAAAAATGCAGCCATTTGTACAATCATCCTAAAAACTGAGGTGGTGTCCTTTGTCTTACAGTAACATTATGCTATGCTTTTACACTAAGTGTACAAAACATTATGAACACCTGCTCTTTCCGTCACATCGACTGACCAGGTGAATTCAGGTGAAAGTTACAATCCCTTATTGATGTCACTCATTAAATCCACTTCAGTCAGTGTAGATGAAAGGGAGGGGACAGGTTAAAGAATGATTTTTAAGCCTTGAGTGTGTGCCATTCAGAGGTGAATGGGCAAGACAAAAGATTTAAGTGCCTTTGAAGGGGGTATGGTATTAGGTGCAAGGCGCACCGGTTTGTGTATGTAAAGAGCTGCAACGCTGCTGGGTTTTTCACGCTCAACAGTTTCCTGTGGGTATCAAGAATGGTCCACCACCCAAAGGACATCCAGCCAACTTCACATAACTGTGGGAAAGCATTGGAGTCATCATGGGCCAGCAACCCTGTGGAACCCTTTCGACACCTTGTAGAGTCAATGCCCCGACGAATTGAGGCTGTTCTGAGGGTAAAAGGGGGTGTAACTCAATATTATGAAGGTGTTCCTAATGTTTTGTACACTCAGTGTATATTCAGTTCTGTTATGAACAATACTATCATAATGTGATCTTGCAGACATTGATTCAGCATTGATCTCCCTTTATTAAATGAGCACCATTCGCCAGAGTAGCCTGTTCTATACGATTAGAACAGAGACTGTACGTATTACAGAATCCTGCACATGCGCAGAAACTTCGGAACCTTTAGCCCCCGGGAAGAAAGGTCCAAGAAAAGTTGGATCAGCAGCCATTCCGTTTATCTTATTCTATTGTCTTTTACTATGCTTATATATGGAAATCTACAACAGTATATTTGTTTATATATTTATATCTGAACAGCAATGGGGAATGGAAATGGTATATAAGGAGATTGCCCTGCTGCCCATTCTGGCCATTGAGAACTTTGCCATGGAGACTCCGGAGGGAAGAAGATTAGCCAAGAAGTGGAAGAACGTTGAGTTTACAGTGGAGGAGTTTAACTTCAGCACGTACTATCATAGCAAATTCCCTAACATGCTCGATTGATACGCTATTACACTGGAAGAAGGACTGGAACTGGGGTTTTCATGGTGTTTCCACCTCGTACTGTTTTCACCTTTCCACTAATCTTCTCTTCCTTTCGCTCTCTGTCTGTCAGTCTGTGTTGCTTAGTCTAGACTGCTTTTGTGTTACTTATGCATGATCCTGAAGTGTGTCATAGTCCTATGACAGGGGGAGAGATGCAGTGCCTTGGGTATGGTTGGCCCTGTTAAATCAGGTCTTGCCAGGCCTCTGCAGCGTGCTAAAGCATGTTACGCAATGGTCAGGGTTAGAATTAGCGTGTCAGCTTTGTTAATGCCCAAGGTTCTCTCTCTCTCTCTTTCCCTCCCTCTCTCTCTCCTGGGTTTCTTCTGCTCCATCGCAGCCAAGCACGCAAAAACTTATGAACTTAGCACCCCTGTTCTAAGATGAACTCAAATGATCTGTTTTTCTATTTTTAGCAAAGTAATATCAGCATGATCCATATTTTGTCATGAATCTGTACTGTGAATCTGTACTGTACCTTTCGCCTGATACTTGATGCTACTTGATCATGTATGAAACATTTTCAAATTGATATTTCAATATATTCCACAGGTATACTATTTTAATGTGTATTCACAAGGGTGTACATTTCCTTGCCTAAAACAAATGAAATGATCTACTGTAATATTTTTTTTTATTCTTGATAAATAATTTGGCATTATTTGTCTGAACATGTCTATTTTGAATGTTATAAATGAAAAATAAAAGAATAATAGATAACTACTAGATAATGAAGTATATAGATTTCACCTTCATTCCTGTCTTCATAAACTCTTCCACAAGATGGCGATCTTAGCCTTCAATGTCTACTTCCATACCTGCAGTAGAGGGAGCTCATGGTTTTAGATTCCCTCCTTCCCTAATCCGTGCCCTTTAGTTTAGTATGGGGAGAGATATTTAGTTTAGTGTGGGGAGAGATATGTAGTTTAGTGTAGGGAGAGATATTTAGTTTAGTATGCGGAGAGATATTTAGTTTAGTGTAGGGAGAGATATTTAGTTTAGTGTGGGGAGAGATATTTAGTTTAGTATGGGGAGAGATATTTAGTTTAGTGTGGGGAGAGATATTTAGTTTAGTGTAGGGAGAGATATTTAGTTTAGTATGGGGAGAGATATTTAGTTTAGTGTGGGGAGAGATATTTAGTTTAGTGTGGGGAGAGATATTTAGTTTAGTGTAGGGAGAGATATTTAGTTTAGTATGGGGAGAGATATTTAGTTTAGTATGGGGAGAGATATTTAGTTTAGTGTGGGGAGAGATATTTAGTTTAGTGTGGGGAGAGATATTTAGTTTAGTATGGGGAGATATATTTCGTTTAGTGTGGGGAGAGATATTTCGTTTAGTGTGGGGAGAGATATTTCGTTTAGTGTGGGGAGAGATATTTAGTTTAGTGTGGGGAGAGATATTTAGTTTAGTATGGGGAGAGATATTTAGTTTAGTGTGGGGAGAGATATTTCGTTTAGTGTGGGGAGAGATATTTCGTTTAGTATGGGGAGATATATTTTGTTTAGTGTGGGGAGAGATATTTAGTTTAGTGTAGGGGGAGATATTTAGTTTAGTGTGGAGAGAGATATTTAGTTTAGTATTGGGAGAGATATTTAGTTTAGTATTGGGAGAGATATTTAGTTTAGTGTAGGGGGAGATATTTAGTTTAGTATTGGGAGAGATATTTAGTTTAGTGTGGGGAGAGATATTTCGTTTAGTATGAGGAGAGATATTTAGTTTAGTGTGGGGAGAGATATTTAGTTTAGTATGGGGAGATATATTTCGTTTAGTGTGGGGAGAGATATTTCGTTTAGTGTAGGGGGAGATATTTAGTTTAGTGTGGGGAGAGATATTTAGTTTAGTATTGGGAGAGATATTTAGTTTAGTATTGGGAGAGATATTTAGTTTAGTGTAGGGGGAGATATTTAGTTTAGTATTGGGAGAGATATTTAGTTTAGTGTGGGGAGAGATATTTCGTTTAGTATGAGGAGAGATATTTAGTTTAGTGTGGGGAGAGATATTTAGTTTAGTATGGGGAGATATATTTCGTTTAGTGTGGGGAGAGATATTTCGTTTAGTGTGGGGAGAGATATTTAGTTTAGTGTGGGGAGAGATATTTAGTTTAGTATGGGGAGAGATATTTAGTTTAGTGTGGGGAGAGATATTTCGTTTAGTGTGGGGAGATATATTTTGTTTAGTGTGGGGAGAGATAGTTTAGTATGGGGAGATATATTTCGTTTAGTGTGGGGAGAGATATTTAGTTTAGTATGGGGAGATATTTAGTTTAGTATTGGGAGAGATATTTAGTTTAGTGTGGGGAGAGATATTTAGTTTAGTATTGGGAGAGATATTTAGTTTAGTGTGGGGAGAGATATTTAGTTTAGTGTAGGGGGAGATATTTAGTTTAGTATTGGGAGAGATATTTACTTTAGTGTGGGGAGAGATATTTAGTTTAGTATGAGGAGAGATATTTAGTTTAGTGTGGGGAGAGATATTTAGTTTAGTATTGGGAGAGATATTTAGTTTAGTGTGGGGAGAGATATTTAGTTTAGTATTGGGAGAGATATTTAGTTTAGTGTGGGGAGAGATATTTAGTTTAGTATGAGGAGAGATATTTAGTTTAGTATGGGGAGAGATATTTAGTTTAGTGTGGGGAAAGATATTTAGTTTAGTATGGGCAGAGATATTTTGTTTAGTATGGGGAGAAATATTTAGTTTAGTATGGGGAGATATATTTAGTTTAGTGTGGGGAGAGATATTTAGTTTAGTGTGGGGAGAGATATTTAGTTTAGTGTGGGGAGAGATATTTAGTTTAGTATGGGGAGAGATATTTAGTTTAGTGTGGGGAGAGATATTTAGTTTAGTATGGGGAGAGATATTTCGTTTAGTATGGGGAGAGATATTTCGTTTAGTGTGGGGAGAGATATTTAGTTTAGTATGGGGAGAGATATTTAGTTTAGTATGGGGAGAGATATTTAGTTTAGTGTGGGGAGAGATATTTTGTTTAGTATGGGGAGAGATATTTATTTTAGTGTGGGGAGAGATATTTAGTTTAGTATGGGGAGAAATATTTAGTTTAGTATGGGGAGAGATATTTAGTTTAGTGTGGGGAGAGATATTTATTTTAGTGTGGGGAGAGATATTTAGTTTAGTATGGGGAGAAATATTTAGTTTAGTATGGGGAGAGATATTTAGTTTAGTGTGGGGAGAGATATTTAGTTTAGTATGGGGAAAGATTGTCAATCATGAAAAGCAAGATTTATTTCCAGTGCAAAGCTTTCTTGAAAACACTTGTTAGGGTTTAGCAACTTCTAAATGAAAGATTTAGCCACCTAATTACAAGATTAAATCTGTGTGTTTTGAATTGCCTTATTTTGTTCTGTTTATTTTCTGGAAACAATTTACTGTTGAAAAAAAAGAGACTTCATTGGAGTAAGCTTGGTTTCTCAACTCCACAATATGTACATCTCAGTGGAGTTGGGTTGCATTTTGAGGAGCACCTTCACCGTGTCACATGATTACTAATCCTTTCAAAAAGATCAGCAGAGTAGGAGCTTTTTGAGCACCGCTGTCTCTCTAGGACATGTTTTATAACAACTAGGAATTATAGGAGATTGATTTAGCCAGAAAAGACTGCAAACCAGGGCCTATCTGTTTTCATGGGGGGTTATCCGCTATATTCAGACAGACAGACAGACAGACAGACAGATGCACAGACACAATCAGAGACAGGAATACCGACAGGGAACAGAATAGCTGATGTGATTTGGCTTAATCAGGCCTGGGCTCTGTAATCATAGCTGACTACTTGGCTGATGCTAATTCCGTGCACGTTAATTGCAATCAGCTCGTTGTCTGAAATGAAAGCAAGGTGGTTGAGCAACTATTTATGATGCAAAAGCTGTCTGATGGCAGTCTGTGATTGTGTGAAGGAGTTGATCAGATAAGGGCAGACATTGACTTGAGTGACAGCGACACGTCACTTCCACACAGTTTATACTTATGATAACGGCCTGACACTTTCAATGTTAAAGCCACTCCAATGTGAGAGATGACCTGGAAGTGAATTTAGAATAGCTACGTGGAGAAAGAGTGATACTGACAGGCCTTGAACATCATGGAATATTCCCTTTTCTCTCTCTCTCTGGGTGAAGGCTTGGGCAAGGCAGCTCACTTCATTGATTTTCAGGGTCAAGAGGAGTAAGAACAACTCCATGTTACCAGATGTTGCAATGCATGCCACAAAAAATACATTCCCTCCTAACACGTTATTTGTCCGAGCTGGGTGGGCAGGTGGTTTTGAGCTTGGACTGTAGTATGTTGAATGAACAATAGAGGGACAGTGTGACAGGTTAGAGGAAGAAGCAGGGAGAGGAGAAATGGCTGGTGGAGTGGGGAAATGAACACAGCAGGGATTACTGAAAAGGAAACATCATTTTGTGTCAACATTGAAATGGTTCCTATTATACTTTAGCTTAGCTTCTTATAACATCGTCTTGGCTCTCTGCAAGATGTCTCCCCTGTTACGTATGTGTTGTGTGTGAATTACTTCTACATGCTGTTTTGTTTTTAAGCACAGTGAAAAGCCTGCTGGGTCTGGCCTCTCCTCTGTCTCACACATCCATACACAAATACACTCACTCTCACATGCTGTACAGACACATACACACTTGGCACACTCAATATTTTCACACACAGACACTTACAGACAGGCTCTTAGAAACACATGCACACACTCACTTTAACACACACACACACACACACACACACACACACACACACACACACACACACACACACACACACACACACACACACACACACACACACACACACACACACACACACACACACACACACACACACACACACACACACACACACACACACGACACATACTGCCAGTCACCAGGACATGGTCTCCCCTGAGATATGTTGTGTTGCAGCCAGCTGCCCAGCCAGGCTGAGTGTTTGTGCTCTATTGCCTGCCAATGAGTCAACTGGTGCTGCTGTACCCTTCACTCAGTCCCCCTCCCTTCCCAGCAGAGAGCCAGGTGACGGGCATCATTAGCCTTATTCTCCTGCCACTGCAGTGGGTCCAGTTACAATTAGTTTTAACGCCACCACATGTTTCTACACTAAGACAGGCGATGACGTGGGCAGTATGATGTATGGATGAACATGGACGGATGAGTGGGCCATGTTTAGTTCAAGGCATTGCCGTGTGTGTGTGTGTGTGTGTGTGTGTGTGTGTGTGTGTGTGTGTGTGTGTGTGTGTGTGTGTGTGTGTGTGTGTGGTGTGTGTGTGTGTTTTGGAGGCCCTTTTAGATCTTAAACACCATTTGATCTCCATCAGAGAAGTCTAAACAGATCAGTGTTGCACGCCATCACACTCAGAATGTTTTTACATTTAAGTCATTTAGCAGACGCTCTTATCCAGAGCGACTTACAAATTGGTGCATTCACCTTATAATATCCAGTGGAACAACCACTTTACAATAGTGCATCTAAATCTTTTAAGGGGGGGGGTTAGAAGGATTACTTTATCCTATCCCAGGTATTCCTTGAAGAGGTGGGGTTTCAGGTGTCTCCGGAAGGTGGTGATTGACTCCGCTGTCCTGGCGTCGTGAGGGAGCTTGTTCCACCATTGGGGTGCCAGAGCAGCGAACAGTTTTGACTGGGCTGAGCGGGAACTGTGCTTCCTCAGAGGTAGGGAGGCGAGCAGGCCAGAGGTGGATGAACGGAGTGCCCTTGTTTGGGTGTAGGGCCTGATCAGAGCCTGAAGGTACGGAGGTGCCGTTCCCCTCACAGCTCCGTAGGCAAGCACCATGGTCTTGTAGCGGATGCGAGCTTCGACTGGAAGCCAGTGGAGAGAGCGGAGGAGCGGGGTGGCGTGAGAGAACTTGGGAAGGTTGAACACCAGACGGGCTGCGGCGTTCTGGATGAGTTGTAGGGGTTTAATGGCACAGGCAGGGAGCCCAGCCAACAGCGAGTTGCAATAATCCAGACGGGAGATGACAAGTGCCTGGATTAGGACCTGCGCCGCTTCCTGTGTGAGGCAGGGTCGTACTCTGCGAATGTTGTAGAGCATGAACCTACAGGATCGGGTCACCGCCTTGATGTTGGTGGAGAACGACAGGGTGTTGTCCAGGGTCACGCCAAGGCTCTTAGCACTCTGGGAGGAGGACACAAGGGAGTTGTCAACCGTGATGGCGAGATCATGGAACGGGCAGTCCTTCCCCGGGAGGAAGAGCAGCTCCGTCTTGCCGAGGTTCAGCTTGAGGTGGTGATCAGTCATCCACACTGATATGTCTGCCAGACATGCAGAGATGCGATTCGCCACCTGGTTGTCAGAAGGGGGAAAAGAGAAGATTAATTGTGTGTCATCTGCATAACAATGATATGAGAGACCATGTGAGGATTTGACAGAGCCAAGTGACTTGGTGTATAGCGAGAATAGGAGTGGGCCAAGAACAGAGCCCTGGGGGACACCAGTGGTGAGAGCACGTGGTGCGGAGACAGATTCTCGCCACGCCACCTGGTAGGAGCGACCTGTCAGGTAGGACGCAATCCAAGCGTGGGCGGCGCCGGAGATGCCCAGCTCGGAGAGGGTGGAGAGGAGGATCTGATGGTTCACGGAATCAAAGGCAGCAGATAGGTCTAGAAGGATGAGAGCAGAGGAGAGAGAGTTAGCTTTAGCAGTGCGGAGAGCCTCCGTGACACAGAGAAGAGCAGTCTCAGTTGAATGCCCAGTCTTGAAACCTGACTGATTAGGATCGAGAAGGTCATTCTGAGAGAGATAGCAAGAGAGCTGGCCAAGGACGGCGCGTTCAAGAGTTTTGGAGAGAAAGGAAAGAAGGGATACTGGTCTGTAGTTGTTGACATCGGAGGGATCGAGTGTAGGTTTTTTCAGAAGGGGTGCAACTCTCGCTCTCTTGAAGACGGAAGGGACGTAGCCAGCGGTCAAGGATGAGTTGATGAGCGAGGTGAGGTAGGGGAGGTCTCCGGAAATGGTCTGGAGAAGAGAGGAGGGGATAGGGTCAAGTGGGCAGGTTGTTGGGCGGCCGGCCGTCACAAGACGCAAGATTTCATCTGGAGAGAGAGGGGAGAAAGAGGTCAGAGCACAGGGTAGGGCAGTGTGAGCAGGACCAGCAGTGTCGTTTGACTTAGCAAACGAGGATCGGATGTCGTCAACCTTCTTTTCAAAATGGTTGACGAAGTCATCCGCAGAGAGGGAGGAGGGGGGGGGGGAGGGGGAGGAGGAGGATTCAGGAGGGAGGAGAAGGTAGCAAAGAGCTTCCTAGGGTTAGAGGCAGATGCTTGGAGTTTAGAGTGGTAGAAAGTGGCTTTAGCAGCAGAGACAGAAGAGGAAAATGTAGAGAGGAGGGAGTGAAAGGATGCCAGGTCCGCAGGGAGGCGAGTTTTCCTCCATTTCCGCTCGGCTGCCCGGAGCCCTGTTCTGTGAGCTCGCAGTGAGTCGTCGAGCCACGGAGCAGGAGGGGAGGACCGAGCCGGCCTGGAGGATAGGGGACAGAGGAAATCAAAGGATGCAGAGAGGGAGGAGAGGAGGGTTGAGGAGGCAGAATCAGGAGATAGGTTGGAGAAGGTTTGAGCAGAGGGAAGAGATGATAGGATGGAAGAGGAGAGAGTAGCGGGAGAGAGAGAGCGAAGGTTGGGACGGCGCAATACCATCCGAGTAGGGGCAGAGTGAGAAGTGTTGGATGAGAGCGAGAGGGAAAAGGATACAAGGTAGTGGTCGGAGACTTGGAGGGGAGTTGCAATGAGATTAGTGGAAGAACAGCATCTAGTAAAGATGAGGTCAAGCGTATTGCCTGCCTTGTGAGTAGGGGGGGAAGGTGAGAGGGTGAGGTCGAAAGAGGAGAGGAGTGGAAAGAAGGAGGCAGAGAGGAATGAGTCGAAGGTAGACGTGGGGAGGTTAAAGTCACCCAGAACTGTGAGAGGTGAGCCATCCTCAGGAAAGGAACTTATCAAGGCGTCAAGCTCATTGATGAACTCTCCAAGGGAACCTGGAGGGCGATAAATTATAAGGATGTTAAGCTTGAAAGGGCTGGTAACTGTGACAGCATGGAATTCAAATGAGGAGATAGACAGATGGGTCAGCGGAGAAAGAGAGAATGTCCACTTGGGAGAGATGAGGATTCCAGTGCCACCACCCCGCTGGCTCGATGCTCTAGGGGTATGCGAGAACACATAGTCAGACGAGGAGAGAGCAGTAGGAGTAGCAGTGTTATCTGTGGTAATCCATGTTTCCGTCAGCGCCAGGAAGTCTAGGGACTGGAGGGTAGCATAGGCTGAGATGAACTCAGCCTTGTTGGCCGCAGACCGGCAGTTCCAGAGGCTGCCGGAGACCTGGAACTCCACGTGGGTCGTGCGCGCTGGGACCACCAGGTTAGAGTGGCAGCGGCCACGCGGTGTGGAGCGTTTGTATGGCCTGTGCAGAGGAGAGAGAACAGGGATAGACAGACACATAGTAGACAAGCTACAGAAGAGGCTACGCTAATGCAAATGAGATTGGAATAACAAGTGGACTACACGTCTCGAATGTTCAGGAAGTTAAGCTTACGTTGCAAAAATCTTATTGACTAAAATGATACAGTACTGCTGGCTGGTGGAGTAGGCTAGCTAGCAGTGGCTGCGTTGTTGACTTTGAACGTGTAGCTGGCTAGGTAACCTCGGTAGTTTCAGTACTACACCTTGTCATGATACAAAGCAACTTTGTAGCTAGCTAGCTAACATAACACTAATCAAGACGTTCCTTGTAGTGTATTTAGTTTCAACAATGCTGCTCGTCGGTAATAGTTGGCTGGGTTAGGAAAAATGGCGTCGCGGGGGACGGAAATAGCTGGCTAGCTAACCTCGATGGCTGGCTAGCTAACAATTATCAAGCTATGACAAAGACAACTAAGTAGCTAGCTAGGTAACACTGCACTAGTCAAATCGTTCCGTTGTAAAGTATTAGTATCTACAGCGCTGCTAGTCGGTAACGGTTGGCTAGCTTGTTGTTGTCTTGTGAAGTCACTCAAAGCTCAGAGTTGAGTTGAGGGCTCAGCGGATATTTCAAAAGGTCCTAATCATGTCTCTCATCGTCTGGATGAGGAGAAAGCATACTTGAAAACACAGTAACTCAATTTATTAGGAGTGCTTCTTTTTGCGGAGGGAACGTGAACATGATTATAAACCTGTACATCAAGAAGGACATCTTTGTTGACTTCTGTTTCCTTTGAACCAAACAGAGCTCTTTAATATGCACTGTGGGCTGGAGTCAGTGGTCTGTTAGCGTGACCTCACTTCAGAGCCAGGAGTTAACTCATTTTAAAGGCTACTTCATGCTGTATTATGGCCCTGATAAAAAGGAAGCTTGTCTTCTCTCAGTGCCACTCTGAGAGTGGCTGTGCTTTTGTCTCCTACTCACTTCTTTTTTCTCCCTCGTGTCTCTCTCAGAGACTGGATGGACTGTCTGTGAGATTAGGAACTTTAATCGGAGCGTCACCTTCATCACACCCCACTGTGTTCCTGGCACTGTTTGATTGAGAGCAGAATGAGGATAGGAGTATAGCATGACTTCAATGCTCTGACTCATTTATAAACAACATATTAACTGATAGTCAACTGTTTATAAACCCTTTACAACTTACACCAGGGGCAGACTGGGACAAAAATTTTTTGGCCCTAGCATTTCTAACAGAAAGGCCCATTTATTTGCTGGAGGCTCCCACACAGGACCATTTTTTTCACTCGAGTCCCCCATAATTAGCCAGATAATTATGTGTTTGTGAAACAATACAATAAAAAGTTAGACAGGCCCACTAGGCTAAAAATGTACCAGCCCACCTGGCTGCTCCTGAGTTACTCCCTTAAAGAATCTTAGTATAAGGTATTGCCCATAGAACCAGATAAATCGTTTTTTTTAGTGGTGCAGGTGCAAGAGACTGATATTGATATTGAACCCAGTCATCTTTCAGTGGGCACTGGTACATGTATATCTGTGTAGGAAGTGATGCGTGTTGAATGTTATATGTGTGATCGTGTTGACATGGACAGAAATGATTTTCTCCTACTCTTCCTTTCCCCCCAGAAAACAGTTCCTCTAGTTTTAATCTCTCCCTTTAATCTGTCTAGGCAATCACTCATTCAGGCATGATGAGGATCACTGGAGAAAGCCATTCATCTATAGTCCAGAAATAATGTCCACTACCTATCAAGCTCACCAGCAAACGAGGTTGGTGTGAAGAATAAATGTATAGTTTAGCTTATTTTTTCATAGCTTCATACTGCTTGCATGTGCTAGTGTGTGCATTTGTGAGTGTGAAAAAAAATGTGGGTTGAAGTCATAAAACTCAATGAGGGTATTTTTTACTCTGCTACATGTGTATGCTTGCGTGTCAATGTTGTTCAGGACAAGGCTGTGGAGGGGGGAATATGTGAGAATGGTTGATGAACCGCAGAGCACTGCCTGGGTTTAGGGCTAGGAAAGGAGGCCAGGACCAGCAAACTAAAGAGACGAGCACACGGACATTGCCTGCTAAGTCTATTTTAATGCAGAGCTCCAAAATAACATACAGAGAAAGTGGAGACAAAACTAGAGCATGGCTAGACCACGGCTGTCCTGACAAATGTCTTAGAAATTATTCTGTTGGAGAGTACTAGCTTCACTGCAAAACTCTTCTACAATCTGTTAGAGAGACGGAACACACGGAGGGAGAGAGGAGAGGCACTAAGCCGAGGTCATGCAGACTGCAGAGAGAGACATTATTCAGCAACTATCGGTAGGAGGGTGAGAAAATAATATCAAATCAAAATGTAATCAAAGTTTATTGGTTGTGTACACAGGTTAGAAGATGGTATAGCGGGTGCAGTGAAATGCATGTATTACTAGCACCTCACAGTGCAGTAAAATGACCAACAAGTAAACAAATAAAAAATAAACTAGAAGCAAGAAATCAGGAATATCTGAACGAATCCAATTAACTACCCAAATAACGCTGTACCAGTAATCCGAATGCAATCTGTGTATACACCAAAAATATATACTAAGAATGATATGTACAGCAGTAGATGTATTACAGTGAGCTATGTCAAGAATCCAGAATATAAATAAATATGCGGTGTGTATAAGCAGCATAACAAAAATGCAATGTACAGTAGTAGAAATATTAGAATGAGCTATGTGAAGAATACAGTATGTGAATACACAGTGTGAAAAACAGTATAAAAGAAATGGGAAGTGTCCAGTGATTAATGTTTCTATATACAGTGTATTCGGAAAGTATTCAGGCCACTTGACCCTTTCCACATTTTGTTACGTTACAGCCTTACTCTAAAATGTATTCAGTAGTTCTTTTCCCTCATCAATCTACACACTATACTCCATAATGACAAAGCAAAAACACGTTTTATATAAATGTATATATATAAAAAAAATGAAATATCACATTTACATAAGTATTCAGACCCTTTACTCAGTACTTTGTTGAAGCACCGTTTGGCAGCGCTTACAGTCTTAGTCTTCTTGGGTATGATGCTACAAGCTTGGCACGCCTATATTCGTGGAGTTTCTCCCATTCTTCTCTGCAGATCCTCTCAAGCTCTGTCAGGTTGGATGGGGAGCATCGCTGCACAGCTATTTTTAAGTCTCTCCAGAAATGTTCAATCGGGTTAAAGTCCCACAGTCTTTGCTGTGTGCTTAGGGTCATTGTCGCCCCAGTCTGAGTTCCTGAGTGCTCTGGAGCAGGTTTTCATAAAGGATCTCTCTGTACTTTGCTCCGTTCATATTTCCCTCAATCCTGACTAGTCTCCCAGTCCCTACCACTGAAAAACATCCTCACAGTTTGATGCTGCCACCACCATGCTTTACCTTAGGGATGGTGCCAGGTTTCCTCCAGACGTGACGCTTGGCATTCAGGCCAAAGAGTTCAATCTTGTTTTCATCAGACCAGAGAATCTTGTTTCTCATGGTCTGAGAGTCCTTTAGGTGCCTTTTGGCAAAGTCCAAGCAGGCTGTTATGTGCCTTTTACTGAGGAGTGGCTTCCGTCTGGCCACTCTACCATAAAGGCCTGATTGGTGGAGAGCTGTAGAGATGGTTGCCTTCTGGAAGGTTCTCCCATCTCCACAGAGGAACTTTGGAGCTCTGTCAGAGTGACCATCGGGCTTTCGGTCACCTCCCTAACCAAGGCCCTTCTCCTCCGATTGCTCAGTTTGGCTAGGCGGCCAGCTCTAGTAAGAGTCTTGGTGGTTCCAAACTTCTTCCATTTAAGAATGATGGAGGCCACTGTGTTCTTGGGGACTTTCAATTGTGCAAAAAAATGTTGCTACCCTTCCCCAGATCTGTGCCTCAACACAATCCTGTCTCGGAGCTCTATGGACAATTCCTTTCGACCTCATGGCTTGGTTTTTTTACCACAAGTGGACTCAAATCAAGTTGTAAAAACATCTCAAGGATGATCAATGGAAATAAGATGCACCTGAGCTCAATTTCGAGTCTCCTGGCAAAGGTTAAAAATACTTACTATATGTAAATAAGGTATTTCTGTTTTTTATTTATCATACATTTTCTAAATTTTCTAAAAACCAGTTTTCGCTTTGTCATTATAGGGTATTGAAGAGGATTTTTTTTATTTAATCAATTTTAGAATAAGGCTGTAAAGTAACAAAATGTGGAAAAAGTCAACAGTTCTGAATACTTTCCGAATGCACTGTACATGGGGCAGCAGAGTGGCTGTGTGAGTGTGTGTGCATTTGTGAGTACAGGAGTCTGCGTGTGTGTGAGGTGTATGTGAGCGTATGTGTGTGTGTTTTGTGTGAGTGAGTCTATCTTTGTCTGTTACTATAGGATATTGCATGATGAAAAAAAATCAGTTTTTCAGTCTTTCGGTCCTGGCTTTGATGCACTTGTACCATCTGTCTGCTAGACGGTAGCAAAGTGAACAGACCATGACTCAGGTGGCTGAGGTCCTTGATCATCTTCTTGCCCTTCCTTTGACACAGAGGGCTGTAAATGTCCTGGAGGGCAGGCAGCGTGCCCCCGGTGATGCGTTGGGCTGACCGCACCATCCTCTGAAGAGCCATTCAGTTGAGGGCGGTGCTGTACCAGGCGGTGATGCAGCCCGGAAGAATGCTCTCAATGGTGCATCTGTAGAAATTTGTGAGGGTCTTGGGAGCCATGCCGAATTCTTCAGCCTTCTTCACCAAGGTGTCGGTGTGGCGGGACGATTTCAGGTCATCAGTGATGTGCACGCCAAGGAACTTGAAACTTTTGACATTCTCCACTGCGGCCCAGTTGATGTGGATTGGGGCTCACTGTCTCCTGTTGTCCATGATCTGCTCCTTTGTTTTTTTCTTGTTGAGGGAGAGGTTATTTTCCTGGCATCACTCCACCAGGGCTCTAACCTCCTCCCTGTAGGCTGTCTCGTTGTTGTTGGTAATCCGGCCTACCACTGTCATGTCGTCAGCAAACTTGATGATTGAGTTGGAGTCGTGCATAGCCACACAGTCATGGGTGAACAGGGAGTACTGGAGGGGACTGATCACACATCCCTGGGGGGCCCCAGTGTTGAGGATCAGCGTAGTGGAGGTGTTGTTGCCAACCCTCACCACCTTGGGCCGGCCCGTCAGGAAGTCTAGGACCCAGTTGCACAGGGAGGGGTTCCGACCCAGGGCCCTGAGCTTAGTGACAAGCTTGGAGGGCACTATGGTGTTGAAAGCAGAGCTGTAGTCGATGAACAGCATTCTCACATAGGTATTCCTCTTGTCCAGGTGGGAGGGCAGTGTGCAGTGCAACAGCGATTGCGTCGTCCGTGGATCTTTTTGGGCAGTATGAAAATTGTAATGGGTCTAGGGTGTCAGGCAAGGTGGAGGTGAATTGGTCCTTGACTATACCTCTCAAAGCACTTCATGTTGACAGAGGTGAGTGCTACAGGGCGATAGTAATTTACCTTAGCTTGCTTGGATACAAGCACAATGGTGACATCTTGAAACAATGTGGAAATCTTGAAGGAAGTGGGGACAACAGACTGGGATAGGGAGAGGCGAATATGTCTGTAAACACTCCAGCCAGCTGGTCTGTGCATGCACTGAGGACGATGCGGCTTGGTATGCCGTCCGGGACGGCAACCTTGCGAGGGTTAACACTCTTGAAAGTCCTACTCATGTCAGCTACAGAGATCGGGAGCCCGCCGTCCTCATGAGCAGCAAGGGCCCACGACAGCGGCTCTGTTGTTTTCTTCGAAGCGGACAAAGAATATGTTAAGTTTGTCTGGGAGTGAGGTGTCAGTGTCTGCAACCTGGCTTGTTTTCCCTTTATAATCCATGACTGTCTGAAGTTTGAGTTTATTTTTACAGGGACAGTGCACATTAATCAACGTTTCAGTAAAAGTGCCGGTTTTAGCCAGCCGGCTAATTTTAAACCTCAGTCCCTGGGCAGGTTATTAAAAACAATTACAATAACAATACAGACAAACAATGAGCGGTGAGCACACGCAGAGCAACATAGGACAAGCAACACATATCACGCAGACAGAGCAATAGCACAAAAAACAACAAAATTAAATTTATAAAAGCAACAAAGTGTTTCCACACCTCACAGGCTACAGACAACAGATAACATGGAAAGCGGCAATACACAGCTAGGGATTATGTTCACAAGTCTGATTGGCCTTTAGCCATGTCTTCATGTTTTTTGTGAAGGTTTGATAGGTGGTGCGGTTGTGTGTGTCTGATGGCAGTGTGTTCCAGACATGGGAAGCTGTCAATGCGAAAGCAGATTGACTAAAGGTGCTTTTCCTTAGGGGAACTATAGTCTCCTCTCATGACAGACCTTGTGGATCTGCTGCCTTTGGTTTGGGCTTTCTGTTCAACCAAAGTACTAAGTGGAGGGGGAGCCAAGTCATTTAGGATCTTGAATACAAGACATGCGTCGGTGTTTTGCACAATATTTCCCAACTCAGGAGCTCATGCTTTCTGAGGATGTAACAGTGATGATGGCTATTGGGCTTTCTAACAAGCACTTTGAAAGCCTGTTTGTAGACAGACTGAATGGGTTTTAATGTTGTACAGCAAGCTTGGGCACAACTAGTCAAGCAGTATGCTAACTGGGGGAGTATCATAGATTTGAAGTACAGTTTTGCTACCTCTGTAGTCCAAAAATTTGGATGAATCGGAAATTAGCTAGGTTGAATTGTTATTTTAGCTACCTTTTTCACCTGCTTTTTTAAAGAGAGGTTAGAATCAAGTATGATGCCAAGGTACTTAAAATCAGATACCACCTGGAGCTTCTTCCCTGATACATAGACATCTGGCTCAGTTGCCCTCTTTGTGAACAACATGCAGGCTGTTTTTTTCACATTGAGATGCAAACATGAGTCACTGAGCCCCTTTGTAACCTGGACCATTACAAAAGTGAGTTCTTGTGCAGCTTGTTGTTTGCTCTTTGCATGCACATATATCACTGTACCATCTGCATACATTTGAACTTTAGACCCAGTAAAGACAGAAGGCAGATAATGAATGTACAGGCTGAACAGGAGGGGCCCCATAATTGACCCTTGGGGCACGCCCACATCATAGCTGAGAGTGGGCGACAGCTCATTGCTCACTGACACACTGGGTTCTGCCTTCAAGGTATGATTTCATCCATCTGTCATGACTTGACTATAACATTAATCTGAAGACTCTTATTTATCTCATTAACTAACTATGTTTAATTCTTACCCGATTAAATTAATCATGTAACAATTAACTCATTAGGATCTGGGGCACCACGAGAGCGGTTCTTTAAAAGAGTTACCATCTCCCGAATTAAACTCTAAAAGGTCTTTACCTATCACATCTATAAACAGTCAACTTATTAATCATAACCTTGTGTCATATCATCATTCTGAACAGTCGTAACCTCCTTGCATCTGCAAAAACCCGAGCCTTACTTATGATTCAGTACTACACATTGGTTTAATTATTTATTTACTACCTAATTAAATGGGAACACAGGATAAACATACATGCACCGGTTAGTGACTGGAGACATAATACTCTGAAAACAGGTCCCTAGCAGAATGACAACAACATTGATTCTTGTTAAAGAAGAGATGGAGAGGGACCGAGACACTTAACATTGGTACATTCAGAAACTACTCTCACCTACAGTAACCATATACCTTGCACACGAACCGCAGCCCGCTTTGAGTAAGAAATCATGAATATATTTACGAGAAATTCCTGGGTTCGCCGGGGGTCTCTCGGTGAACAGGGCAGCCTTGGAAAGGGGATTAGGCCTTGTAAGGCTCTGATTGTCCAAAATGGTTATTCTATTGTTGTCTTTCTTTGTAGTTGTCTGGTGTCCGGTGACCTGTCGTGTAGTCCTGAACAAAACTACAGAGTTGACTTTCCTTCCATTCACTCTTGAAGGGGCTTCTTTGAAAATAGGCTAGCCAGCCGTATCGATGGTTTGAGCAAAGATGGTCCTACTTAAATTCGCTTTCGAAGATACTTTACTTAGGACAGCTAATCAGCCCTACCAGTGATTGTCCGGGAGGTGAGTTTACCATCTCCATCTCGTGTTGAGATTCAAAGTTCGAACCACTTTAAAGGTGCAGCTGCAGCTTCACGTCTATCTGGTATGTTTTTTTTTAACCAATCATTTATACAGTTCGCTCGAAAGGGGCAGATTTGGCAGTCTGGCATGCTCCCTGATCTCACTCCGGGCGGTAACTACTCACTGTGCAAAGTTAGGTAAAACAATGATCTCTTAAAGCTTCTCAAATCACATCCTTGTCTTAACAAAAACACATTCCACATTTTTCATATTACATGCAGAATATGGAAACTTGTGGGTGTTCCAAGTTACAGTATTTCCTTTAAAACACTTTAATGACATCACAAAATAACATTAGTGTTCTGTAGATCGCCTCTGACCATTCCCCAATTTCTATGTTAGAAATATTGTTCCAGTATTTGCTTTTGAACGTGTTAGAGTTTCAGTGGGAAAAAGTGTTGAAACGAAGAACACTCCTTCGGTGAATCTTGTGAGCGCAAGCCTGGATCTTTCCCCTTGATTTACAACATGGCATGAGTTATTAATCCCCACTAGTTCTTTCCTTCCCCCCTCTGGGGTGGGAGGGGTCTGACAGAAGTTATTCATTGCAAACATGATCTGAACCAATTTGGATTCTCGTGGCCAGTCATGACACATCTCAAGTCATCGGGGGAAAAGTTGAACTTGGACAGTTTTGTGATGAGAACGTCATGGTTAACAGTATCAAAAGCTTTCATTAGGTCAAGAAATACAGCCAAAACAACACCCCGTGTCTGAGCCATTGAATTCTGACAGATCACACAATGAGTTATTAATCATAAAACAACCCCCTCCACCTTTGCTTTTCCCGGAGAGTTCTTTCTTCATGTTGGCGCGATGTACGGAGAAGTCAACAGGCTGTATGGTCGAAGAAGGTGTAGCCGGTGCGAGCCGTGACTCTAAGATAAATCATGTTAGAATCTCATAGCAAGTAATATACTCGGAAGCGGTGGGTGGTTTTCCCTCCGACAGAGTCTGATTAGAACGCCAGCTCTCCATCCTCTCTTTTGGTGGCATCTTTTTGGTAGAGCACCCCAGATGAATGGAAGTGCTTCGTATTGTCCAAACAAAGGATCCAGGTCTGGGAAGTTGAATTTGTGATGAGTGATCTCCAATCTAATGTCTAGAAGTTCTTGTCGGTTAAAGGAAATTATACCATAAACGTTCTGAGCAAATAAAGAAAGAATGTAAAGCGAGCAAAAGAAAGAAAGATGATCTCACAGTGTGTGAGAGAGTGAAAGAGAAGAGAACTAGGGTCAGAGTAGCAGCATCAGCTATGTGCTGGAGGATAGAGGGCGCTTTAAAAGTCTTCTGGCTCAAGTCATGCATCCTCTCTGATCTTGCAATGACACAGCAGGGCAGATTTACACTGAAGTGCTGTAAACACACACACCACAACACAGCAGTGTGGCTCACACACACCACACGGTCTGTTCTGGAACCTCAGCTGTACCACAGTACCACGGAGCAGAAGTGCTCCTTACCACACAGGTAACTGCCAAAATAATGGAAACACCAACATAAAGTGTCTTAAAAAAACATGTCAATCTAAAAATCCCCATAAAAATCAGTATGTTAAGCTAGCGACATCTGGCATGGCTAAAGCGCTGTTTGTAAGACAAGGAGACATTACGAAAAAAATAAATAATCTACGACCCCTACAAGTGTCACAGGACTCGTCTGAAGTTAACCAGGTACCAATTTTAAAAAATGAATGGAAGTAGTTTTGTGCCCCCCCCCCCACACACAAAAGAGGGTTGAGTACTGTATGTGTACAAAATATATACAGTTGAAGTCGGAAGTTTACATACACCTTAGCCAAATACATTTAAACTCAGTTTTTCACAATTCCTGACATTTAATCAGAGTAAAACATCCCTGTCTTAGGTCAGTTAGGATCACCACTTCATTTTAAGAATGTGAAATGTCAAAATAATAGTAGAGAGAATTATTTATTTCAGCTTTAATTTCATTTATCACATTCCCAGTGGGTCAGAAGTTTACATACACTCAGTATTTGGTAGCGTTGCCTTTAAATTGTTTAACTTGGGTCAAACGTTTCAGGTAGCCTTCCACAAGCTTCCCACAATACGTTGGGTGAATTTTGGCCCATTCCTCCTGACAGAGTTGGTGTAACTGAGTCAGGTTTTTAGGCCTCCTTGCTCGCACACACTTTTTCAGTAATTTACCTCCCTCATGATGCCATCTATTTTGTGACGTGCACCAGTCCCTCCTGCAGCAAAGCACCCCCACAACATGATGCTACCACCCTCATGCTTCACGGTTGGGATGGTGTTCTTCAGCTTGCAAGCATCCCCCTTTTTCCTCCAATCATAACGATGGTCATTATGTCCAAACAGTTCTATTTTTGTTTCATCAGACCAGAGGACATTTCTCCAAAAAGTACAATCTTTGTCCCCATGTGCAGTTGCAAACCATAGTCTGGCTTTTTTAATGGCAGTTTTGGAGCAGTGGCTTCTTCCTTGCTGAGCGGCCTTTCAGGTTATGTCGATATAGGACTCGTTTTACTGTGGATATAGATACTTTTGTACCTGTTTCCTCCAGCATCTTCACAAGGTCCTTTGCTGTTGTTCTGGGGTTGATTTGCACTTTTCGCACCAAAGTATGTTCATCTCTAGGAGACAGAACGTGTCTCCTTCCTAAGCAGTATGGCGGCTGCATGGTCCCATGTTGTTTGTACTTGCGTACTATTGTTTGTACAGATGAATGTGGTCCCTTCAGGCGTTTGGAAATTGCTCCCAAGGATGAACCAGACTTGTGGTCTACAATATTTTTCTGAGGTCTTGGCTGATTTCTTTTGATTTTCCCATGATGTCAAGCAAAGAGGCATTGCGTTTGAAGGTAGGCCTTGAAATACATCCACAGGTATGCCTCCAATTGACTCAAATGATGTCAATTAGCCTATCAGAAGCTTCTAAAGCCATGACATAATTTTCTGGAATTTTCCAAGCTGTTTAAAGGCACAGTCAACTTAAATGATCCAAATGATCCATGGTATGACCATCTAAAAGCAATTCCATATGTTATCTTAGTAGACGGTGGTGAAAAAGACGGTCAGGCACCACTCCAGAATCTCCCATAAATGTAGAATTGAGTTGAGATCTGGTGACACACACACACACACACACTTTAAACTTGCTCTGCTCCTTTAAGACTAGGTTTGCAAAGGGAGGGTATATTACTGGAAACATTCAAAGTTTAATAACAGTAAACTACAAGAATGTTGGTATCTTTCAAGGATTTTATGTAATATATTACAAGACATCTATTGGCCATTTTGGGTACTTCAGATTATCTCAGGTGTCATATTATCTCGGGCTCTACGTGTGGCCTTATCACATGTAAAATATATGAAATAAATAAATAAGAGGATTTTAAAATAGATTGACAAAGCTGTTATTCATTATCCCAAATATCAACCGTTAACTTAGTGAATACCATTGGTGTTTAATATGAGTGTTTCAGCATGAATTATCCTTTATACATTTTTTTACAGACGTATCTACTTTACCATGTGAATATATATTTGTTGTTGGCATCAAACTGGAGGCAGTTGTGAAAAAAGTGAATAGTTGGAAGAGTTGCAAAGTAATTTGAAAATAATGCCATTGTTGATTAGATGTTATAAGTCTTCATTAATTAGGCTATTTTCTGTTGAACCATATAGTCTATCCACTAAAAACTCAGACAATATGGACATAGATCAATACTATATATAAAAATGTATACTATATATGAACAAATTTTTTCAAAGTTATACAAGTATAAATGACCAAAGTTATGATAGATTGACATAGATTTTCTGTTAATTACCAAAATTACTGAAGATTCCCCTACTTTGTATCCGTCATTTACTTAAGTGTTAAGTGTTTCCTTTTTTTGGCAGTTACCTGTATGTTTTTCACTCTACACCTTTTGTGTTTGTCCAACACACAGTCTTAATTTAAAACGATACTGTATTACAGGGTTCCCCAACTGGCGGCCCGCTGGCCAAATTATAACTTATTTGTTTCATTGTTGGACATAAAAGACTGTAAAATCACCAGGAAATCAGCTCCAAGTGATTTTAATTTTGGAAATCTGTTCCCAAGTATTCCCATGCATATTAGAGAGACACGTTATTGTATAAAAATGTAAGTAAGGTTTGAAATGATCATGTTTTAATCAAATATTATATCTGTTTGGGATTCTTGGATGGAGAGAGACAGAGGGATATAGGATAGAGAGAGGGACACTTCTCTGGACTGAGATTTCTGACTGAATGTGACATTGTTCCCCTTCTCTAGCTGAACTGGACAGAAAAGGAGAACTGTAATCTCCAAGCACACTCTAATTGGATAGGAGGCCATGATGCAGAGTCCTTCAGACAAACAACAACAGACAAACAGAGCCATCAATCATGCAGAGAGAGGTGCCTGCTGGGGGCCAGGCAGGCGATCAGCCTGAGGTCTGGTTGACGGCCACGTCAGCCGGCGGCTGCACATTAACTGTGGGTAGAGTTTTGACAGCTCCAATTATAGCGAGCGCTCCATCGCTCTGCCATGCCATGGCAGTGCCCCCCTTGCCCCAACCAACCTACCAACCCCCAGCAGCCCACCAGCGCTCACCTGCCTACCTGCCTCAGACACACACCCAGCATAATAGCCAGCCATCCAAATCTCCCCATGCCCCCTCCTGCTGCCTGGTCTCTCTTAAAGCCTATGATACTGTATAGCACTCAGGACTTTGATATTGCCCTCAAACTAGAGGTTAAAATAAAACCATGTTCTCTCCCTTGTTTGTGTTGGAGTAAATGCACAAATATGCTGATGATATATTTCTCGGTTAAAGTACAGAAATAGTTGAGGACAATTGTTCCTGGAAGTCCTGCCTCAGACCAAGAATACTTCTCTCCATGCCCCTCAGCCCCTCCACACCCCTCACCATCTATTTGTGTCTCTGTAGGTCAGCTGCTCTCTGTTCTGTCCATATAAAAAGTCTAAATGATAGGTTCTGTGTCGGAGAAAAGGAGTGAGTCACTTCACAACAAAGAGAGAGAGAGAGAGAGAGAGAGAGCACAGCAAACATCTGGCGAGAGAGACAATTATTTTCACCCTCCCTCTCAATTATTTACAAGAAAAACAGCAAACAGCGTACTTGTCAATCTTTTCCCTTTTCAATAGCTAATGTTCTATCTATTCCCATCCTACTCAAAGTCAGCCAATTAATTCTATCAAGCTGTAGAAGTCATTTGGAATCATAGCGGGAGTATTGGAAAAGGAAAGTGTGGACTCTGCTGTGTATTGTTGAGAAATGAACATCACCCAGTAAAGAAAGAGGCAAATTAGCCTGAATGTACCGGGGGTAATTTCCCATCTAGCTTTCAATTTGGCCTTTGTGTGTTACATCTTATTGGAGAGAGGACAGGTGGGTGGGTGGGCATGACATTTGAGACACTACAGGAGGAGAGGCAGAAAAGAGGCAGAGAGAAAAAATTGAATTCGTTTTTTACTATAAAACAGGAAGTCATAATTTGTCTCATTTCAAGGCATAGCAGTAATGTGGGCTTTCTGTGTTTTTATGTAGTGTGGTTTGGATGTATTCTGTTTGGAACGGTATATAATTTAAACAACATACTGTATATCATGTTTTTGTGGACATCTGTCCGGTTTACTCTGTATGCGTGCTTGCGTGCATGTTTTGGGTACGTGTGTGCATAAGTATGATAATGTTGGTGCCAGGTTGTGGTATGACAGTGTGTGTGATACGTGTGTATGTCCCTTGAGAAAATAGATCTCCCAGGAGGCACCTCTTTCCATTTCCTAGTCTCCTTACTCCAGGAACTCCTTAGGCTCTCCTCTATAGAGTAAAACGTGTGTCTCTCTGGTCCATACTGTAGAGTTAAACCTGTGTTTGCTGAGAGACACAACACCAGCCTGGGCAGCTGGCTAGCGGCTGATTCCAGAACAGCGACCTTTGTCTGCTCCACAACAGAACACCAAACGAGGAAACTGTGCTGCAAATGTAATGGAAAATTATATTTTGCACAACCTCAAGCGGGAAGCTGGCATTGTCTCTTCCTGGTGTGACTGTGAGCTACCAGTGTCTTCCTACAGTCTTTGATGTCTCCTCTCATTGTCTTGGGGAGCTGCAGCCAGAAAATTGAAAGGGAAGATTAGGGGAGGATGTTCCTGGAAGAAAACAAAACATGGATGACAATATTGACGGGCGACGGCAACATGTCAGGTTTTTCTGGGACAGAGAGAGCACACAACAATAAACCAGTCTAGTGTGGTGGACTGGAGAGACCTGGCTAGGTGACGGAGGTAGAGGAAGTATCAAGAGGTGAATAATACTCTGGATTTCTGCTAATTAAGGTGTTAAACAGTAAATAGGTGCTTCTAATTCTAGCTTGAATAAAACTGTGGTAAATTCACAGGGATGGTAAAGCTCTATGTATAACATTGATCCCCTATATATCCACTATAACACATCTTTATATAACACTTCTCTTGTCATGCCTGACAGTAACAGCCCTCACACCCCTGCATCAACGCCAACACTCTTCGTAGAAAACATTTTACACTGGGGAATCACAGAGAAACACACACACACACACACACACACACACACACACACACCTTCAAAGAAGCATTCATCCCTGTTGTGTTAGGACTCAGGGCTTAGCATTTATGTCCCAAATTTGAAACTCATATATTGAAAAGGAGAGAGAGGCGTCCTTTCACTAACTGTCACTCTCCCAGACATTGTAAGTGCTCAGCCTTTGTCTGTCAATGAGCGGCGGTTTCCTATATTTTCTCCTGTGCTGATAAATCATAATTACAATATGAAATGGCCATTTCAGGTTGGGGAATAATGGCTGCTTTTAGACAAGGGTGAAAAAGTATATTTCAAGCCTTTGTTCGAGTCACTTTAAAAGTGAATTGAGCATTTTCTTTCACTGGAGTTCTTCCTGTAGTTGCAGTCTAAAGATATTCATAAATTCTCTTTTTATGTTAGGTTATGTAATGTTTTGGTACAGTCTCAATACAATGAAAAAAGGTACTAAATCAGAATTTTCAACGTGGTAAGAAAGTACATGGTCATCTCTTATAATATTTGGAAATCTGAGAGAAGAATGCTATACAGAGAAGCATTGGGATTGGGGAGGTATATAAAAATCCAGGGTGGGTGAAAGAGAGATATTTCATGTACATTTTTCCCAGCAGCGGGCTTGGTGGTGGACTGGAACGGGAGGTGGGAAGTGGAGCTGTGCGACGTGGCGGTTGGGTCAGAGCTGAAAGTGGGTTTGCTCTGGCGGGAAATAGCTATTTATGTAGCTGAAAATGGAGTGGGCCTTTCTGACATTTTCATACCCCTGCAGGCACGACTAACCTTCAGGAGAAAACGGAGAGATTAAAGAAAAAGAGAGCGAGGGAGAGAGCGAGAGAGCAGAAAGAGGGTGAGGCAGGGAGAGTGTGGAGGGACAAGGGAGAGGGAGATGGATGGAGAGAAGTAAAGGGAGGAGGCATGTTCACATACAGTAGGTACAGTACACGGGAAGTTGCTGTGGGGAGGATGGCTCATTGTAATGTCTGGAACGGAGCAAATGGAATGGCATCAAACACATGGAAACCATGTGTTTAATGTATTTGATACCATTCCACAATTCCGCTCCAGCCTTTACCACAAGCCCGTCCTCCCCAAATAAGGTGCCACCAACCTCCTGTGGTAAAGTAAGAGCTGTGGGCTACTGAAACAGACAGAGGTGGAGGTAGAGATGGTGAGGAATGGAGGGAGAGAGAATGAAGGCACTGTTGTGTTACTGAGAGCATGATTCGGGTACTTGTGGTTTCAGTGAAAGGTTCAAACAATGAACATGTTGTACCCAAAAACCTCACCCAGTCTCTCAGTACAGTGCACTACTTAAATACCATTATGAAACCATTTCAACCCATT
The DNA here is from genome assembly GCF_965601325.2 of Salmo salar. Lineage (NCBI taxonomy): Eukaryota > Metazoa > Chordata > Actinopteri > Salmoniformes > Salmonidae > Salmo > Salmo salar. The sequence continues at coordinate 62,813,571 of NC_138293.1, read as the reverse complement.
CAACCTTGAATATCATGCAATGATGCATGTAAAGATAATGGCAACCGACTTGAAATGAATAAAGACTCTGTTTTACAATTGTAACATTTTTCTTTTTTTCTCTCAATAAACTTGACAGGCAAATGTAGCACAGCATGAAGGGTCTTTCCCGTCTCTGTCTTTCTATGATTGCACAATTATTTCCGAGTAAACTATCACTTATGTCAATATATTGTTTGTGCCATGCAGCTTTGGCTTCGTTTTCAATCATAGTGAGGGATTACAGCTTTTTTGGGAGGGACCAAATTCAAAATAAAAAACAGTTAAATAAAGGATTAGCGGAACGAATTGGGTTTGGTTTGCTGGGTCTGGAACTATCAATTTTATTATTGCGACGCTTGGCTTGGCATGGAACACTGTATTATTTGACATTAAGTCCAATGATCACATGTAATCACGTTCTTCCCCTAGAGTGTGGAACCTGAGAGCACCTCTGGGCTTGCATGATGAAAAGGACAGTGAAGAAGATCCACCATCAATAGCAATTTACACAGTGATTTTTGGGATGCATTATGTGCATATGTGTTGTTAGAATTCTAGATGTTCTGAATGAAGAGGGTGGGTTTCGTCCAAATTCTACAGTGAGATTTTAGCCAAAGATTATCAACAAGTCCCTCTTGAGATGAGTCACTCTTTGCGCATGAGATATGTTTTGTTGAACAAATGCTTGCACACTTTTCAGGTTAAGTTAAGAGCAATTTCTGAGTCCAAGGTAACTTTTTTTTTAATTATTTTTTTTACACGTCTCACATTTCTTCCAGTGTTCTCATTTCTCAGTCTCTTTCATGCTCTTCAGCTGTTACAGAAATATTGCTTCTGTCACCTTGAAATCCACTAGAAAGAAACTCAACAAGCCTCCGATTCAACACCCACCATGTCTGTCCAAAGCAGAATTGAACCATCAGATATCTCCGGTAGAAACGACATGTACTTTGACCACTTTGACTCGACTTCAGAGGTACTTCAAACTTGTGTCTCAAATCAACAGGAAAGATACATTGAGACTCTGAACATCCGTCCCTGGCTCGCCGGTAGGATGTGACGACCAAGGTGTCTGTGATGATCCAGAGGACGATTAGGCCACTCAACCCCTATTAAATAGTCCCCCTCCAGAGTGCCTCTCTAATGCCACTCAGTGCCACAGAGTGCAGTGGAGAAGGTACGTGACATTTCAGAGCAACCTTGCCACTCTCCCCTGTGTCAAATAAAGCTTTATTTATACAGCACATTTCAGACATGGAATGCAACACAGTTTGTGCTTTACAGGTTGTATTTTTTGGCAGAAATATTTACTACACAACAAACATAAGATAAAAAGCAAAAGGATGACAACTGAACAGCACCCTAAGGAAAAGATAAGCTAAAAAGATGTGTTTTAAGATCTCTTTTAAAAATGCCCACAGTGAAACAGAAATGCAATGTTGTGTATCGTCTGCGTAGCAGTGAAAATCAATATAATATAATAATATGATAACGCTGCCAAGAGGTAACATATATAAATGGAACAGTACCGGACCCAAAACCAAACCTTGTGGAATGCCACATGTGATATGTATTTTCTCTGAGTTATGTTCACCAAGGGTGACAAAAAACTATCAAAAAACTATTAAATAGGGAGAGGAGGTGGTTAGAGCTTTGGGCCAGTAACCGAAAGGTTGCAAGATCGAATCCCGGAGCTGACAAAGTCGTTCTACCTCTGAACAAGGCAGTTAACCCACTGTTCCTAGGCTGTCATTGTAAATAAGAATTTGTTCTTAACGTACTTGCTTAGTAAAAAAAAAAAGGAAAAAAAGGTCCTAAACCAGAGGCTAACCTGTCTGTCCAGTAGGACATCATGGTCAAATGCAGCACTTCAATCTAAGAGTACAAGGACAGAGGGTCGTTTGGCATCTGTGTTGGCTCTAAGATCATTTACCACTTTAACTAATGAGGTCTCTGTGCTGTGGTTGGCCAAAAAAAACTGATTATAATTTTTTTTAAATAGAGTTGCCACTAAAAAAAAGTATTTTGCTCTTTGAAAACCAATTTCTGCTGAGTTTTGCTTTAGAATGGACAGTTGGAGATTGCCCGAAAATTGCTAAGAGCTGAAGAATCTAGATTACTTTTCTTCAGAAAGGGTTTCACGATAGCAGTTTTTTGTGCAGTGGGGAAAGTGCCTGTGAACAGGGAGTGATTAACAATAGCTTGCACTTCTTCAGATATGCCATTAATAACTCAGACCATTGAGCCTCTAAAGCACAACACTCCATGTTACTTAGCCTGCATTTAAACAGGCCTTTATCCAAATGGCTTGAGAGAGCATACATAAGAATTTCTTACTGTGGATTAATAAAACACATCTCCATATTTTGAGGACACTTGGTTTGTCCATCCCATGCTTCATAACTGTTTTGCTTTGTTTTTTAGTTTTTTTCTAAAGTGGATGAGATCAAACTGATAATTATCACCTAGATTATTTATATTTTCATGGAATCTATAATGTTATTCATCAGGCCATTTTGTAAAGCCACAGTGAGGTATTTTGTCATAGTATTACCAAGAGGTTTGCACACAGACACTTTACATGCCAGGGGGTGACTGTTCTCTAGGCCACTTCATAGACTGTAGTGCAGCTCTGAACCCAAGCCCTTATTTTGGGAGTATGCATTTCTGCTGCTTATTAATATGTATGTCGTTTTGTGAGTGTTTCTCTCCTGGTGGAATAAAAAGCTGTTAATGTATAACATTGGGAGCACAGCGGCTCTGTACTGTACCATACCACACCTCCAGCTGGCTCTCTGACAGACACATGGCTCAGAAGGCTATGTCCCAAATGGCACCCTGGTACCTACATAGTGCACTACTTTTAACCAAAGCCCTATGGATCCTTGTCAAAAGTAGTGCACTACAAAGGAAATAGGGTACCATTTAGTTCATAGATAGCGTGGAGCTGTGAAAGTCACATGGAGTCTGCGGGGAGAATGCAGCTCTGCGCTATTTAGTTAGGATACTAATGGCCTGTCATACATCACAGTCTATATGGTCATTGTTAGTGGACAGCTTCAGTACTTTAGTTTAGGGCCCTTTTAGTTGCCACAGCTTGGCTATCTCTTGATCAGTCACCTTTAGGAAGCTGTAGGATCTGGCACGGTGAGTCTTTCTGTCTAATCAATTATGTTTTATTACACAGTTTAGCACAAAGTTTCTGAGCCAGGGAGTAGCAGAGCTGCTGAGTCAAGTTTCAAGTTTGAATGTCACATGCACAAGTACAGTGAAATGCCTTTCTCGCTAAGTCAAAACCCAACAATGCAATAATCAATAACAATGTAATACTAGAACAAAAACATGAGAAATAAGAAGAAATATGAAGAACACAATAAGTAAGTAAATAAGCATACAGGGTTAGTTCCAATACCATATTTACAATGTGCAGGGATACTGGAATGATGGAGGTAGATATGTATAGGGGTAAGGTGACTAGGCAACAGGATATAAGATAAACAGAGTAGCAGCAGTGTGTGTGTGTGTGTGTGTGTGTGTGTGTGTGTGTGTGTGTGTGTGTGTGTGTGTGTGTGTGTGTGTGTGTGTGTGTGTGTGTGTGTGTGTGTGTGTGTGTGTGTGTGTGTGTGTGTGTGTGTGTGTGTGTGTGTGTGGGGAGTCAGTATAAATGTATGTGTGAGTGAGCAGATGATGGAGTGAGAGTGTGTGTGTAGGGCCCTGTGAGTGTGCATAGAGACAGTGCAAAAATAAAAGGTCAATAAAGATACAAGGTTAACTCAGATAGTCCGTGTAGCTATTTTGTGAGCTATTTATCCGTCTTACTGCTTGGGGATAGAAGCTGTTCAAGATTTGATGCCAGACTTGATGCACTGAGTCTGTCCAGTCCTTCTGAGGTATAGGTCAGGTGTTTGATTCACACATGTCAGGTGTATGCATCCATTGCTTACAACCAGGACAAGGTCAGGCCATGTGTGGGTGCAGATGATGATGATGTGTTCTGTGAGAGGGAATGTTACAGTACTTTGTTCCAGCTTCAGCCATATTGACTGACCTGCCAGGCACAATTCTGTGTGTTTAATGTGCTTTCTCGTCCTACACAGTAGCAAATGACAACAACTCCACTCAGAATATAAAGTAGAAGCCTACCTGTTGGCACCTGGTCCTTCTCCTTTAACTTTTCGTTCCATCATTTTAATTCCATCTTCCTCCATTGTTTAGATATCTCCTAACCTTTGTCCCACACAGAGACTCTTTAACTGTAGCCTATTGCCGCTTTGATGACTTATGATTGGCTAACAATAAGCTACACACGCCACTCTCGTGAAAAGCAACGAGCATTAATATAATGTTCGGATCTGTATTGGTCCTTCCGGACAAGTCAGTTAAAATTACACATTCCCGAGACTGTGACAATCATATCAGATCCGACCCAGACCCGTGACATTATTTACAATTCTGGATCCGGACCCGCTCGGATCGCAGATCGGGTCTCGAGTATTTGGGTACAGGTGGATCCGTGACGACCTCTAGTTCTTATCCAGAGTTTTATTGGCTCTTGGTCACCACCCCACATTTGCATGCTCACACAGACCAGAAGTGATCTTCATGGTTATTGCAGATGCACACACAACACTTCTAGATTAAACCACACTGGTTGGCAGCCAAACTTGCATCTTGTGTCTTCATCTGTTGACAACGATAGCCACTCTGACCTGGAGTGGGAGCGGTCGGAGTCCAAATGTGCATTCGGGCATTCTGATGATTGGTGGAAACCAGGAAGCTGTGATAGATAGCTGAAAAGGGGAGAAAACACCCTAACAGGACTGTGGGTAAAGTCATGTGCACAGGCATGGCCTTTTTTACAATGATTGTGTGTGTGTGTGTAAGAGAGAGATATGTAGGTGGTTGTGTTCCATGTTAGATATACCAAGGGTATCCACATTGCCTCCTGCTCCATCTCCAACAATGATCTTGCATTAGGTACCTGTCAGTAGCAGATGAATCTGTCACTGTGAGCTGGTGCGCTGTTGCAACTGTGTAAATTGATTGAACCAGAATGGGCGCCTTGAGAGCGATACAGAGACACAAGATGGTGTGAGACACGCAGAGGGAGTAAATGAGTAGCGACGGGGGTGACTTAGAGAGAGATAGAAAGAGCAGGCTTTCCTTTCTCCGTAATGGTGTTTGTGCTTGTTGTGCTTCTCCTCTACCTGGGTCAGTGACTCCTGCTCTGTGTGTCCTCGGACCAGGCTGGTCGGCCATTAGTGGTTCCATTGGCAGCTGTTGTAATTAGCTGCATAGTGGACCCACCGGACACTGCTAATTAAAACTATTGCCTAGCCTACTCCCCTAAACAGCACCATTACTGTACTGTAGTGCAGTCCCGGCCTCTACTGATGAGAGACAGCACTAGGTCTGATGGCGTCAGCTCAATGAGTTTGGGGGGCATCCTGACCTGGAAGGCAGGACACGACTGTTACCTTTTTCTGAGTCAACAAAGGGTATTTTAGTGGGGAATCTTCTACAAGCAGTTATATTAGAAGCTCTTGCTTGATTTCATCAAGCATGAGCAGTAAGTTCTTAAAAACTGTAGTTGAACAACTATACAGATTGTTGGACAACCTCTGTAGAAAGATGTCAAACTGCATCAAATCATTCGAAGGTCAAAGGACAAATTTAGGCTAAATGGAGAGAGAGAGAGAGAGAGAGAGAGAGAGAGAGAGAGAGAGAGCGAGAGAGAGAGAGAGAGCGAGAGAGAGCACAATCATCCTTTCTCTCTCCAGCCAGCAGTTTAACATAACATTTTCATATTCCATTTTATATATTCCATTTTCCCTGTACTCACGCTGGAGTTAATCAACTGCCTGAAGTGCCATTGCCTTTTTCTATTCTCTCTCCATCCCTTAAAGGCTCCATTTAGAGAAGAATGTTATGCTGGATGGACCCTGTGCTGTTTTGGAGATTGTTACTGTGGAAACCAGGTCAATCCTAATCAGCGATGGGTGTGGTTAAGTGGCGGGGGAGTTTGAAAGGCAAGGGATATTTTTCATTTCTATTGTAGTGAGTAATTATGGAAATCCAATACTTACATTGTGAAAAATAGATGCTGTTTGTACAGTATCATTTATTTTGTTTGAGAACAAAAGCACTGAACACAATCAGCTTCATTTAGACTTGCTTAATTACTCTCCATTTAGTCCTAATGAAACAGATGCAATATTGTGAGAATAAGACAAGGGAAAATGTATTCAACCTCCGATAAGAATAAGATTGATGTTTGAACCCTATATCTGTACAGTATAGCAACTACTGCCTTCTGAAAGACACACAGTATGGGTGATGACTGAAGAGGAGGCGTGTTTTGGCACGAGTAGCCAATCGGGTACCTTTAAGGTATTTTCCTTGGCTTTCATCCTGCTCTCCATGCTCCTAGGAGCTCTGATTGGAGGGCAACCACACAAGCTTCTGAGGAACCTGAACAATGCAAATGTCAGAGAGAGAGAGAAATGTTAATGGAGGCCTATAGGCTTAACAATGAATTCTCTTTTGTCATAGTATATCATCAGTGGTGTAAAGTACTTAAGTAAAACTACTTTAAAGTACTACTTAAGTAATTTTTTTGGTGTATCTGTACTTTACTTTACTATTTATAATTTTGTCAACTTTTACTTTTACTTCGCTACATTCCTGAAGAAAATAATGTACATTTTACCCCATACATTTTCCCTGGCACCCAAAACTAATCTTTACATTTTGAATGCTTAGCAGGAGAGGAAAATGGTCCAATTCACACAGTTATCAAGAGAAGGTCCCTGGTCAACTATTGCCTCTGATCCGATGGACTCACTAAACACACATGCTTTGTTTATTCTCAGTGTTGGAGTGTGCCCCTTGCTATATGTACATTTAAAAACAAGAAAATGGTGCTGTCTGGTTTAATATAAGGAATTTGAAATTATTTATACTTTTACTTTTAATACTTAAGTATATTTTAGCAATTACATGTACTGTGTGAATAATGGTGTGAGGTGCCAGTGCTGCAGCGGGGACCGGTGGGTGAGAGGCAGACATTGGGCTGGGTGAGGGTTTAGTGTTACGTCCTCGGTGGCGGTAATGTTCTCACGGGTTATTTATATGAGCCTGGTCTTTGAACACGCGTGCCAGCACACCCGCATTGGGAAGGACATATTGAGCTCCCAAGTAGGTCTATCCAAGTTTTTCCATCACCCTCCGGCTGACAAGCCTCTCGCGGACGCGTGAGTTAAAGACGTGGCATGCCATTGCATTGAGGGAAAAAAGCCTTCCGCTCGCACTTTTGCGAGTGGAAACGGTCCTTGGCTTTTTGCCTTTAGCCTATTGGCATTTGAATAGACATACTTGAAATGACAATTTACCAGTAATTTATTTAAAATATCCAGGATGTCGAAGCATGGTATCGAAGCAATCTTATTTTGATGAATTATTATTGTATCAAACAGATGCAAAACGCAAAGAATTTAGCCACCAGAAGAGCTTTGTACATTAACTTCTGACAAAAGCCAAGTTATGAATCATTCCACCTGTCTTTCTCGAGACAAAGCAGAGCCAATAAACAGATACTAGTTGTTGTTCCTATCCAACGCTCTATAAATGACTGTCCAAATCTGCCAACATGAACACCTCCAACAGGATACATATGGGCCTATCACATTAGATATTTTCTAGGAGTGAATGCCAGTTCCTGACATAGGACACCATGCGGATAGGGGTCCTATTTCATTTTTTTAATATTTGATTTATTTAACCTTTATTTAACCAGGTAGGCCAGTTAAGAACAAATTCTCATTTACAACTGCGACCGGGCCAAGATAAAGCAAAGCAGTGCGACAAAAACAACAACACAGAGTTACACATAAATAAACATACAGTATAACACAAAATAAAATAAAAATAGAGAAAATCTATGTACAGTGTGTGCAAATGTAGAAGAGTAGGGAGGTAGGCAATAAATAGGCCCTAGAGGCGAAAATAATTACAATTTAGCATTAATACAAGAGTGATAGATATGCAAGTAGGGATTCTGGGGTGCAAAAGAGCAACAGGGTAAGTAATAATATGGGGATGAGGTAGTCGGGTGTGCTATTTACAGATTGGCTGTGTACAGGTACAGTGATCGGTAAGCTGCTCAGACAGCTGATGCTTAAAGTTAGAGAGGGAGATATAAGACTCCAGCTTCAGAGATTTTTGCAATTTGTTCCAGTCATTGGCAGCAGAGAACTGGAAGGAAAGGCGGCCAAAGGAAGTGTTGGCTTTGGGGATGACCAGTGCAATGTACCTGCTGGAGCGCTTGCTATGGGTGGGTGTTGCTATGGTGACCAGTGAGCTGAGATAAGGCGGGGCTTTACCTAGCAAAGACTTATGGATGACCTGGAGCCAGTGGGTTTGGCGACGGATATGTAGTGAGGGCCTGCCAACGAGAGCATACAGGTCGCAGTGGTGGGTAGTATTTGGGTCTTTGGTGATAAAATGGATGGCACTGTGATAGACTACATCCAGTTTGCTGAGTAGAGTGTTGGGGGCTATTTTGTAAATGACATCGCCAAAGTCAAGGATCTGTAGGATAGTCAGTTTTACGAGGGTATGTTTGATGGCATGAGTGAAGGAGGCTTTGTTGCGAAGTAGAAAGCCGATTATAGATTTCATTTTGGATTGGAGATGCTTAATGTGAGACTGGAAGGAGAGTTTACAGTCTAACTAGACACCTAGGTATTTGTAGTTGTCCACATATTCTAGGTCAGAACCGTCTAGAGTAGTGATGCTAGTCGGGCGGGAGGGTGCGGGCAGCAATCGGTTGAAGAGCATGCACTTAGTTTTACTAGCATTTAAAAGCAGTTGGAAGCCACTGAAGGAGTGTTGTATGGTGTTGAAGCTCGTTTGGAGGTTTGTTAGCACAGTGTCCAAAAAAGGGCCAGATGTATACAGAATGGTGTCGTCTGAGTAGAGGTGAATCAGAGAATCAACAGCAGCTAGGGCGACATCATTGATATATACAGAGAAAAGAGTCGGCCCGAGAATTGAACCCTGTGGCAACCCATAGAGACTGCCAGAGGTCCGGACACCTGCCCCTCTGATTTGACACACTGAACTCTATCTGGGAAGTAGTTGGTGAAACAGGCGAGGGAGTCATTTGAGAAGCCAAGGCTATTGAGTCTGCCGATAAGAATGCGATGATTGACAGAGTCGAAAGCCTTGGCCAGGTCATTGAAGACGGCTGCACAGTACTGTCTTTTATCGATGGTGGTTATGATATCGTTTAGTACCTTGAGCGTGGCTGAGGTGCACCCGTGACCAGCTCGGAAACCAGATTGCATAGTGGAGATGGTACGGTGGGATTCGAAATGGTCAGCGATCTGTTTATTAACTTGGCTTTCAAAGATTTTAGGAAGGCAGGGCAGGATGGATATAGGTCTATAACAGTATGGGTCTAGAGTGTCTCCCCCTTTGAAGAGGGGGATGACCGCGGCAGCTTTCCAATCTTTGGGGATCTCAGATGACACGAAAGAGAGGTTGAATAGGCTAATAATAGGGGTTGCAACAAATTCATCTGATAATTTTAGAAAGAGAGGGTCCAGATTGTCTAGCCCAACTGATTTGTAGGGATCCAGATTTTGCAGTTCTTTCAGAACATCAGCTGTCTGGATTTGGGTGAAGGAGAAGCGGGGAGTGGGGGTTTGGGCAAGTTGCTGCAGGGGGTGATGAGATGTTGGCCAGGGTAGGGGTAGCCAGGTGGAAAGCATGGCCAGCCGTGGAAAAATGCTTATTAAAATGATCGATTATCGTAGATTTATCGGTGGTGACAGTGTTTCCTATCCTCAGTGCAGTGGGCAGCTGGGAGGAGGTGTTCTTATTCTCCATGGACTTTACAGTTTCCCAAAACTTTTTGGAATTAGTGCTACAGGAAGCAAATTTCTGTCTGAAAAAGCTAGCCTTACCTTTCCTAACTGACTGAGTATATTGGTTCCTGACTTCCCTGAAAAGTTGCTTATCGTGCAGGCTATTCGATGCTAATGCAGAACGCCACAGGATGTTTTTGTGCTGGTCAAGAGCAGTCAAGTCTGGGGTGAACCAAGGGCTATATCTGTTCTTAGTTCTACATTTTTTGAATGGGGCGTGCTTATTTAAGATGGAGAGGAAAGCACTTTTGAAGAGCAACCAGGCATCCTCTACTGACAGGATGAGGTCAATATCCTTCCAGGATACCAGGGCCAGGTCGTTTAGAAAGGCCTGCTCACTGAAGTATTTTAGGGAGCGTTTGATAGTGATGAGGGGTGGTCGTTTGACCGCAGACCCAGTACGCATGCAGGTAATGAGGCAGTGATCACTGAGATCCTGGTTGAAGACAGCAGAGGTGTATTTAGAGGGCAGGTTAGTCAGGATGATATCTAAGAGGGTGCCCATGACTACAGATTTCGGGTTGTACCTGGTAGGTTCCTTGATGATTTGCTTGAGATTGAAGGCATCTATCTTAGATTGTTGGACGGCCGAGGTGTTAAGCATGTCCCAGTTTAGGTCACCTAACAGTACGAACTCTGAAGATAGATGGGGGGCAATCAATTCACATATGCTGTCCAGGGCACAGCTGGGGGCTGAAGGTGGTCTATAACAAGCGGCAACGGTGAGAGACTTGTTTCTGGAGATGTGGATTTTTAAAAGTAGAAGCTCGAATTGTTTGGGCACAGACCTGGATAGTATGACAGAACTCTGCAGACTATCTCTGCAGTAGATTGTAACTCCGCCCCCTTTGGCAGTTCTATCTTGTCGGAAAATGTTATAGTTAGCAATGGAAATTTCAGGATTTTTGGTGGCCTTCCTAAGCCAGGATTCAGACACAGCTAGGACATCCGGGTTGGCAGAGTGTGCTAAAGCAGTGAATAAAACAAACTTAGGGAGGAGGCTTCTAATGTTAACATGCATGAAACCAATGCTTTTACGGTTACAGAAGTCAACAAATGAGAGCGCCTGGGGAATGGGAGTGATGCGGGGGGCTGCGGGGCCTGGGTTAACCTCTACATCACCAGAGGAACAAAGGAGGAGTAGGATAAGAGTACAGCTAAAGGCTAAAAGAACCTGTTGTCTAGTGCGTTCGGAACAGAGAGTAAAAGGAGCGGGTTTCTTTGCGCGGAAGAATAGATCAAGCCATAATGTACAGACAAGGGTATGGTAGGATGTGAGTACAGTGGAGGTAAGCCTAGGCATTGAGTGACGATGAGAGAGGTTTTGTCTCTAGAGGCACCATTTAAGGCAGGTGCTGTCACTGTGTGTGTGGGGGGTGGAACAACAGGGCTAGCTAAGGCATACTGAGCAGGGCTGGAGACTCTACAGTGAAATAAGGCAAAAATTACTAACCAAAACAGCAATAGACAAGGCATATTGACATTAGGGAGAGGCATGTGTAGCCGAGTGATCATAGGGTCCAGTGAGAAGCTAGGTGAGCTGGAGGCACGGCGATTCAGACAGCTAGCAGGCCGGGGATAGCAACAGGCTAGCAGATGGGCCTCAGGGGGACGTCGCAACAAGAGTCTGTTGAAACCCCCTCGGATGGTTACGTCAACAGACCAGTCGTGATGGATCGGCGGGGCTCCGTGTCGGCAGCAAAGGGTCCAGGCCAATTGGCAGAAGAGGTATTGAAGCCCAGGAATTATCTGATGGAATTCTTTGGCTAGTCGGGAGAAGGGCCTAGCTCCAGGCTAACTGGTGCTTGCTTCGGGACAGAAATCCCCTCGGACGGTTATGTCAGTAGACCAGTCGTGATGGATCGGCAAGGCTCTGTGTCGGCAGCAAAGGGTCCAGGCCAATTGGCAAAAGAGGTAATTGAAGCCCAGGGATTGCTTGATGGAATCTCTTCAGCTAGACGGGAGATTGGCCTAGTTCGAGGCTAGCTCCAGGCTAACTACTAGCTAGTAGCTAGTTAGCTGGCTAGCTTCAGAAGGGGATTCCGGTTCAAAAGTGTGAAAATAGCAGATCCATACGACATTGGGTGAGGCGAGTTGCAGGAGGGTAAGTTCAATCCGTAGATGGAAAATGAGATGGAAAAAAATTATACAAATATATATGAAATATATACGAAGAAAAACTATATATACAAGGGACAGGACAAGACAATCAAAACAGACATCCCCACTGCTACGCCATCTTGGTATTCATGTTTAATTTATAGACATCTCTCAGTGAAAGAATACTACATGGTTGATATCTCACAGAGTTATATTTCTGCCAGGCTCTGACACGTCTGACGGGGCCATAGATTTATAATATCCCTATCAGTTTGCTATTTTAAACAACCTGGTGGTTTCATCTTCATTGTCAAATATGTAGAATGTTTTTATTACATATGTGAAGGACAAGTAAAATAGAGTAAAACTCAATAGAGAAAAACAAGTGAAATTAATTTCTGCATATTACAATGACAGGTGATTTTTTATATTCTAATAAACTATAATAAACTGTATAAATACAATGTTTAAAACATATACTAAAATACACTACAGTATATACAGTACATTCGGAAAGTATTCAGACCCCTTCCTTTTTCCACAGCTTGTTACGTTACAGCCTTATTCTAAAATGGATTAAATATAAAAATGTCCTCATCAATCTACTATCCCATAATGACAAAGCGAAAACAGGTTTTTAGAAATGTTTGCTAATTTATAAAAAATAAAAAAAAGGAAATACCTTATTTACACAAGTATTCAGACCCTTTGCTATGAGACTCGAAATTGAACTCAGGTGCATCCTGTTTCCATTGATCATCCTCGAGATGTTTCTATAACTTGATTGGAGTCCACCTGTGGTAAATTCAATTGATTGCTCACGATTTGTAAAGACACACACCTGTCTATATAATATCCCACAGTTGACTGTCATGTCAGAGCAAAAACCAAGCCAAGAGTTAGAAGGAATTGTCCGTAGAGCTCCGAAACAGGATTGTGTCGAGGCACAGATCTGGGGAAGGTTACCAAAACATTTCTGTAGCATTGAAGTTCCCCAAGAACATAGTGGCCTCCATCATTCTTAAATGGAAGAAGTTTGGGACCACCAAGACTCTTCTTAGACCTGGCCGCCCGTCCAAACTGAGAAATCGGGGGAGAAGGGCTTTGGTCAGGGAGGTGCCCAAGAACCCGATGGTCACTCTGACAGAGCTCCAGAGTTCCTCTGTGGAGATGGGAGAACCTTCCAGAAGGACAGCCATCTCTGCAGCACTCCACCAATCAGGCCTTTATGGTAGAGTGGCCAGACGGAAGCCAGTCCTCAGTAAAAGGCACATGACATCCCGCTTGGAGTTTGTCAAAAGGCACCTAAAGGACTCTCAGACCATGAGAAAGAAGATTCTCTGGTCTGATGAAACCAAGATTTAACTCTTTGGCCTGAATGCCAAGCGTCACGTTATGGAGGAAACCTGGCACCATCCCTACGGAAAAGCATGGTGGTGGCAGCATCATGCTGTGGGGATGTTTTTCAGAGGCAGGGACTGGGAGACTAGTCAGGATTGAGGGAAAGATGAACGGAGCAAAGTACAGAGAAATCCTTCATGAAAACCTGCTCCAGAGCACTCAGGACCTCAGACTGGGGCGAAGGTTCACCTTCCAACAGGACAACGACCTTAAGCACACAGCCAAGACAACGCAGGAGTGGCTTCGGGACAAGTCCCAATTTGTAAGTCGCTCTGGATAAGAGCGTCTGCTAAATGACTAAAATGTAAAATGTAAGTCTCTGAATGTCCTTGAGTGGCCCAGCCAGAGCCCGGACTTGAACCCGATCGAACATCTCTGGAGAGACCTCTGTCAGGTTGGATGCTCCCCATCCAACCTGACAGAGCTTTAGAGGATCTACAGTTAAGAATGGGAGAAACTTGTTACAGAAACACTGTAATCTCTGCCAAAGGTCCTTCAACAAAGTACTGAGTAAAGGGTCTGAATATTTATGTAAATGTAATATTTTTACATTTTGATATATTTGCTAACATTTCTAAAAACCTGTTTTTGCTTTGTCATTATGGGGTGTTGTGTATAGATTGATAACGGAAAAAAACGATTGAATCCATTTTAGAATAAGGCTGTAACGTAACAAAATATGGAAAAAGTCCCTTGACTTTTTCCATATTTTGTTACGTTACAGCCTTATTACGTTACAGCCTTATTATATTTTCCGAATGCACTGTATAAAAAATATGTGGACACCCCAAATGAGTGGATTTGGCTATTTCAGCCACACCCGTTGCTGACAGGTACATAAAATCGAGCACACAGCCATGCAATTGCCATGGACAAACATCAGCAGTAGAATGGCCTTACTGAAGAGCTCAGTGACTTTCTATGTGGCACCGTTATTGGATGCCACCTTTCCAACAAGTCAGTTCGTAAACTTTCTGCCTTGCTAGAACTGCCCCGATCAAAAATAGTGCTGTTAATGTGAAGTGGAAACGTCTAGGAGCAACAACGGCTCAGCCGCAAAGTGGTAGGCCACACAAGCTCACAGAATGGGAGAGCCAAGTGCTGAAGCGCGTAGCGTGTAAAAATCATCTGTCCTCGGTTGCAACACTCACTACCGAGTTCCATACTGTCTCTGGAACGTCAGCACAATAACTGTTTGTCGGATGCTTCATGATATGGGTTTCCATGGCCGAGCAGCCACACACAAACGTAAGATCACCATGCGCAATGCCAAGCGTCGGCTGGAGTGGTGTAAAGCTTGCCGACATTGGACTCTGGAGCTGTGGAAACACGTTCTCTGGAGTGATGAATCACGCTTCACCATCTGGCAGTCCGATGGATGAATCTGGGTTTGGCGAGATGCCAAGAGAACGCTACCTGCTTGAAAGCGTAGTGCCAACTGTAAAGTTTGGTGGAGGAGGAATAATGGTCTGGGGCTGTTTTTCATGGTTCGGCCTTGGCCCCTTACTTCTCCAAATAGCCTACCCAACCCCTCAGAGGCATCTGCATGGTACTAAAGCACACCGTTGCCTCATTTTTTATCACATTCCAATGATAAAACTGGGGGGGGACAAAAATGCAGTTTCAGAATGGGGGGGACATGCACCCCTGCATAAATGGTTTGTCAAGATTGGTGTGGAAGAACTTGACTGGCCTGACCTCAACCCCATCAAACACCTTCGGGATGAATTGAAACACCGACCTTGAGCCAGGTCTAATTACCCAACATCAGTGCCCAACCTCACCAATGCTCTTGTGGCTGAATGGAAGCAAGTCCCTGCAGCAATGTTCCAACATCTAGTGGAAAGCCTTCACAGACGAGTGGAGGCTGTTATAGCAGCAAAGGGAGGACCAACTCCATTTGAATGCCCATGAATTTTGAATGAGATGTTCGACGAGCAGGTGTCCACATACGTTTGGTCATGTAGTGTATATGGATAGAATTTCGACCTTCTTTCCTGTCTTTTAAGATAATATATTCAATGACAAAGTGATACATAACATAAATCAAATTGAAAAGGCGCGGCCGTGATAGCGTTGAAGACCCTTTGAGTGCGCATTCGTGTGTAGAGTGGCTGCGCGCTATGACACCCGTGACTCCAGAGCGCGAGCTGGGCTTTCGGCTTTGACAGTCAGTCTTGTCATACATCGTTTCGAAAGATGTTGGGTACGGACGACCACAGGGACAATCTGAAACGGAACGGGACAGGTAGGCAGAAATACAACATATACAGTGTAGCGTTTGTTTTTACATATTGACGTGTGCTGTTTACTATTCAAAGTTTGTGGCCCCCATGTGACAGTTCATCACGCACAATTATCAGTCTACCGGTAGCGCGTGTACACTAGCCTATTTTCCATTCATAATGGAATGATTAGCTATAAAGTTATTCTGAGATGGCCAAATTATACATTTTAAACGAGGCAGATGCATGTATAGGCCTAGCTATTTTAGTTACAATGAATGGACAAACGACCGATTGTTAGATTTGTTTATGTCTGAAATGGCAATTTGTTGTCATGGGCAGACTAGACTTTTTTATATGCATGTAATATTCATTTTGATTTGATTGTTAATCACAACACATTTAGTAGTTTTATATGATTACAGCTTCGAGGTAATGTATTGTCTGTAACTTACGAAGCAAATGTTATAGGTAATTGATACACTGTTGCGCTTTGAGGCTATTATTTCAGCGCACGTTGATCGTTTGAATTGCACATCTGAATGGGCTTATTTGTTCGTACTTCCTCACTCACTGAATAAAATATGATATTGCTCGACCGTTTATCGTCCACCCCGTCACGCAACCGGGCTGGGTGTTTCCGCATGGGCATGGGGTGAGCCGG
The DNA here is from genome assembly GCF_965601325.2 of Salmo salar. Taxonomy (NCBI): domain Eukaryota; kingdom Metazoa; phylum Chordata; class Actinopteri; order Salmoniformes; family Salmonidae; genus Salmo; species Salmo salar. The sequence goes on along the minus strand of NC_138293.1, from coordinate 62,797,231 downwards.
TGCTTGTGGTTCTCGACGGCCAGATGCAGGCAGGCATTCCCTCAATAGAAAACTGTAACCATGGAACTTATGCTCCGCCAGCATCTGTAGTAGACTGTAGTAGACCACCCGAATTCCAAAGCCATTTCTCAAGTGTATGATGTGGTTCAATAACGTCTAATCTGGCAAAACATCCGTTTATTTATATCTTTACACCCGGATAAGGTCATTCGATAAATGTAGGCCCTATAATTGAATGAATTAATCACGTGCAGTAAAAAAGCAGTGGTTGATCATTCTGAAGAAGGGCAAACTTTATCAGACAAAGATTGCGTACTCCACAGCTATCACCCACTGGGACCCATGACAGATGTTAGTCTGCTATACTTTACATTTATATCAGTAGGCGGCGGTTTCAGTTTTAATGCCTATATCAGTTGATCTCTACTCTTATGACACTGGAATTGGACACTTGCATTGTTTAGTCAGTCAAATGATAATAATAATAATATTGATAATAGATTTAATTTATTTAGGGCTTTTCATTATAAAGATCACCCTAAAGATGCTATAAAGTAGTTATTGGGCTGGACAATGGTCTTCAACAGAGGCTGGAACATCCAGGTCACATGACGACGATAATAATAATAATGATGATCATCCACAGAAACACCTTTCATTTCAAACACTGATCCAGGCTATTATAACATAGTACAAACAGCAGTCAAACATCCATGTCCCCCTGTGAGGCCTGACTGACATGAGAAACAAGTTCAGTAGTCCCAGGAGGGCTTCTGAGAGAGTGCCAGTTGTTGGCTTGATGTAGTCTCTAATGTGTGTTTATTGTGCTGTGGGCATTCTACTGGCTGTAGCAAGCTGAGCTGAGGGGAACGCAGATAAATCAAGGCAAATATCAATATGTTCAGTCAGGGAAGGTGAAATACGGCTGCTGCGGTTAGAAGAACATTTATGGACGCCACCTTAAGGCCTGCTACTCCTGCTGAATGCCTATGGATGAATAATATGGAGGCCCGTGTTATTGTTGCTGTGACAGACTGCGTACATACTCTGTCAGTGTCACTTGTGTTTTGTCGCAGTTGTTCCAAAGTTGTTTATTTTCGTTATAATGGAGGAGTTGTCTTTTTCTGTCTTTGGTGAGAGCTGGTGAAGTACTATGAAGTGTGTGTACCTGTGTGTGTGCCTGTGTGTGTGCCTGTGTGTGTGCCTGTGTGTGTACCTGTGTGTGTGCCTGTGTGTGTACCTGTGTGTGTGCCTGTGTGTGTGCCTGTGTGTGTGCCTGTGTGTGTGCCTGTGTGTGTACCTGTGTGTGTGCCTGTGTGTGTGCCTGTGTGTGTGCCTGTGTGTGTGCCTGTGTGTGTACCTGTGTGTGTGCCTGTGTGTGTGCCTGTGTGTGTGCCTGTGTGTGTACCTGTGTGTGTGCCTGTGTGTGTGCCTGTGTGTGTGCCTGTGTGTGTACCTGTGTGTGTGCCTGTGTGTGTGCCTGTGTGTGTGCCTGTGTGTGTACCTGCGTGTGTACCTGTGTGTGTACCTGCGTGTGTACCTGTGTGTGCACACGCTGTGGTGCCTGCTTTGTTTGCACTGTATGTTGACAGGGATAATGTAAGTAATGCTGTGCCAAGAGACATATGTCCATGTTGTTTGTGCTCAGAGATGACTCTGCCGTAAACTGTCACTTAGGGGTCCAGAGTGTCTCTTTCCTGCTATAGCAGGCAACAGGTACAACACCACAGTCCCATCTCCAGCTTGAATGGCCACGGTGGGGGTTAGCTCTCTGCTACACTGAAGTAAAGCAACCAGTACTATGTTATCAGAGGACCAGTTCTCTCTCTCTCTCTCTCTCTCGCTCTCTCTCTCTCGCTCTCTCTCTCTCTCTCTCTCTCTCCGCTCTCGCTCTCTCTTGCTCTCTCTCTCGCTCTCTCTCTCTCTCTCTCTCTCGCTCTCTCTCTCTCTCTCTCTCTCTCGCTCTCGCTCTCTCTTGCTCTCTCTCTCGCTCTCTCTCTCTCTCGCTCTCTCTCACTCTCTCTTGCTCTCTCTCTCTTTCTCACTCTCTCACTCTAGGTCAAGTCCAGTGTGGGGCCATTGCTCTTCCTCACAATTCTTTGGGTAAAAAATATTTTGGAGACAGTATACTCACTATTGCTCTTCCATATACAATCAACAGAAACTATTCACATACTGAGCAAAGACAAAGATGCACACAACTGTCCAGGCAAGAACAATGTGTGCAATTTAAACATTTAAAGAAAAGGGAGAAGTATATTTGGACTGGTGGAAATGACAATGTTTTGACAGAGAGAGAAAAAATGAGAGGGAGAGCAAGAGAGAGGCAGAGAGGGAGAGCAAAAGAGAGGGAGAGCAAGAGAGAGGGAGAGCAAAATAAAGAGAGAGAGCAAGAGAAAGAGAGAGAGTGTGGGCTGCATCTGTAGACAAAGAAAGAGTCCCCATATGCATCTTAATGAAGGTAAGACTAAATTGTATGTGGCACAGTGTGTGGTTTACAGTGCGGAACAGTGACACTCTCATTATGCCAATAAAGTGGATGCTACAGTAGCAGTGGTCTGGTCTCTCTGCTGGTGTCTCACTGTGTATCACACCACCCTGCTTTCTTTACCTCCACTCCCAACGAGGGGATCATGTTGGGACTTAATCAGCTGGGCTGGTAGCTGGACTGGTAGCTGGGCGGGTAGCTGGGCTGGTAGCTGGGCTGGTAGCTGGGCTGGTAGCTGGGCTGGTAGCTGAGCTGGTAGCTGGGCTGGTAGCTGGGCTGGTAGCTGAGCTGGTAGCTGGGTTGGTCCCACTGACAAGACCACTGTACAGTATGTATGCATGTGGGTATTTATATGTATGAATATGCATCCATATGTATGAATATGTATTTCTATGTATGAATATGTATTTATGCTTGAATATGTATGCATTCTGGGGGGATACTGTACCTTTTGTTTTTATATTCAGTTTACAGTTTTCACTGTAAATAACAGTGAATTTGTTAAAGATTGACACACACACACGCACACACACGCACACACACACACACACACACGCACACAATGAACTGCTGCTGTGTGGGAGGTACAGGTGTCTTGAAGTCAGGAAGTACTGTAGCTCTTTTCTGCATTGATTTTTTTCAACAGTTTAGTGTTTTCTCTGTACTACCTTGTTTTAGGTTTTAGGGGATTTAAAGTTCATATTGCTAAAGATGGCTTAGCCCGAACCCTTCACAATTCTCACAAACCTCTTCTACTTGTTCTTTCTCTCTTTGTCAACAACATTTATCTACATTTATATTTATTTTGTTGTTTTAGAAATAGTACTTTCCCATTTTTAAAGTTAAGTATGAATTCAATGCGTATTACTCAATTATATGGTAATAAACATAACAGCTTGACCTACAGAATAGGCAACCCTTCTCCAGTCGTGCTAGGACACATCATCCATACTTTCTTTCATCAACGTAAACAGTGCTCTATCGCTGTCTCGACATATCCCCTCTCTGCATCTTCCCTAGCGTCTCTCCCTCCCATGGTGTTGTGCCACACCACTCTGACGTCTCTGTCTGACATTTTGAGTAGACCTCTTCTCCAGACAGATGTCCTTCTCTTTTCCCCATTGTGCTGGGACCTCCTGTTGTGTGTTCCTCTATGATGTTCTCTATGTCATCGCCTGCTGAGCCAAAGTGATGGGGGAGTGGGCACATCACTTAGCTTGCTTTTTTCTGTTTCTGTTTGTGTGTGTGTGTGTGTGTGTGTGTGTGTGTGTGTGTGTGTGTGTGTGTGTGTGTGTGTGTGTGTGTGTGTGTGTGTGTGTGTGTGTGTGTGTGTGTGTGTGTGTGTGTGTGTGTGTGTGTGTGTGTGTGTGCGCGCGCACGGGTGTTTGTGAGTTTAAGAACATCCTGTGGGTCTGATGTCCTTCATTTCAGGCTATGTTGGATCACAGCGACCTTCAGTGTGATTCTGTGAAAAGTTTTGTGCCATCCCTGCTGGCTGCTTCTTCTGCTGCCAGCACAAACACACAGTTAAATCCCAATTAGCCAGGGGATGCTGGATAACAGAAGGAGGTATGTCAGTGTCCTGTCTTTCTGTCTGTCTGTCCTGGACTCAGTGACACCGCCATAGTATAATTTACCTGGTGATCAAACATAATCCAAATCAGATGCCTTGTTACACGAAGCAGGAGGCTCAAAGCAAAACCATAGCATTTAGAGGAGGGGGATGTGAACCCCCTCATCATTCCTGAGCCTTTGTTGCAGATGAGCTGAGTCAGTGGAGTGGAGGCTTGGAGCCGAGCTGAGCCAGGCTGGGTGACAGGTGAACTCAAAGGGGCAAATATCTATAAACAGGTGTGAACATCCCCCCCTCCGGCCGGGCTCCGCGCGCCTAACTCAGACAGATGGAGAGGTCACTCCAGCCCTCGCTGCCACCCTGATCGCACTGTACTGTACGACTAGTGGCAGAGGACGGGTGGGTGTGTGTAAGGGGGCTCCAGGGAGGCTAGTGGGGGGGGGGGGGGGGGGGTCAGAGTTTCTGACAGCTGCATGAAGCCTGCCTCAGGGCAAGCAGGCTGACCTTTCCTGGAGAAAGCCACCCTCCGCCTGGCTGATTGGCATGCCCGGCCGGCAGTGCTCACGGCTGGGAGCGACTCAGCAGAAGACTGCCTAGCTCCTCAGTTGGGTGCTGAAGGGTTGGCGCTGTCAGAGGGCTAAGGTTTCGCTATGCCCTCCCTCGTATGTGC
>NC_138293.1:62670000-62787500 GCF_965601325.2 Salmo salar | reverse complement strand
TCATCACGACCTAGTGGAGAATGACTCACTGAATCACTTCTGTTAGGTAACAGGTTTGACTCTCTCTCAGGTCCCTGGTTGACTCTTGCTTGATAATAATGATATATTTACATAGCGCTTTTTATTATGAATCTCAAAGTGCTTCACAGTGGATCAGATTCACTGCCGTTCAGCTTCATACCTGTTGGTTTGTTCAGAGTTATCTGGTACCGCCTAACACACCAGTTTTCTGTTCTTATGCCAGAGACTGTGTGGATGAGACAGTGCCAGTCGAATCACTGACTCTCTGCATTTTGCGACACGCATTAGTTGGAGGCTTGAATTATTTCTCGCTCTCTTCTCTCTCTCTCTCGCTCTTTCTCGTTCTCTCTCTTTTTCTTTCTCGTTCTCTCTCTCTCTCATTCTCTCTCTTTCTCTCTCTCTCCAGCATCAAGCTCAACTCGACTCAGTCCATCACAAGCTCATGCAGGGCTGACAGACACGATAATTGAACCATATATTTTTTGTCTCTCTTCGCTGTAAGGAAAGGAGAGCATAAAGCCTTTCTCTACCGTGATAAGTGCGCTGCTCCGGGGAGCGTTTTGCTGACAAAACAAGGGAGGTGGGTTCAGCTAACGATCATAATGTCCCCCACTGTCAGAGAAGAGGAGAGAGGAGAAAGAGGAGGAATGGATGTGTGGGTGGGTGGGTGGGTGTGCTTGTGTGCCTGCGTGTTGTTTAAAGTCCCTCTAATATGAGGCTGTATTGGAAAATGCTTTTAGTTCTGCTGCTGTTTAACACTAATCAGTGTGTGAATAGGTGACCTGCTGCTGTGGTGATGGTGAACGTGACTCTCTGTGAAACCATTCAGCCTTGCCAATGAACAACAGCTTCCCCGGCCTCATAATGGACACCATTTAGAGATGTGAATAGGCTGCGGTTTTTAAAGCAGAATGTCCTCCCCTTCCCTCGACACCTGGGTCGGTTCTGTCACAGCCTTGGTGGTGGAATGGAGGATTGAATGGCCACGTTCAATAATGTGCTGATGCGTTTGACATCATGAAAATGCCTTTTTGATTAGTGCAGTCCTATTGGCCATGACTCATGATCAATGTGTTGACCGATGATTTTCAGACAGGCCTCTATGTGCTATTTTAAAGTATAATACATGCACAGTAGGCAATATGGATAGAATTATGAAATATTTCTTTAAGACATATCTACACCAGCTCTCAAGATAGTTGAGCTAAACGTTTGGGCCTGTTTGTGTCTGTGTGGCCTCTGTGTGTTCTGGATGTGGTGTTGAATCACTGGCTCTGTAAAGCCTCAGTAAACATCTAAAGGAGAGGGATGAAAACAACTTCTAGGAGGTTGAATCTCAAATACTATTGCTTTGCTTGGCTGGGATCAATAGATATTTGAATTGAGCAAAACAAACTAGTAACATGACATGTGGGCTGTTTTCAGGTGGTAGAAAGAACAGTGGAATAAAGACCCTGGGGTGATAGTGACCACCTACACACATACACACTGACCTACACATCACATACACACAAATACACTGACCTACACATCACATACACACATACACACTGACCTACACATCACATACACACAAATACACTGACCTACCCATCACATACACACATACACACTGACCTACACATCACATACACACAAATACACTGACCTACACATCACATACACACATACACACTGACCTACACATCACATACACACAAATACACTGACCTACACATCACATACACACATACACACTGACCTACACATCACATACACACAAATACACTGACCTACACATCACATACACACATACACACTGACCTACACATCACATACACACAAATACACTGACCTACCCATCACATACACACATACACACTGACCTACACATCACATACACACAAATACACTGACCTACACATCACATACACACATACACACTGACCTACACATCACATACACACATATACACTGACCTACACATCACCTACACACATACACACTGACCTACCCATCACATACACACATATACACTGACCTACACATCACCTACACACATACACACTAACCTACACATCACATACACACATACACACTGACCTACACATCACTTACACACATATACACTGACCTACACATCACCTACACACATACACACTGACCTACCCATCACATACACACATATACACTGACCTACACATCACATACACACATACACACTGACCTACACATCACATACACACATATACACTGACCTACACATCACCTACACACATACACACTGACCTACCCATCACATACACACATATACACTGACCTACACATCACATACACACACATACACTGACCTACACATCACATACACACAAATACACTGACCTACACATCACATACACACATACACACTGACCTACACATCACATACACACATACACTGACCTACACATACACACATACACACTGACCTACACATCACTTACACACATATACATTGACCTACACATCACATACACACATACACACTGACCTACACATCACATACACACATATACACTGACCTACACATCACATACACACATATACACTGACCTACACATCACATACACACATATACACTGACCTACACATCACATACACACAGATACACTGACCTACACATCACATACACTCATACACACTGACCTACACATCACATACACACATATACACTGACCTACACATCACATACACACATACACACTGACCTACACATCACATACACACATATACACTGACCTACACATCACATACACACATACACACTGACCTACACATCACGTACACACATATACACTGATCTACACATCACATATACTGACCTACCCATCACATATACACACATACACTGACCTGCACACCACATACACACGCATATACACTGACCTACACATCACATATACACTGACCTGCACACCACATACACACATATACACTGACCTGCACACCACATACACACATATACACTGACCTGCACATCACATACACTGACCTACACATCACATACACACACATACACTGACCTACACATCACATACACACACATACACTGACCTACACATCACATACACACACATACACTGACCTACATATCACATACACACACATACACTGACCTACACATCACATACACACACATATACACTGACCTACACATCACATACACACACATATACACTGACCTACATATCACTCCCCGAGCACTGCCACACAAACATACACACACATATTCACTGACCTACACATCACATACACACACATATTCACTGACCTACACATCACATACACACACATACACTGACCTACACATTACGAATACACACACATACACTGACCTACACATTACGAATACACACATACACTGACCTACACATCACATACACTGACCTACACATCACATACACTGACCTACACTGACCTGCACATCACATAATATATAATATATATAATATAATATATATTTCTATAAGTAATGGGGCCAGTGTGTGACATCAACATTTCAAAATGGTTTTAAACTAAAATAAAAAGGGTTTTTATGCAGTTCCACATTTGTACTTAAAGGGATAAAAGTGAAACTATGCAAATTGGCCCATAACTCCAGCTATACAACAACATAGGACTAGGACTATACATCCTTTAAGCAGGGTTCATACAGACATTGACTATTCAAATTCAAGGCCGGTCAGGGACTTTTTCATGCACTTAATTGTCATGGACCTCAATGTTATACAAATTTATTGTTTATATAATTGTACATATAGGGCCTAATATAGAACCCCACACTCCCCCAAAATAATCATTAAAAAAGTGTACAAAAAGCATTCAAAAAGTGTACAAAAAGCATTCAAAAAGTGTACAAAAAGCATTCAAAAATTGTACAAAAAGCATTTAAAAAGTGTACAAATTCTGTGCACAAATTTGTTTACGTCCCTGTTAGTGAGCATAACTCCTTTGCCAAGATTATCCATCCACCTGACATGTGTGGTATATCAAGAAGCTGATGAAACAGCATGATCATTACACAGGTGCACCTTGTGCTGGGGACAATAGAAGGCCACTGAAATATGCAGTTTTGTCACACAATGCCACAGATATCCCAAGTTTTGAGGGAGTGTGGAATTGGCATGCTGACTTCAGGATTGTCCACCAGAGCTGTTTGGCAGTACGTCCAACAGGCCACACAACCGCAGACCATGTGTAACCACCAGTGCTTCATTTGTAAATCTGGAGGTCCCGGAACACATAGTCAGCATGAGAGGGGGAGGGGTTATCCAGGGGGCTCTGAGTTACCGGAACATATTGAGAAAAAAAGTGTCAAACACTATATAGCAGCGCAGCAGACAGAGTAAACAGCCAAGTAGCCTACTATCTATGGTGGTGAAATGGACAGCACTCTCCAAGGTGCTGATTAATTCAAAGCATTTTAGACGTCACTGCAGTACGCCCACATACTCTAGTATAGCTGCAGGGCTTACACAAGTCAGAATTTCGTAGAGCCTAATTTTCTAGACATTGTACATCAACATTTGTAGACGTCAGTGCAGAACACCGGCCATATGCATACATACTCAGCTGTGGGGCTTACTAGACAAGAATTTCATATCATTTTCAAGACATCAATGTAGCAGTAGAACAAATATCACAATATCAGAATATAACTTCAAATAAAATAAATCAATGTAGACTACAGCAGAACACACATACAGTGTGCGTATACATAGGCCTCCTGCCTATGTGATAATATGAAGCACAGATTATCTTCACAGTACAGAACAAGTTTGTAAAGAGTTTTAGTTTTCAAAACCTCCCACAATGACTTTCCCCATGTCAAGTCCATTTAACTCCTGACTGTCAAATTCTTACTCAAAGCCATGAGCAGGCCTGTGGCTGTGACGTTTAGCCTCCTTCTAAGGCTGTTCTGAACTACTCTGGCTGTAGTGTCTATTTAATTTTATTTTGAGTGTTAACTATGACCTGGGTGTCCTATTTAGCCTTGTCTACAATGCTTGCTGCCACAAAATGCTCCTTGTTTCGGCATGCTCAAAAAACCTTTTTCGGAGGGCTCTTTGTTGTTTTTTTACATCCAGGGCAGTGTACATTCCACCCACTCTTTTGCCAGTTTAATCCCTCCAGCCCTACCTTTTTGCATGTTGTAGGCCAGCTTTGAATTCTGCATGACAAGCCAGGGGTTATACCACAGATAGTACAATGAGACAGATATTTCACCAGATGTATAAATGTTAGGCATCCACTTGGCGTTTCCACTCATTACCAAATATGGTAGTGAGAGGAAGCCCAGTGGCCGTCAGTGGGAGAAGATGGAAGGAGATGGATTTTGGCCGACATTCTGCAAATGTTCTCATCGATGAAACAAAAGCAAATTGAGTTATTGCACACGGCACTTCACAGAGTAGGCATTCCCTAATGGAAATATGCAGATGTATGTAAGAACGGGCCAATAGGATCTCGCTAGCTCGTGCTTGTCTCTGCCCACCTCCTTGCTTGTTCTGCCCACTATGACTTATTTGTTCCCATTGGAAACGACAGGCTGTGGCCTATCTTGGTTTAGTTCTAAAAAATCTTTGGCTATACGTTTGCGTGTTCTTCAAATAAAAAAAAATCTAATTTATTTATACAGCCATTTTTACATCAGCAAATGTCACAAAGTGCTTATTGAACTGCAAATTGAACTGTCGGGATTAGCAGCGCTGCTAGCGAAGGCATCGCCATCATGAACAGTTTTCCCCTCGCTCCTTTCCTCCGGCATTGACAGTTCGCTGACTTGTTCTGGGTTCGATTCACCATCTTTCTCTGGATTTCTGGATTGCCTTTTCTTATCACATTTTTATTTGGCTTTCCCACGTTTCAAATTCAGTAGGGAGACGACTAGCCTAGGCTGTGTGACGTGATTACGTAGGGATCTCTTCACTAGCTGACCACCACTACCAAGACCTGTGTCAAGATCAGTTACTTACCCCACCGGCCCTCCCCATAACCTCTATATACAGATAAGAGAGCAGGTCTGGAATCGGTGTGGCAGGATAGGATGATTACACAGAAGGATCACAGTGCTTTTACATGATGTTTTTTCTGGGGGGCGGGATAAATAACGAGGAGGCAACTTGATTTAATGCTGATCACTTTTATTAGAATATGTACAGTGCGAACAGTGAAACAATTAATAAATCATGCCGCGAAAGGTACCGGATCTGAGCAAATAGGTGCTGGAACGAACATGGTTCGGCAGGATCTGGTAACCCCACACCAGCCCAGGACCTCCACCTCCGGCTTCTTCACCTGAGGGATAGTCTGAGACAAGCCACCCGGACAGCTAATATAACTGAGGAGTATTTTTGTCTATAATAAAGCCCTTTGTAGGGAAAAACTCATTCTGATTGGCTGGGCCTGGCTCCCCAGTGGGTGGGCCTGTCTCCCAAGTGGCTGGGCCTGTGCCCTCCCAGGCCCACCCATGGCTGCTCCCCTGCCCAGTCATGTGAAATCCATAGATTAGGGCCTTATGAATGTATTTCAATTGACTGATTTCGTTATATGAACTGTAACTCAGTAAAATCATTGAAATTGTTGCATGTTGCGTTTATATTTTTGTTTAGTATAGATCCAAAGTGGATCCGAACACAACTGTCTTCACCGGCGTAACGAATTAGAGATTCTGGACATTCCTCGTGAACAGTTGGGCTGTTGTTGCATCGCATGCGCTATCACAACAGCTGTTTGTCACCTGACTGTCATTCAGAAAATTCCTTCCTGGATCAGATGAGGATGTGTGAAAATATCACAGCGTAACTAATCAGCTGGACACCAGATGCACAGGTATTATGCATAATGATTGAAGAACCACGTTAAGGACAGTTTTGATTTAGGTTTTAGTTAAGGTGACTCTTTCGGTTAGAAGATTTTGCAATTGAATCTTTTTGGGGTGATTTGTGTGCCCATGACAACGGTTTTCACCCTGTGACATAAGGAGACAGGAAATGTTACGTGGTTACACTGCATTTCTGAGATCTCTATACAGAAAACGGTCAGACAGCTTAATCCAGGATTATTACAGGGTTCAAGTTCAATGTCTAATTTAACTGATTAATGCTTGATATATGATATAACAATAACTTACACTGCCTGAAATGCAAGGACAGAAAAGTAATGTTTTATGTCACACGATTTTTGACAAATACTGTGCATCAAGACACCAACTCGTGAATTTGATTGAATATGGCTATTATCTCCCCTTATACACTGCTCAAAAAAATAAAGGGAACACTTAAACAACACAATGTAACTCCAGGTCAATCACACTTCTGTGAAATCAAACTGTCCACTTAGGAAGCAACACTGATTGACAATACATTTCACATGCTGTTGTGCAAAGGGAATAGACAACAGGTGGAAATTATAGGCAATTAGCAAGACACCCCCAATAAAGGAGTGGTTCTGCAGGTGGGGACCACAGACCACTTCTCAGTTCCTATGCTTCCTGGCTGATGTTTTGGTCACTTTTGAATGCTGGCGGTGCTTTCACTCTAGTGGTAGCACGAGACGGAGTCTACAACCCACACAAGTGGCTCAGGTAGTGCAGCTCATCCAGGATGGCACATCAATGCGAGCTGTGGCAAGAAGGTTTGCTGTGTCTGTCAGCGTAGTGTCCAGAGCATGGAGGCACTACCAGGTGACAGGCCAGTACATCAGGAGACGTGGAGGAGGTCGTAGGAGGGCAACAACCCAGCAGCAGGACCGCTACCTCCGCCTTTGTGCAAGGAGAAGCAGGAGAAGCACTGCCAGAGCCCTGCAAAATGACCTCCAGCAGGCCAGAAATGTGCATGTGTCTGCTCAAACGGTCAGAAACAGACTCCATGAGGGTGGTATGAGGGCTCGACGTCCACAGGTGGGGGTTGTGCTTACAGCCCAACACCATGCTGGACGTTTGGCATTTGCCAGAGAACACCAAGATTGGCAAATTCGCCACTGGCGCCCTGTTCTCTTCACAGATGAAAGCAGGTTCACACTGAGCACGTGACAGACGTGACAGAGTCTGGAGACGCTGTGGAGAACGTTCTGCTGCCTGCAACATCCTCCAGCATGACCGGTTTGGCGGTGGGTCAGTCATGGTGTGGGGTGGCATTTCTTTGGGGGGCCGCACAGCCCTCCATGTGCTCGCCAAAGGTAGCCTGACTGCCATTAGGTACCGAGATGAGATCCTCAGACCCCTTGTGAGACCATATGCTGGTGCGGTTGGCCCTGGGTTCCTCCTAATGCAAGACAATGCTAGACCTCATGTGGCTGGAGTGTGTCAGCAGTTCCTGCAAGAGGAAGGCATTGATGCTATGGACTGGCCCGCCCGTTCCCCAGACCTGAATCCAATTGAGCACATCTGGGACATCATGTCTCGCTCCATCCACCAACGCCACGTTGCACCACAGACTGTCCAGGAGTTGGCGGATGCTTTAGTCCAGGTCTGGGAGGAGATCCCTCAGGAGACCATCCACCACATCATCAGGAGCATGCCCAGGCACGTGGAGGCCACACACACTACTGAGCCTCATTTTGACTTGTTTTAAGGACATTACATCAAAGTTGGATCAGCCTGTAGTGTGGTTTTCCACTTTAATTTTGAGTGTGACTCCAAATCCAGACCTCCATGGGTTGATAAATTGGATTTCCATTGATTATTTTTGTGTGATTTTGTTGTCAGCACATTCAACTATGTAAAGAAAAAAGTATTTAATAAGATTATTTATTTCATTCACATCTAGGATGTGTTGTTTAAGTGTTCCCTTGATTTTTTTTAGCAGTATATATTCATGTAATGAGATGAAAAAAATTGCCAGATTGTTATCAATGACCTATCAACAGCTGTAACAAGTTGTCCAGCGTAGGAAATCCTCACTGGTGCCCTAATTTATAGAAAGACCCACATACACAACTACGACACTCACAGAGGTGGAAAACCTCTCTCAAACTGGAGAGATTCTGTACGCGCTCTCCAAATGTTAAATAGTGCCGTGTCTGTTGGAAAAAGCTTGCTGAAGGTCAATGATATTTACATGCCTTAATCGGGGTTTGTTGAACAAGTCCCCCTCTCCCTCTTGCTCCCACTGGTATAGTCTACTGTAGTCCAATAGGCCAGGCTTTTTCACATGGATTTTGAAACTGGAAAGAGGGGTTATTGAGCTTCTGTGTCTGTAACTGTGTTGGTGAGTGTGTAAGGGATGTATTGTAATCGATGCTACTGGCAGGTCCCACAGCACAGCCCAGATCTTTCCAGCCCAGTCCTGCCCACTTCACAGCCTCTCTGTGGAGGAAAGACTCCTCCCTGATGGTAAACATGAGTGTGGCACATGAACACACAACCCCCAGGCAGCCAGTCAGGCACAGGCCCACTGTAAAACCCCAAAACACACACCCGGCTGGGAGCAGGAGGCTGGGAGTCTGGCCCCCTCACAAGGCACAGAGAGCGCCCCTGTTCCCCCTCTGGCCCGGCCCAGGACACAGGGACACACTGGAGCCTTTGGAGGGGGTCTGGGAGAGGGACCAGGGAGAGGGGCACACATAGAGCATGCTCTGTGCTCTGCTTCCTCCACTGGGCTCCCAAAGACACGGCTCCCTCCCTGTCCCTTCCTGCCTCACCCCCTATCCCCTTATAACCCACTACCTTCAACTGTTTCTGTTCCAGGCCTTAGCTGCCTGCGCACCGGGCCCCAATACAGCGTATGTTTTTGGCCAGCGATGTCCCTCCTGCTCCTACTCTCTCCCTGTGTTTTCCTAGACTGGTTCTGACTGTTGAGTGTTTTCCAGATCCCTGTGCAGCTTTATCTAGCTGTGGATCTGAGACTGGGCTGAGGCTATACTGAATCAATGTGCAGGACCCTGAACAACACACATGGATGTGCAGCAGGGAAGAGAAGGCTGGCCTTGAAAGAGGAGTAATGTTGAACCCAAGACAGGACTCTGTCTGTCTGTCTGTCTGTCTCTCTGTCTGTCCGTCTGTCCGTCTGTCCGTCCGTCCGTCCGTCCGTCCGTCCGTCCGTCCGTTTGGGTTAAATTGGCTATTGTCACTTGTTTCTGTGCTGTGCTGAGTTTCTAACCCAGATAGCAGGCCTGCCATCCTCCCAGCTAGTGTTGACCTTGGCCCACTTCAGGGGAACACTGCTCTGATTTCTTCCTAATAGACTATGCCCAATTCTTCTTCCCACAACATGCTCTCAAAATAGCTTTTGCATGCCCCATTAAGCACCCTTTTAATTGTTAACACACCACACTTCTGTCCTTGGCACAAATGAAGCACTTCATGTAAATGTCACCCGCATTTAAAGAAGCAGTGGCGAGGAAAGCGTTTAGCAGCTCGACAGCCTAGTGCGCGTAACCGGCATGACCGTTAGCATGCTTTTAGTGTGGCAGAGTGCTACTTGACATACTGTATTTCATATTAGGTTAGCACATAACAACAAGGATATCAGGTTAGTCAATAATGATATTACATAGCATGGCCTCGTTACATATTATTGATGCTTTTCTATGGTTTCCAATTGTCCATTGTTCATTTCCAGTCAGTGGCCTGCTAAAGAATGGTTGGACTGGCTACTCGTTGGAGGGAAGGCTGAGGGAAGCTGGTGCCATCAAGAGGTGTTTGCTCCAATAGCCTACCTTCTTTCCCTCACCCTCCACCCCTCGTCCTGAGCATCCACCCTCACCCGACCTCCCGTTGTGTCCCCTAAGGGACAATAGCACCCCCCCCCACCCTCCCATCCCTGGCCTTAGCTAGCCCCTCCATCGTCCTCCCTCTAACCTGTTCAGCTGGGCTGTGCTGTGTTCTGGGCTGTGTGTGGCCCCCCCTGTCGTGTCCCCTGGAGGCCCTTAATGCTAGCGCTAGCATTAGTGCTGAACGGTGCCAGCCCAGAGGCCTGGCTGGCATGCTACAGTCAGCTGCTGCACACACACACACACACACACACACACACACACACACACACACACACACACACACACACACACACACACACACACACACACTCACACACACACACACACACACACACACACACACACACACACACACACACACACACACACACACACACACACACACACACACACACACACACACACACACACAGATGCAGAGCTGTCTGGACCAATGCCCGGTCCCACGGTAACAGATGGATGGCATGGAGGGGCGCTCCCGGGTCCAAATCACTTTCCTACAGCTGGGTGAAAGAGCACCATGAGGGAGATGGGCAGAAACAGGGACCCAGCTTTGTGTGTGTGCGCGTTTGTGTGCTCGCTTGTGTGTGCATGTGCGTGTGTGAGTGAATGAGGGAATGTGAGTGAGTGAGTGAGTGAGTGAGTGAGTGAGTGAGTGAGTGAGTGAGTGAGTGAGTGAGTGAGTGAGTGAGTGAGTGAGTGAGTGAGTGAGTGAGTGAGTGAGTGAGTGAGTGAGTGAGTGAGTGAGTGAGTGAGTGGTGAGTGAGTGAGTGAGTGAGTGTGGATACCTCTGTAGCTGTATTCCTAGTAGCTACAGCTTCAGTGTGTGGATGCAACCCGCCTTTTGGTTTGTTGTGTGTTCATAATGTTTATTCATGTGGTTCTACTTTCTTTCTCTCTGATACCTGATAACACATGTCGTGGCCTGCTGCCTAATGAACTACATGGAGAGCTCAGGTTGGGGACGAGACTGGTTGTTGTCATAGAAACCATGACGTCCCTGTCTATCTGCTATGTTCCAAAATAACAGGCCACTGTGGAAACCAGGTGAAGTATGCTCTGTTCATATGACTGACTGCCCACAATAAGACACCCGCATCTGGGTGAATCTTTAACCCCACTCTGAGGGCCTTATCAGTCACGAACACAGCCTATGAATCATAATCTGTCTCCTCAGTCGTAATCATTATTTCTTTTAAAGTCAGACATGACTCACTCATGGAACGTTTGGGTTTTAATATCTGAGGTATTTGTGATGTTATCTATGATGTTATTGAGTTTTCGAAAAGGACTGGCTGCTTCAAAACGTGGTGCACTTTAACATCCTCTTTTAGTGACCTCATTTTTGTTTTGAGGAAAAGCAATGTCCAATCTTTATCTCTCTCTCTCTCTCTCCCTCTCTCTCTCATTCTCTCTCTCTCTCATTCTCTCTCTCTCCTCTCTCTCTCTCTCTCTCTCCTCTCTCTCTCTCTCTCTCTCTCTCTCTCTCTCTCTCTCTCTCCCATTCTCTCTCTCTCTCTCTCTCTCTCTCTCTCTCTCTCTCTCTCTCTCTCTCTCTCTCTCTCTCTCTCTATATATATATATATATATATATATATATATTTATCTGTCTCTCTCTCCTCTCTCTCTCTCTGTCTATCTGTCTCTCTCTCTCTCTCTCTCTCTCTCTCTCCTTCTCTCTCTCTCCTCTCTCTCGCTATCTATCTCTCTCTCCATTTGTCTCTCCTTCTCTCTCTGTCTCTCTCTCGGTTTCTCTCTCTCTCTGCCTCTCTCCCCCTCTCACCATGCCTCCATGTCTCCATTAGTTGAGGAAATGAGGCGAGGCGCAGACTCACATATCGAGACCTCTCGCTGCTCTATGAGCCATCACCCAGAGAGGAGAGAGCAAGAGACAGAGAGGGGGGAGAGAGGGAAGAGAGATCGGGAGATGGTGAATGAGACAGAAGAGAGGGGGCGACGGATGGAGAGAGGGAAAGGGAGAGAGCAAGAGTCAGGAGGATAGGGGGAATACGTAGAGGGGAGAGTTGGAGGGAAGAGGAAGAGGGGGAGATGGGGAATGAAACAGAGGAAAAGATGTGGGGATGTAAAAAGAGGTCAATGGTGTGTGGGTCTGTGAAACGCCGGCTCTGTGTATTATAGTGCAGAATGAACATAAACCATAATGAACATAAACTACTGCACCATCTACATCATTCCTCTCTTTCACTCTCTCCATCTCTCTTCCTTTCTGCTCTATCACTCATCATGGCCAAATGTGCTTTTTCAGCAATTCTGAATTCACTTCCTTTTCTCTCCCTCTCTCTCTCCATCTCTCCCTCCTCTCCATCTCTCCCTCTCCTCTCCATCTCTCCCTCCTCTCCATCTCTCCCTCTTTCTCTCCATCTCTCCCTCCTCTCCATCTCTCCCTCTTTCTCTCCATCTCTCCCTCTCTCTCTCAATCTCTCCCTCCTCTCCATCTCTCCCTCTCTCTCTCCATCTCTCCCTATCCATCTCTCCCTCTCTCTCTCGATCTCTCCCTCCTCTCAATCTCGCCCTCTCTCTCTCCATCTCTCCCTCTCTCTCTCCATTTCTTCCTCCTATCTCTCCATCTCCGTCCTCTCAATCTCTCCCTCTCTCTCTCCATTGCTCCCTCTCTCTCCCTCTCTCTCTCCATCTCTCCCTCTCTCTCCATTTCTCCCTCCTCTCCATCTCTCCCTCCTCTCTCTCCCTCTCTCTCCCTCTCTCTCTCCATCTCTCCCTCTCTCTCCATTTCTCCCTCCTCTCCATCTCTCCCTCCTCTCTCTCCATCTCCGTCCTCTCAATCTCTCTCTCCCTCTCTCTCTCTATTGCTCCCTCTCTCCCTCTCTCCCTCTCTCTCTCCATCTCTTCATCCTCTCCATCTCTCCCTCTCTCTCCATCTCTCCCTACTGTCCATCTCTCCCTCTCTCTCCATTTCTCCCTCCTCTCCATCTCTTCCTCTCTAGATGGGCCCACGCCCACAGATAACTGGCAGTAAAAACCACTCTATTGAATATGGAATTTCCATACATATGTATTGTGGGCTATTGGATTGCTTGTTTGCACATGCCCAGATTGGCTATTTGAGATGACTGGAGGAAGTGCACAGAAGTGATAGGCTCGTTCAGGCTGGGTGGGCGGATGGAGAAACAAATACAGACGGATGTGCCTGTTTGTGCATGAATGTGAGCCAGTGTAAGGGAAAGGGCAAAAGCTTGAATATAGACAGGTAGTGTAGTGTAGTGTAGTGTAGTGTAGTGTAGTGTAGTGTGTGTGTGTGTGTGTGTGTGTGTGTGTGTGTGTGTGTGTGTGTGTGTGTGTGTGTGTGTGTGTGTGTGTGTGTGTGTGTCTGTAAAGGTTTAATAACATGAATATGCATTAATGAAAGAGGGACTCGGGCGGGCGGGCGGGCAGGCAGGCAGGCAGGCAGGCAGGCAGGCAGGCAGGCAGGCAGGCAGGCAGGCAGGCAGGCAGAGGGAGAAGTATAAAGCTTGCAGCTCCATGCATAGTCAATACACCAGTGTCAGCATCACCTCCTAGCAGCCAGCTTATGGTGCAACACCATTCAGCACATTTCACTATCCTCTTTCTCTGCTAATCTGTCCTTTTTAAATGAGTCCATGCAGTGTTATCAGTCGTCTCCTTCCCTGATAAGGACTAAAGGAGTATACAGTAGGAGAGCTTCTATCTGCTCTGTCTGATGAAGGTGAGGCCGGGAGTGGGGCTGACTACATTTAGTTTGCTGCTGTTGCGTTGGCTGGAGCTTCCGCTTGACTGTGACCTTGCTCTCATGGCCAAATCTGTTGCCTTTAGAATATCAATTCTTTTAAATGGGTGCCGCTATTGCGGTATTATGTGAGGGTGTTGAAGCCTGGGGTGGTAGGTTCGAAACCCACAGCGTTTCAGGAGTAAGGTGATGAAAGCAGTATCATTTTCTCCATCCAAACAATCTTCTCCACTCAGAAAGAGGCCAACGTTGTTTGGTGCTCCCAGCCTTCACCCTCATCCTCATCTTCCCAGCCAGGCTATACTGTAGGTTGTGTGGTGGACGGCGGGTGGCGGTCCTTCCTGGAGTCCCTGCCTGGCTGTGCAGCCCATAATCGCATCTTATCACTCAACGATTGGCTGACATGCCGAGCAGAGGGCTTGATGGGACGGTAATGACATCGGCGCTGTGTCTCTGTCGCCATGGTGCCACGCTCTCAATGCCACACCGTTCTCTCTCACACACAGCCACAAGAGGACAAGCTGAGGGGACAAACACTCCTGAATTAAAGACAGGTTAGAAGAAGTGCCTAATGCACTGTAACATGGTGTTACCTTTACTTGAGTCATTTCACAGACCAATTTGTGACCTGTCTCGCTCAGGGAAAGCTTAAGTGCTTTGTGTCATTTGGTTTTTGCTGCCACTCTGTTGGAATGCACCATTTTCATTGTCTCTGTGGAGAAATGCAGTGCTGTTTGCCTAGCTTGGCTTTCCAACTTCCTACTCTAGTCCTGTGTGTGTGGATAGACAGAGATCCCCTTCCCTTTTCCTCGTGCTTAAACGGAGGAGATATGTCATCCAGACACCTGTTGGGTTGAGAAACGGGTGTATTTTACTGCAGTGTCTACTGGGAAGCCGACAGGCCGCCACAGCAACGTGCTCCGTGCAGCAGCTCACTTTGTCTCAAGTGTCACCTGCAGGCTGCAGCCATGTCGCTGTCTGCTTTCCTTTATTCAGCAACCTACCGTTAGTCACTCTCCTTTACCCGTCTTCTGCTCTGTCGCCGTTTCTTTCTCTTTTCATTTTTCTTCTTCTCTTTGCCCCTCTGGCTCGCTCTTACTGTCACCCTAGTCTCTCTATCTCTCTCTTACTGTCACCCTAGTCTCGCTATCTCTCTCTTACTGTCATCCTAGTCTCTCTATCTCTCTCTTACTGTCACCCTAGTCTCTCTATCTCTCTCTTACTGTCACCCTAGTCTCTCTATCTCTCTCTTACTGTCACCCTAGTCTTGCTATCTCTCTCTTACTGTCATCCTAGTCTCTCTATCTCTCTCTTACTGTCGTCCTAGTCTTGCTATCTCTCTCTTACTGTCATCCTAGTCTCTCTCTCTCTCTCTTACTGTCAACCTAGTCTCTCTATCTCTCTCTTACTGTCAACCTAGTCTCTCTATCTCTCTCTTACTGTCACCCTCGTCTCTCTATCTCTCTTACTGTCACCCTAGTCTCTCTATCTCTCTCTTACTGTCATCCTAGTCTCTCTATCTCTCTCTTACTGTCATCCTAGTCTCTCTATCTCTCTCTTACTGTCGTCCTAGTCTCTCTCTCTCTCTTACTGTCACCCTAGTCTCTCTATCTCTCTCTTACTGTCACCCTCATCTCTCTATCTCTCTTACTGTCACCCTAGTCTTGCTATCTCTCTCTTACTGTCGTCCTAGCCTTGCTATCTCTCTCTTACTGTCATCCTAGTCTCTCTATCTCTCTCTTACTGTCGTCCTAGTCTCTCTCTCTCTCTTACTGTCACCCTAGTCTCTCTATCTCTCTCTTACTGTCACCCTCGTCTCTCTATCTCTCTTACTGTCATCCTAGTCTCTCTATCTCTCTCTTACTGTCGTCCTAGTCTTGCAATCTCTCTCTTACTGTCATCCTAGTCTCTCTATCTCTCTCTTACTGTCACCCTAGTCTCTCTATCTCTCTCTTACTGTCACCCTAGTCTTGCTATCTCTCTCTTACTGTCATCCTAGTCTCTCTATCTCTCTCTTACTGTCGTCCTAGTCTATCTCTCTCTCTTACTGTCACCCTAGTCTCTCTCTCTCTTACTGTCACCCTAGTCTTGCTATCTCTCTCTTACTGTCATCCTAGTCTCTCTATCTCTCTCTTACTGTCGTCCTAGTCTCTCTCTCTCTCTCTTACTGTCACCCTAGTCTCTCTATCTCTCTCTTACTGTCACCCTCGTCTCTCTATCTCTCTTACTGTCGTCCTAGTCTTGCTATCTCTCTCTTACTGTCATCCTAGTCTCTCTATCTCTCTCTTACTGTCGTCCTAGTCTCTCTCTCTCTCTTACTGTCACCCTAGTCTCTCTCTCTCTCTTACTGTCACCCTAGTCTCTCTCTCTCTCTCTCTCTCTCTCTCTCTCTTACTGTCACCCTAGTCTCTCTATCTCTCTCTTACTGTCGTCCTAGTCTCTCTCTCTCTCTTACTGTCACCCTAGTCTCTCTATCTCTCTCTTACTGTCACCCTCGTCTCTCTATCTCTCTTACTGTCATCCTAGTCTCTCTATCTCTCTCTTACTGTCGTCCTAGTCTTGCTATCTCTCTCTTACTGTCATCCTAGTCTCTCTATCTCTCTCTTACTGTCGTCCTAGTCTTGCTATCTCTCTCTTACTGTCATCCTAGTCTCTCTCTCTCTCTCTTACTGTCAACCTAGTCTCTCTATCTCTCTCTTACTGTCACCCTCGTCATTCTATCTCTCTTACTGTCACCCTAGTCTCTCTATCTCTCTCTTACTGTCACCCTAGTCTCTCTATCTCTCTCTTACTGTCATCCTAGTCTCTCTATCTCTCTCTTACTGTCGTCCTAGTCTTGCTATCTCTCTCTTACTGTCATCCTAGTCTCTCTATCTCTCTCTTACTGTCGTCCTAGCCTTGCTATCTCTCTCTTACTGTCATCCTAGTCTCTCTATCTCTCTCTTACTGTCGTCCTAGTCTCTCTCTCTCTCTTACTGTCACCCTAGTCTCTCTATCTCTCTCTTACTGTCACCCTCGTCTCTCTATCTCTCTTACTGTCATCCTAGTCTCTCTATCTCTCTCTTACTGTCGTCCTAGTCTTGCTATCTCTCTCTTACTGTCATCCTAGTCTCTCTATCTCTCTCTTACTGTCACCCTAGTCTCTCTATCTCTCTCTTACTGTCACCCTAGTCTTGCTATCTCTCTCTTACTGTCATCCTAGTCTCTCTATCTCTCTCTTACTGTCGTCCTAGTCTATCTCTCTCTCTTACTGTCACCCTAGTCTCTCTCTCTCTTACTGTCACCCTAGTCTTGCTATCTCTCTCTTACTGTCATCCTAGTCTCTCTATCTCTCTCTTACTGTCGTCCTAGTCTCTCTCTCTCTCTTACTGTCACCCTAGTCTCTCTATCTCTCTCTTACTGTCACCCTCGTCTCTCTATCTCTCTTACTGTCATCCTAGTCTCTCTATCTCTCTCTTACTGTCGTCCTAGTCTTGCTATCTCTCTCTTACTGTCATCCTAGTCTCTCTATCTCTCTCTTACTGTCACCCTAGTCTCTCTATCTCTCTCTTACTGTCACCCTAGTCTTGCTATCTCTCTCTTACTGTCATCCTAGTCTCTCTATCTCTCTCTTACTGTCGTCCTAGTCTTGCTATCTCTCTCTTACTGTCATCCTAGTCTTGCTATCTCTCTCTTACTGTCAACCTAGTCTCTCTATCTCTCTCTTACTGTCACCCTCGTCTCTCTATCTCTCTTACTGTCACCCTAGTCTCTCTATCTCTCTCTTACTGTCACCCTAGTCTCTCTATCTCTCTTACTGTCATCCTAGTCTCTCTATCTCTCTCTTACTGTCATCCTAGTCTCTCTATCTCTCTCTTACTGTCGTCCTAGTCTATCTCTCTCTCTTACTGTCACCCTAGTCTCTCTCTCTCTTACTGTCACCCTAGTCTTGCTATCTCTCTCTTACTGTCATCCTAGTCTCTCTATCTCTCTCTTACTGTCGTCCTAGTCTCTCTCTCTCTCTTACTGTCACCCTAGTCTCTCTATCTCTCTCTTACTGTCACCCTCGTCTCTCTATCTCTCTTACTGTCGTCCTAGTCTTGCTATCTCTCTCTTACTGTCATCCTAGTCTCTCTATCTCTCTCTTACTGTCGTCCTAGTCTCTCTCTCTCTCTTACTGTCACCCTAGTCTCTCTCTCTCTTACTGTCACCCTAGTCTCTCTCTCTCTCTCTCTCTCTCTCTTACTGTCACCCTAGTCTCTCTATCTCTCTCTTACTGTCGTCCTAGTCTCTCTCTCTCTTACTGTCACCCTAGTCTCTCTATCTCTCTCTTACTGTCATCCTAGTCTCTCTATCTCTCTCTTACTGTCACCCTAGTCTCTCTATCTCTCTCTTACTGTCACCCTAGTCTTGCTATCTCTCTCTTACTGTCATCCTAGTCTCTCTATCTCTCTCTTACTGTCGTCCTAGTCTTGCTATCTCTCTCTTACTGTCATCCTAGTCTTGCTATCTCTCTCTTACTGTCAACCTAGTCTCTCTATCTCTCTCTTACTGTCACCCTCGTCTCTCTATCTCTCTTACTGTCACCCTAGTCTCTCTATCTCTCTCTTACTGTCACCCTAGTCTCTCTATCTCTCTTACTGTCATCCTAGTCTCTCTATCTCTCTCTTACTGTCATCCTAGTCTCTCTATCTCTCTCTTACTGTCGTCCTAGTCTATCTCTCTCTCTTACTGTCACCCTAGTCTCTCTCTCTCTTACTGTCACCCTAGTCTTGCTATCTCTCTCTTACTGTCATCCTAGTCTCTCTATCTCTCTCTTACTGTCGTCCTAGTCTCTCTCTCTCTCTTACTGTCACCCTAGTCTCTCTATCTCTCTCTTACTGTCACCCTCGTCTCTCTATCTCTCTTACTGTCGTCCTAGTCTTGCTATCTCTCTCTTACTGTCATCCTAGTCTCTCTATCTCTCTCTTACTGTCGTCCTAGTCTCTCTCTCTCTCTTACTGTCACCCTAGTCTCTCTCTCTCTTACTGTCACCCTAGTCTCTCTCTCTCTCTCTCTCTCTCTCTTACTGTCACCCTAGTCTCTCTATCTCTCTCTTACTGTCGTCCTAGTCTCTCTCTCTCTTACTGTCACCCTAGTCTCTCTATCTCTCTCTTACTGTCACCCTCGTCTCTCTATCTCTCTTACTGTCATCCTAGTCTCTCTATCTCTCTCTTACTGTCATCCTAGTCTTGCTATCTCTCTCTTACTGTCATCCTAGTCTCTCTATCTCTCTCTTACTGTCACCCTAGTCTCTCTATCTCTCTCTTACTGTCACCCTAGTCTTGCTATCTCTCTCTTACTGTCATCCTAGTCTCTCTATCTCTCTCTTACTGTCGTCCTAGTCTTGCTATCTCTCTCTTACTGTCATCCTAGTCTCTCTATCTCTCTCTTACTGTCGTCCTAGTCTTGCTATCTCTCTCTTACTGTCAACCTAGTCTCTCTATCTCTCTCTTACTGTCACCCTCGTCTCTCTATCTCTCTTACTGTCACCCTAGTCTCTCTATCTCTCTCTTACTGTCACCCTAGTCTCTCTATCTCTCTCTTACTGTCATCCTAGTCTCTCTATCTCTCTCTTACTGTCGTCCTAGTCTCTCTCTCTCTCTTACTGTCACCCTAGTCTCTCTATCTCTCTCTTACTGTCACCCTCGTCTCTCTATCTCTCTTACTGTCACCCTAGTCTTGCTATCTCTCTCTTACCGTCGTCCTAGCCTTGCTATCTCTCTCTTACTGTCGTCCTAGTCTCTCTCTCTCTCTTACTGTCACCCTAGTCTCTCTATCTCTCTCTTACTGTCACCCTCGTCTCTCGATCTCTCTTACTGTCATCCTAGTCTCTCTATCTCTCTCTTACTGTCGTCCTAGTCTTGCTATCTCTCTCTTACTGTCATCCTAGTCTCTCTATCTCTCTCTTACTGTCTTCCTAGTCTCTCTCTCTCTCTCTCTTACTGTCAACCTAGTCTCTCTATCTCTCTCTTACTGTCACCCTCGTGTCTCTCTCTCTTACTGTCACCCTAGTCTCTCTATCTCTCTTACTGTCACCCTCATCTCTCTATCTCTCTTACTGTCACCCTAGTCTTGCTATCTCTCTCTTACTGTCATCCTAGTCTCTCTATCTATCTCTTACTGTCGTCCTAGTCTCTCTCTCTCTTACTGTCACCCTAGTCTCTCTCTCTCTTACTGTCACCCTAGTCTTGCTATCTCTCTCTTACTGTCATCCTAGTCTCTCTATCTCTCTCTTACTGTCGTCCTAGTCTCTCTCTCTCTCTTACTGTCACCCTAGTCTCTCTATCTCTCTCTTACTGTCACCCTCGTCTCTCTATCTCTCTTACTGTCGTCCTAGTCTTGCTATCTCTCTCTTACTGTCATCCTAGTCTCTCTATCTCTCTCTTACTGTCGTCCTAGTCTCTCTCTCTCTCTTACTGTCACCCTAGTCTCTCTCTCTCTTACTGTCACCCTAGTCTCTCTCTCTCTCTCTCTCTCTCTCTTACTGTCACCCTAGTCTCTCTATCTCTCTCTTACTGTCGTCCTAGTCTCTCTCTCTCTTACTGTCACCCTAGTCTCTCTATCTCTCTCTTACTGTCATCCTAGTCTCTCTATCTCTCTCTTACTGTCACCCTAGTCTCTCTATCTCTCTCTTACTGTCACCCTAGTCTTGCTATCTCTCTCTTACTGTCATCCTAGTCTCTCTATCTCTCTCTTACTGTCGTCCTAGTCTTGCTATCTCTCTCTTACTGTCATCCTAGTCTTGCTATCTCTCTCTTACTGTCAACCTAGTCTCTCTATCTCTCTCTTACTGTCACCCTCGTCTCTCTATCTCTCTTACTGTCACCCTAGTCTCTCTATCTCTCTCTTACTGTCACCCTAGTCTCTCTATCTCTCTTACTGTCATCCTAGTCTCTCTATCTCTCTCTTACTGTCATCCTAGTCTCTCTATCTCTCTCTTACTGTCGTCCTAGTCTATCTCTCTCTCTTACTGTCACCCTAGTCTCTCTCTCTCTTACTGTCACCCTAGTCTTGCTATCTCTCTCTTACTGTCATCCTAGTCTCTCTATCTCTCTCTTACTGTCGTCCTAGTCTCTCTCTCTCTCTTACTGTCACCCTAGTCTCTCTATCTCTCTCTTACTGTCACCCTCGTCTCTCTATCTCTCTTACTGTCGTCCTAGTCTTGCTATCTCTCTCTTACTGTCATCCTAGTCTCTCTATCTCTCTCTTACTGTCGTCCTAGTCTCTCTCTCTCTCTTACTGTCACCCTAGTCTCTCTCTCTCTTACTGTCACCCTAGTCTCTCTCTCTCTCTCTCTCTCTCTCTTACTGTCACCCTAGTCTCTCTATCTCTCTCTTACTGTCGTCCTAGTCTCTCTCTCTCTTACTGTCACCCTAGTCTCTCTATCTCTCTCTTACTGTCACCCTCGTCTCTCTATCTCTCTTACTGTCATCCTAGTCTCTCTATCTCTCTCTTACTGTCATCCTAGTCTTGCTATCTCTCTCTTACTGTCATCCTAGTCTCTCTATCTCTCTCTTACTGTCGTCCTAGTCTTGCTATCTCTCTCTTACTGTCATCCTAGTCTCTCTATCTCTCTCTTACTGTCGTCCTAGTCTTGCTATCTCTCTCTTACTGTCAACCTAGTCTCTCTATCTCTCTCTTACTGTCACCCTCGTCTCTCTATCTCTCTTACTGTCACCCTAGTCTCTCTATCTCTCTCTTACTGTCACCCTAGTCTCTCTATCTCTCTCTTACTGTCATCCTAGTCTCTCTATCTCTCTCTTACTGTCGTCCTAGTCTCTCTCTCTCTCTTACTGTCACCCTAGTCTCTCTATCTCTCTCTTACTGTCACCCTCGTCTCTCTATCTCTCTTACTGTCACCCTAGTCTTGCTATCTCTCTCTTACCGTCGTCCTAGCCTTGCTATCTCTCTCTTACTGTCGTCCTAGTCTCTCTCTCTCTCTTACTGTCACCCTAGTCTCTCTATCTCTCTCTTACTGTCACCCTCGTCTCTCGATCTCTCTTACTGTCATCCTAGTCTCTCTATCTCTCTCTTACTGTCGTCCTAGTCTTGCTATCTCTCTCTTACTGTCATCCTAGTCTCTCTATCTCTCTCTTACTGTCTTCCTAGTCTCTCTCTCTCTCTCTCTTACTGTCAACCTAGTCTCTCTATCTCTCTCTTACTGTCACCCTCGTGTCTCTCTCTCTTACTGTCACCCTAGTCTCTCTATCTCTCTTACTGTCACCCTCATCTCTCTATCTCTCTTACTGTCACCCTAGTCTTGCTATCTCTCTCTTACTGTCATCCTAGTCTCTCTATCTATCTCTTACTGTCGTCCTAGTCTCTCTCTCTCTTACTGTCACCCTAGTCTCTCTCTCTCTTACTGTCACCCTAGTCTTGCTATCTCTCTCTTACTGTCATCCTAGTCTCTCTATCTCTCTCTTACTGTCGTCCTAGTCTCTCTCTCTCTCTTACTGTCACCCTAGTCTCTCTATCTCTCTCTTACTGTCACCCTCGTCTCTCTATCTCCCTTACTGTCGTCCTAGTCTTGCTATCTCTCTCTTACTGTCATCCTAGTCTCTCTATCTCTCTCTTACTGTCGTCCTAGTCTCTCTCTCTCTCTTACTGTCACCCTAGTCTCTCTCTCTCTCTTACTGTCCCCCTAGTCTCTCTCTCTCTCTCTCTCTCTCTCTCTCTCTTACTGTCACCCTAGTCTCTCTATCTCTCTCTTACTGTCGTCCTAGTCTCTCTCTCTCTTACTGTCACCCTAGTCTCTCTATCTCTCTCTTACTGTCACCCTCGTCTCTCTATCTCTCTCTTACTGTCATCCTAGTCTCTCTATCTCTCTCTTACTGTCGTCCTAGTCTTGCTATCTCTCTCTTACTGTCATCCTAGTCTCTCTATCTCTCTCTTACTGTCACCCTAGTCTCTCTATCTCTCTCTTACTGTCACCCTAGTCTTGCTATCTCTCTCTTACTGTCATCCTAGTCTCTCTATCTCTCTCTTACTGTCACCCTAGTCTTGCTATCTCTCTCTTACTGTCGTCCTAGCCTTGCTATCTCTCTATTACTGTCATCCTAGTCTCTCTATCTCTCTCTTACTGTCGTCGTAGTCTCTCTCTCTCTCTTACTGTCACCCTAGTCTCTCTATCTCTCTCTTACTGTCACTCTCGTCTCTCGATCTCTCTTACTGTCATCCTAGTCTCTCTATCTCTCTCTTACTGTCGTCCTAGTCTTGCTATCTCTCTCTTACTGTCATCCTAGTCTCTCTATCTCTCTCTTACTGTCTTCCTAGTCTCTCTCTCTCTCTCTTTTACTGTCAACCTAGTCTCTCTATCTCTCTCTTACTGTCACCCTCGTGTCTCTATCTCTCTTACTGTCACCCTAGTCTCTCTATCTCTCTTACTGTCACCGTCATCTCTCTATCTCTCTTACTGTCACCCTAGTCTTGCTATCTCTCTCTTACTGTCATCCTAGTCTCTCTATCTCTCTCTTACTGTCGTCCTAGTCTCTCTCTCTCTCTTACTGTCACCCTAGTCTCTCTCTCTCTTACTGTCACCCTAGTCTTGCTATCTCTCTCTTACTGTCATCCTAGTCTCTCTATCTCTCTCTTACTGTCGTCCTAGTCTCTCTCTCTCTCTCTCTTACTGTCACCCTAGTCTCTCTATCTCTCTCTTACTGTCATCCTCGTCTTTCTATCTCTCTTACTGTCGTCCTAGTCTTGCTATCTCTCTCTTACTGTCATCCTAGTCTCTCTATCTCTCTCTTACTGTCGTCCTAGTCTCTCTCTCTCTCTTACTGTCACCCTAGTCTCTCTCTCTCTCTTACTGTCACCCTAGTCTCTCTCTCTCTCTCTCTCTCTCTCTCTCTTACTGTCACCCTAGTCTTGCTATCTCTCTCTTACTGTCATCCTAGTCTCTCTCTTTTTCTCTTTCTGTCATCCTAGTCTCTCTCTCTCTCTTACTGTCATCCTAGTCTCTCTCTCTCTCTCTCTCTCTCTTACTGTCATCCTAGTCTCTATCTCTCTCTTATTGTTGTCCGAGTCTCTCTCTCTCTCTTACTGTCATCCTAGTCTCTATCTCTCTCTTACTGTCATCCTAGTCTCTCTCTTTCTCTCTTACTGTCATCCTAGTCTCTATCTCTCTCTCACTGTCGTCCTAGTCTCTCTCTCTCTCTCTCTTACTGCCATCCTAGTCTCTATCGCTCTCTTACTGTCGTCCTAGTCTCTCTCTCTCTCTCTTTCTTACTGTCGTCCTAGTCTCTCTCTCTCTCTTACTGTCAACCTAGTCTCTCTATCTCTCTCTTACTGTCACCCTTGTCTCTCTATCTCTCTTACTGTCACCCTAGTCTCTCTATCTCTGTCTTACTGTCACCCTCATCTCTCTATCTCTCTTACTGTCACCCTAGTCTTGCTATCTCTCTCTTACTGTCATCCTAGTCTCTCTATCTCTCTCTTACTGTCGTCCTAGTCTTGCTATCTCTCTCTTACTGTCATCCTAGTCTCTCTATCTCTCTCTTACTGTCGTCCTAGTCTCTCTCTCTCTCTTACTGTCACCCTAGTCTCTCTATCTCTCTCTTACTGTCACTCTCGTCTCTCGATCTCTCTTACTGTCATCCTAGTCTCTCTATCTCTCTCTTACTGTCGTCCTAGTCTTGCTATCTCTCTCTTACTGTCATCCTAGTCTCTCTATCTCTCTCTTACTGTCTTCCTAGTCTCTCTCTCTCTCTCTCTTACTGTCAACCTAGTCTCTCTATCTCTCTCTTACTGTCACCCTCGTGTCTCTCTCTCTTACTGTCACCCTAGTCTCTCTATCTCTCTTACTGTCACCCTCATCTCTCTATCTCACTTACTGTCACCCTAGTCTTGCTATCTCTCTCTTACTGTCATCCTAGTCTCTCTATCTATCTCTTACTGTCGTCCTAGTCTCTCTCTCTCTTACTGTCACCCTAGTCTCTCTCTCTCTTACTGTCATCCTAGTCTCTCTATCTCTCTCTTACTGTCGTCCTAGTCTCTCTCTCTCTCTTACTGTCACCCTAGTCTCTCTATCTCTCTCTTACTGTCACTCTCGTCTCTCGATCTCTCTTACTGTCATCCTAGTCTCTCTATCTCTCTCTTACTGTCGTCCTAGTCTTGCTATCTCTCTCTTACTGTCATCCTAGTCTCTCTATCTCTCTCTTACTGTCTTCCTAGTCTCTCTCTCTCTCTCTCTTACTGTCAACCTAGTCTCTCTATCTCTCTCTTACTGTCACCCTCGTGTCTCTCTCTCTTACTGTCACCCTAGTCTCTCTATCTCTCTTACTGTCACCCTCATCTCTCTATCTCTCTTACTGTCACCCTAGTCTTGCTATCTCTCTCTTACTGTCATCCTAGTCTCTCTATCTATCTCTTACTGTCGTCCTAGTCTCTCTCTCTCTTACTGTCACCCTAGTCTCTCTCTCTCTTACTGTCACCCTAGTCTTGCTATCTCTCTCTTACTGTCATCCTAGTCTCTCTATCTCTCTCTTACTGTCGTCCTAGTCTCTCTCTCTCTCTTACTGTCACCCTAGTCTCTCTATCTCTCTCTTACTGTCACCCTCGTCTCTCTATCTCTCTTACTGTCGTCCTAGTCTTGCTATCTCTCTCTTACTGTCATCCTAGTCTCTCTATCTCTCTCTTACTGTCGTCCTAGTCTCTCTCTCTCTCTTACTGTCACCCTAGTCTCTCTCTCTCTCTTACTGTCCCCCTAGTCTCTCTCTCTCTCTCTCTCTCTCTCTCTCTCTCTTACTGTCACCCTAGTCTCTCTATCTCTCTCTTACTGTCGTCCTAGTCTCTCTCTCTCTTACTGTCACCCTAGTCTCTCTATCTCTCTCTTACTGTCACCCTCGTCTCTCTATCTCTCTCTTACTGTCATCCTAGTCTCTCTATCTCTCTCTTACTGTCGTCCTAGTCTTGCTATCTCTCTCTTACTGTCATCCTAGTCTCTCTATCTCTCTCTTACTGTCACCCTAGTCTCTCTATCTCTCTCTTACTGTCACCCTAGTCTTGCTATCTCTCTCTTACTGTCATCCTAGTCTCTCTATCTCTCTCTTACTGTCACCCTAGTCTTGCTATCTCTCTCTTACTGTCGTCCTAGCCTTGCTATCTCTCTCTTACTGTCATCCTAGTCTCTCTATCTCTCTCTTACTGTCGTCGTAGTCTCTCTCTCTCTCTTACTGTCACCCTAGTCTCTCTATCTCTCTCTTACTGTCACTCTCGTCTCTCGATCTCTCTTACTGTCATCCTAGTCTCTCTATCTCTCTCTTACTGTCGTCCTAGTCTTGCTATCTCTCTCTTACTGTCATCCTAGTCTCTCTATCTCTCTCTTACTGTCTTCCTAGTCTCTCTCTCTCTCTCTTTTACTGTCAACCTAGTCTCTCTATCTCTCTCTTACTGTCACCCTCGTGTCTCTATCTCTCTTACTGTCACCCTAGTCTCTCTATCTCTCTTACTGTCACCGTCATCTCTCTATCTCTCTTACTGTCACCCTAGTCTTGCTATCTCTCTCTTACTGTCATCCTAGTCTCTCTATCTCTCTCTTACTGTCGTCCTAGTCTCTCTCTCTCTCTCTCTTACTGTCACCCTAGTCTCTCTATCTCTCTCTTACTGTCATCCTCGTCTTTTTATCTCTCTTACTGTCGTCCTAGTCTTGCTATCTCTCTCTTACTGTCATCCTAGTCTCTCTATCTCTCTCTTACTGTCGTCCTAGTCTCTCTCTCTCTCTTACTGTCACCCTAGTCTCTCTCTCTCTCTTACTGTCACCCTAGTCTCTCTCTCTCTCTCTCTCTCTCTCTCTCTTACTGTCACCCTAGTCTTGCTATCTCTCTCTTACTGTCATCCTAGTCTCTCTCTTTTTCTCTTTCTGTCATCCTAGTCTCTCTCTCTCTCTTACTGTCATCCTAGTCTCTCTCTCTCTCTCTCTCTCTTACTGTCATCCTAGTCTCTATCTCTCTCTTATTGTTGTCCGAGTCTCTCTCTCTCTCTTACTGTCATCCTAGTCTCTATCTCTCTCTTACTGTCATCCTAGTCTCTCTCTTTCTCTCTTACTGTCATCCTAGTCTCTATCTCTCTCTCACTGTCGTCCTAGTCTCTCTCTCTCTCTCTCTTACTGCCATCCTAGTCTCTATCGCTCTCTTACTGTCGTCCTAGTCTCTCTCTCTCTCTCTTTCTTACTGTCGTCCTAGTCTCTCTCTCTCTCTTACTGTCAACCTAGTCTCTCTATCTCTCTCTTACTGTCACCCTTGTCTCTCTATCTCTCTTACTGTCACCCTAGTCTCTCTATCTCTGTCTTACTGTCACCCTCATTTCTCTATCTCTCTCTTACTGTCGTCCTAGTCTTGCTATCTCTCTCTTACTGTCATCCTAGTCTCTCTATCTCTCTCTTACTGTCGTCCTAGTCTCTCTCTCTCTCTTACTGTCACCCTAGTCTCTCTATCTCTCTCTTACTGTCACTCTCGTCTCTCGATCTCTCTTACTGTCATCCTAGTCTCTCTATCTCTCTCTTACTGTCGTCCTAGTCTTGCTATCTCTCTCTTACTGTCATCCTAGTCTCTCTATCTCTCTCTTACTGTCTTCCTAGTCTCTCTCTCTCTCTCTCTTACTGTCAACCTAGTCTCTCTATCTCTCTCTTACTGTCACCCTCGTGTCTCTCTCTCTTACTGTCACCCTAGTCTCTCTATCTCTCTTACTGTCACCCTCATCTCTCTATCTCTCTTACTGTCACCCTAGTCTTGCTATCTCTCTCTTACTGTCATCCTAGTCTCTCTATCTATCTCTTACTGTCGTCCTAGTCTCTCTCTCTCTTACTGTCACCCTAGTCTCTC
Source organism: Salmo salar (assembly GCF_965601325.2). Classification (NCBI taxonomy): domain Eukaryota; kingdom Metazoa; phylum Chordata; class Actinopteri; order Salmoniformes; family Salmonidae; genus Salmo; species Salmo salar. The sequence continues at coordinate 62,759,183 of NC_138293.1, read as the reverse complement.
TCTCTCTTACTGTCACCCTAGTCTTGCTATCTCTCTCTTACTGTCATCCTAGTCTCTCTATCTCTCTCTTACTGTCGTCCTAGTCTCTCTCTCTCTCTTACTGTCACCCTAGTCTCTCTATCTCTCTCTTACTGTCACCCTCGTCTCTCTATCTCTCTTACTGTCGTCCTAGTCTTGCTATCTCTCTCTTACTGTCATCCTAGTCTCTCTATCTCTCTCTTACTGTCGTCCTAGTCTCTCTCTCTCTCTTACTGTCACCCTAGTCTCTCTCTCTCTCTTACTGTCCCCCTAGTCTCTCTCTCTCTCTCTCTCTCTCTCTCTCTCTCTTACTGTCACCCTAGTCTCTCTATCTCTCTCTTACTGTCGTCCTAGTCTCTCTCTCTCTTACTGTCACCCTAGTCTCTCTATCTCTCTCTTACTGTCACCCTCGTCTCTCTATCTCTCTCTTACTGTCATCCTAGTCTCTCTATCTCTCTCTTACTGTCGTCCTAGTCTTGCTATCTCTCTCTTACTGTCATCCTAGTCTCTCTATCTCTCTCTTACTGTCACCCTAGTCTCTCTATCTCTCTCTTACTGTCACCCTAGTCTTGCTATCTCTCTCTTACTGTCATCCTAGTCTCTCTATCTCTCTCTTACTGTCACCCTAGTCTTGCTATCTCTCTCTTACTGTCGTCCTAGCCTTGCTATCTCTCTCTTACTGTCATCCTAGTCTCTCTATCTCTCTCTTACTGTCGTCGTAGTCTCTCTCTCTCTCTTACTGTCACCCTAGTCTCTCTATCTCTCTCTTACTGTCACTCTCGTCTCTCGATCTCTCTTACTGTCATCCTAGTCTCTCTATCTCTCTCTTACTGTCGTCCTAGTCTTGCTATCTCTCTCTTACTGTCATCCTAGTCTCTCTATCTCTCTCTTACTGTCTTCCTAGTCTCTCTCTCTCTCTCTTTTACTGTCAACCTAGTCTCTCTATCTCTCTCTTACTGTCACCCTCGTGTCTCTATCTCTCTTACTGTCACCCTAGTCTCTCTATCTCTCTTACTGTCACCGTCATCTCTCTATCTCTCTTACTGTCACCCTAGTCTTGCTATCTCTCTCTTACTGTCATCCTAGTCTCTCTATCTCTCTCTTACTGTCGTCCTAGTCTCTCTCTCTCTCTTACTGTCACCCTAGTCTCTCTCTCTCTTACTGTCACCCTAGTCTTGCTATCTCTCTCTTACTGTCATCCTAGTCTCTCTATCTCTCTCTTACTGTCGTCCTAGTCTCTCTCTCTCTCTCTCTTACTGTCACCCTAGTCTCTCTATCTCTCTCTTACTGTCATCCTCGTCTTTCTATCTCTCTTACTGTCGTCCTAGTCTTGCTATCTCTCTCTTACTGTCATCCTAGTCTCTCTATCTCTCTCTTACTGTCGTCCTAGTCTCTCTCTCTCTCTTACTGTCACCCTAGTCTCTCTCTCTCTCTTACTGTCACCCTAGTCTCTCTCTCTCTCTCTCTCTCTCTCTCTTACTGTCACCCTAGTCTTGCTATCTCTCTCTTACTGTCATCCTAGTCTCTCTCTTTTTCTCTCTCTGTCATCCTAGTCTCTCTCTCTCTCTTACTGTCATCCTAGTCTCTCTCTCTCTCTCTCTCTCTCTTACTGTCATCCTAGTCTCTGTCTCTCTCTTATTGTTGTCCGAGTCTCTCTCTCTCTCTTACTGTCATCCTAGTCTCTATCTCTCTCTTACTGTCATCCTAGTCTCTCTCTTTCTCTCTTACTGTCATCCTAGTCTCTATCTCTCTCTCACTGTCGTCCTAGTCTCTCTCTCTCTCTCTCTTACTGCCATCCTAGTCTCTATCGCTCTCTTACTGTCGTCCTAGTCTCTCTCTCTCTCTCTTTCTTACTGTCGTCCTAGTCTCTCTCTCTCTCTTACTGTCAACCTAGTCTCTCTATCTCTCTCTTACTGTCACCCTTGTCTCTCTATCTCTCTTACTGTCACCCTAGTCTCTCTATCTCTGTCTTACTGTCACCCTCATCTCTCTATCTCTCTTACTGTCACCCTAGTCTTGCTATCTCTCTCTTACTGTCATCCTAGTCTCTCTATCTCTCTCTTACTGTCGTCCTAGTCTTGCTATCTCTCTCTTACTGTCATCCTAGTCTCTCTATCTCTCTCTTACTGTCGTCCTAGTCTCTCTCTCTCTCTTACTGTCACCCTAGTCTCTCTATCTCTCTCTTACTGTCACCCTCGTCTCTCTATCTCTCTTACTGTCACCCTAGTCTTGCTATCTCTCTCTTACTGTCATCCTAGTCTCTCTATCTCTCTCTTACTGTCGTCCTAATCTCTCTCTCTCTCTTACTGTCACCCTAGTCTCTCTCTCTCTCTTACTGTCACCCTAGTCTCTCTCTCTCTGTCTCTTACTGTCACCCTGGTCTCTCTCTCTCTCTTACTGTCACCCTAGTCTCTCTATCTCTCTTACTGTCACCCTAGTCTTGCTATCTCTCTCTTACTGTCATCCTAGTCTCTCTCTCTCTCTTACTGTCATCCTAGTCTCTATCTCTCTCTTATTGTTGTCCTAGTCTCTCTCTCTCTCTTACTGTCATCCTAGTCTCTATCTCTCTCTCTTACTGTCATCCTAGTCTCTCTCTCTCTCTCTTACTGTCATCCTAGTCTCTCTCTCTCTCTTACTGTCATCCTAGTCTCTCTCTCTCTTACTGTCATCCTAGTCTCTCTCTCTCTCTCTCTCTCTCTCTCTCTACTGCCATCCTAGTCTCTCTCTCTCTCTTACTGTCATCCTAGTCTCTCTCTCTCTCTCTCTTACTGTCATTCTAGTCTCTATCTCTCTCTTACTGTCGTCCTAGTCTCTCTCTCTCTCTCTTACTGTCATCCTAGTCTCTCTCTCTCTCTTACTGTCATCCTAGTCTCTCTCTCTCTTACTGTCATCCCAGTCTCTCTCTCTCTCTTACTGACATCCTAGTCTCTCTCTCTCTTACTGTCATCCTAGTCTCTCTCTCTTACTGTCATCCTAGTCTCTCTCTCTCTTACTGTCGTCCTAGTCTCTCTCTCTCTCTCTCTCTCTCTCTCTCTCTCTCTCTCTGTCTCTCTCTCTCTTACTGTCACCCTAGTCTCTCTATCTCTCTCTTACTGTCATCCTAGTCTCTCTCTCTCCCACTGTCATCCTAGTCTCTCTCTCTCTCTCTCTCTCTCTCTCTTACTGTCATCCTAGTCTTTATCTCTTCCTCTTTTCTTCCCCCTCCCTCCCTCCCTCCCTCCCTCCCTCCCTCCCTCCCTCCCTCCCTCCCTCCCTCCCTCCCTCCCTCCCTCCCTCCCTCCCTCCCTCCCTCCCCTGTCTCTCTCTCTCTCTCTCTCGCTCTCTCCTTCCTTCCTTCCCTCTCTCTCTCTCCCTCCCTCCCTCCCTCCCTCCTTCCCTCTCCCATTGAGCTAATATTAGGCAGAAGGTATAATTGCTGTGTGAGCTTGCTCTGTTCAGGGACCTGGGATGACAAGGGGCTAATTAGCCCAGGGACTTCTGATTAAGGAGAGAGGAGGGGGTCCTACCGGGGATAAATCACTCTATTACCCAAAAGGAGGACTAATCAGAGGGGAAGAGCACCCAGGCCCCGGGAGAATGTGGGACAAGGAATGTGGGACAGTTTTGACTCCATGTGCCTCTAGATAGTTACTGCAGACAGTTGGAAGTGGCATATTAGTCAAATGACTAACATAATCAACAGGGGACAATTCAATCATCCACATTTAGCTCTCTATAAAGATGAAGTGTAGCAACATGGTGGTTGTTGTTGGAGATGTGCCTTGAAAGTGAAGCCACATCATGTTGTCTAAACATTAAGGAGCTAATTCCCAGAGGAAAGGGTTTGACGGGGATTATGTATGAGGCAGTGCTATGCTGATGTAAGCAATAACTGTACAAATACAAGTTAGTGTACTGTACCCCTCAAAACAGTTTGAATAAGAAGAGAAAGACATGGATTGTTACAGTATTTGCTTGAAGGTTCCCTCTTCTGTTCATCAAACAGGGTGTTTCAGTTACATGTTGATGTTTATTGGGAAGAATCTTGGATCTTGAAAATTGGCTATATATTGTAAAAAATCATGATAATGTTTTATTTGTTTAAGTAAACGTTAGGGTTAGTCAAAAGGTTAGCAATGTGGTTAAGGTTAGGGTTAAGGTTATGGTTAGGATTAAAATCCGTTTTTTATGACTTTGTGGCTGTGCCAGCTAGTGACTACCCTGCAGAGCTGCCTCCGGCACATGACTCATCACAATAACTTCCAACCTGCATTTCTGTCCCCCAACTAATCCATCAGATTTGGTCTTTTAGCATTCTGTCATTCATCTGTATTCCTTCCAGTTGCATAGTCTGACAAGGTAATGAGAGACAGTACATGAAAGCGGGTGTGTGTGTGTGTGTGTGTGTGTGTGAGTGTGTGAGTGTGTGTGTGTGTGTGTGTGTGTGCGTGCGTGCGTGCGTGCGTGCGTGCGTGGAGGCGCTGACTAGCCCAGGAACACAACACAGGGACATTACACCACTGACACTCTGGGACCAATTACTAGCCGACAGCGGATGGTTTGACCTCCATTTATAATATTTATTCTGTATAGGCTGTGTCTTTTCCATTGAAATGTACTGCCATCTATCACTGACTACTGCTCTCTGCCTCACAGGTAGCTACAACCATGTAATAGTTTGCTCCCGAGTGGTGCAGCGGTCTATGGCACTGAATCTCAGTGCTCGAGGCGACACTACAGAACCTGGTTCAATCCCGGGCTGTATCACAACCGGCTGTGTCATAGGAGTCCGATAGGGTGGCGCACAATTGGCACAGCGTCGTCCGGGTCAGGGGAGGGTGTGGCCGGGGTAGGCTGTCATTGTAAAATAAGAATTTATTCTTTACTGGCTTGCCTAGTGAAATAAAGGTTCAATAAAAATGAAACATTTAAATAAATAGTCATACACTTCCAGCCAGGGGCAGACTGAGACCAGAGATCATCCCGTGCATTTCTAACACACTGGCCCATTTTTGGAAATGTCCTGAGAGGGACTGAGCACGTCAATATACGTCGATCTCGCGCTCACCGAAAAAATGAAAAAATGATGGTACAACACGGCTCGGGTTAATGACCACTGCACCACAGCAGTTCATAATGCTCTAGAACAGTGGTTCCCAAACTTTTTATAGTCCAGTACCCCTTCAAACATTCAACCTCCAGCTGCGTACCCCCTCTAGCACCAGGGTCAGCGCACTCTCAAATGTAGTTTTTTTCCATCATTGTAAGCCTGCCACACACACACTATACAATACATTTATTAAACATAAGAATGAGTGTGAGTTTTTGTCACGACCCGGCTTGTGGGAAGGGACAAAGAGCTCTTATAGGACCAGGGCACAAATAATAAAATAATTATAATCAATAGTTTTGCTCTTTATTTAACCATCTTACATATAAACCCTTATTTGTTCATCAAAAATTGAATCACTCACCACAGGTTAATGAGAAGGGTGTGCTTGAAAGGATGGACATAACTCTGCAATGTTGGGTTGTATTGCAGAGTCTCAGTCTTAAATAATTTTCCACACACAGTCTGTGCTTGTATTTAGTTTTCATGTTAGTGAGGGCCGAGAATCCACTCTCACATAGGTACGTGGTTGCAAAGGTCATCAGTGTCTTAACAGCGCGATATGCCAAGGCAGGATACTCTGAGCGCAGCCCAATCCAGAAATCTGGCAGTGGCTTCTGATTAAATTTTCACAGAACCACTTGTTGCAATTTCGATGAGGCTCTCTTGTTCAGATATCGGTAAGTGGACTGGAGGCAGGGCATGAAAAGGGATAACGAATCCAGTTGTTTGTGTCATCCGTTTCGGTGAAGTACTTGTGTAATTGCGCACCCAACTCATTCAGGTGCTTCCATATATCACATTTGACATTGTCTGTAAACTTGAGTTCATTTGCACGCATAAAATCATACAATGATGGAAATACCTGTGTGTTGTCCTTGTTAATGCAGACAGAGAAGAGCTCCTACTTCTTAATCATAGCCTCAATTTTGTCTTGCACATTGAATATAGTTGCGGAGAGTCCCTGTAATCCTAGATTCAGATCATTCAGGAGAGAAAAAACATCACCCAGATAGGTCAGTCGTGTGAGAAACTCGTCATCACGCAAGAGGTCAGACAAGTGAAAACTATGGTCAGTAAAGAAAAGGCCTCTTTAGGCTCGTCTCTCAATTTTAAAAAAGTGTCAGTACTTTGCCACTTGATAACCAGCGCACTTCTGTATGTTGTAAAAGCGTTACATGGTCGCTGCATATTTCATTGCATAGTGCAGAAAATACACGAGAGTTAAGGGTCCTTGCTTTAACAAAGTTAACCATTTTCACTGTAGTGTCCAAAATGTCTTTCAAGCTGTCAGGCATTCCCTTGGCAACAAGAGCCAATCGGTGGATGCTGCAGTGTACCCAACTGCTTGCACGTGCGTTACCACTCCACTATGTCTCCCTGTCATGGCTTTTGCGCCATCAGTACAGATACCAACACATCTTGACCACCAAAGTCCATTTGATGTCACAAAACTGTACAGTACTTTACAAATATCCTCTCCTGTTGTCCTGGTTTCCTGTAGTTTGCAGAAGAGGATGTCTTCCTTAATTGACCCCCGTAAACGTAACGGACATATACCAGGAGCTGTGCCAGGCCCGCCACGTCTTGACTCATCCAGCTTTAACGCATAGAATTCACTGGCTTGTATGTGAAGTAGTAATTGTTTCAAAACATCTCCTGCCATGTCACTGATGCATTGTGAAACAGTGTTGTTTGATGAAGGCATTGTCTGTATAGTTTTTTGGGGCTTTTCCCCCAGCATTCCCCCAGCCATATCCGCGGCAGCAGGAAGAATTAAGTCCTCCACAATAGTATGGGGCTTGCCTGTCCTAGCCACTCAGTAGCTCACCATATAAGATGCTTCTAGCGCCTTCTTATTAATGGTATCTGTTGCTTTTATACATGTCTTACTACTCGAAAGTCATCTTAACTCTCGCTCAAAAAACTCCTGTGGATTATTTTTCAAATTGGCATGTTTTGTTTCTAAATGTCTGCACAAGAGTGAAGGTTTCATTGAGTTGTGAGATAGTACTTTTGCACATATAACACACTGTGGCTGAGGAAAGGCACTACTCCCAATATAAGTGAACCCCAAATCAATGTAGTTATTTGCGCCTCTTCGATGGTCCAACGTCCCTGTCTGTTGTTCAGTGCTTTCCCGGGTAAGGGGGCAGTAGCTCTTTGACTGAATCAGATTCACAACTGTCAGTGTGCATGCTAGCTGGGCTAACAACAAATATACAATTACTGATGCTAGCATTGGATGCGCTCGTTGAAGCAGAACAACTTGTGTCGTTGACAGGTGTAGTAGAGCTGGTAGTAGCAGTACTACCAGTAGAGCTGGTATGTGTGTCTATGGACGCGGGCTTTACTTTCTTTAACCATTTATCAATTTTCGAGCAAACTGAATGAGCAACAGCTACGTTTGGCTACGTACGGACCGTTAGTGGAATTCCCCGCGAGAGAGTAACGGTTAATGTGATTAGATGTTAATTATTTGTCTAGGCTACCCGTATTTGACATTGTGTTGTTTTTTCGCTGAACACTCGAGGGTTTGATTTTATTATTGCCAGTGAAACGAGGAAACTCAGGCAAGGAAAAAACCTCACCCAAATGTCTAGCCCCGTTGGAAAATATAAATCGACTGTTTGAAGATGAAAATGTTATATTATTTTTTTAAATGGGAATCACATTTCTATTTGGCGTACCCCCCACGGCATTGCGCGTACCCCAGTTTGGGTATACCTGATCTAGAAAGCAGAGTGCTTGATGATACGAAATGGAAACAGCATTGTTTATTATTATTTAGTTTTATGCACTAACCTTAACCACTCGGAATTAATACCTACACTTAACCCTTTGAGCTGTTTCTGTTTGAACTCTGTAACCATGCGGAATGAACCCTGTAACCACGCGGAATGAACCCTGTAACCACGCGGAATAAATGGGTCAAATATCGACGTTTGTTCATTTACGTCAAATCCCAAAGTGAAACTATGCGATCGGGTGGAATAATTATGATTTTGCGCAAAAAAACGACATTTTAACCAGATAACAAAGATGCACCAGCCTATCTGGAATGTGCCTGAACTACCAGTCCGTTTCTGGCTCAAGACTTTTACACTTCATACAGTCCTTATAGTGTGCTTCATGTCTTTGGTCCGAGAGGTTTTATGTTCCGTATCTTTTCTACAGTATGTTTCTTCTCATCTTCATAACAAATGCATTGGATGTGTTATACTAAGTATGTGTTGTGTGTTTTCTCTCTATTGTGTATGATGCTCTGGTTGAGGGTATTGTTAGAGTATTTACTGTCTCTCTATTGTGTATGATGCTCTGGTTGAGGTATTGTTAGAGTATTTACTGTCTCTCTATTGTGTATGATAGCTCTGGTTGAGGTATTGTTAGAGTATTTACTGTCTCTCTTTGTTTGCTGTGAGTCTGCAGTTGGAGGGTTCTCCCACTCTGCCTTTTGAAATGCAGGCACCGTCAGAATTTTACGCCACAGATAATGAATAGAGCCAGCCATGAACAAGCAGCCCTTTAAATTACAACAGACTGGCCCTGCACGCTCTGCTGCCTCTCAGAGCTCCCCATCTCCTCCTCTTCCTCCATCACCCCATCCCACTACACCTCCAGCATAAAACACAACAGCAACCAGGGAGGTGGGTGTGTGTGTGTGTGTGTGTGTGTGTGTGTGTGTGTGTGTGTGTGTGTGTGTGTGTGTGTGTGTGTGTGTGTGTGTGTGTGTGTGTGTGTGTGTGTGTGTGTGTGTGTGTGCCTGTGGTCCACGAAAACTTGCCGAATGGTCTGAAGTGACGTGATATTTTCACTTTTCTCAGACTTCTTTCATACTTGTATTGGTCTGAATAGTGTTAATGATTTCAAACTGACAATTATTTTCATAAACACACTTTACCTTGTAACTACTGTCCCTCTTCTGAGAAGGCAGTTGGTTTGTTTCCTCTGCCTGTGTGTGTGTGTGGATGGGTGTGAGAGAAATAGAGAGAGAGGTTGAATGTATTTGCCTGTGTGTCTGTCGGTCTGCGTGCCTGACTGTGTCTTTGTTTGCGTAATGTTAGAGGAGTGTGTTTCATTAGGCTGTGTTTAATGAGGTACATCCTGGTGTTATTTCAAAATGCCCTCTTCACTCAGAGAGAGAGAGAGAGAGAGACAGAGAGACAGAGAGACAGAGAGAGAGAGAGAGACAGAGAGAGAGAGAGAGAGAGAGAGAGAGAGAGAGAGAGAGAGAGAGAGAGAGAGAGAGAGAGAGAGAGAGAGAGAGAGAGAGAGAGAGAGAGAGAGAGAGAGAGAAAGAGAGAGAGAGAGAGAGAGAGAGAGAGAGAGAGAGAGAGAGAGAGAGAGAGAGAGAGAGAGAGAGAGAGAGAGAGACAGAGAGAGAGAGAGAGAGAGAGAGAGAAGCCACATCACTCTTGGATCTGAATCCCTATGAATGATCACGTCTAGTTTAAGGGCTTGACTCATCCCTTAGGAGGTAGGTGTGTGTTGGGCAGGGGGTGGATGTGTGATGGTATATGTTTGTAGATGTGTATGTTTATTGATGATGGAGGATCATTTGTTTACCGTGCTTGTCTTTAATCAACACTACATGTTTACCTGGCTCTCTGCTATGTGGGTCATGTATGTTCAGGGGTCATGTATGTTCAGGGGTCATGCATGTTCAGGGGTCATGCATGTTCAGGGGTCATGCATGTTCAGGGGTCATGCATGTTCAGGGGTCATGCATGTTTCAGGGGTCATGCATGTTCAGGGGTCATGTATGTTCAGGGGTCATGTATGTTCAGGGGTCATGTATGTTCAGGGGTCATGCATGTTCAGGGGTCATGCATGTTCAGGGGTCATGTATGTTCAGGGGTCATGTATGTTCAGGGGTCATGTATGTTCAGGGGTCATGTATGTTCAGGGGTCATGTATGTTCAGCAGCTAAAACAAGCCTAGCAGTGCATGGCTTGCTAGAAAGAGTAGGCACAGGTTCTGTAATTCCACTTTGCAAAGTTTAGCTAGGTTGAACCAAGGGATTGACGTGGTATTTCTTGTTAGAGCGAGGTCTGGAGAGTGTCTCGCCAAGTACCATTAGCTCTGTATAGATTAGCTGGCTCTATGTGTTCGGACCTGGCTACCGTGTGTGTGTTGTTGAGTGTAGCTGTGTCGTGTGTGTTGTTGAGTGTAGCTGTGTGTGTGTGTGTTGTTGAGTGTAGCTGTGTGTGTGTGTTGTTGAGCGTAGCTGTGTGTGTGTGTGTGTGTGTGTGTGTTGTTGAGTGTAGCTGTGTGTGTGTGTTGTTGAGTGTAGCTGTGTGTGTGTGTGTGTTCTCTGTGTGTGTGTGTTGTTAAGCTGAGTTAGCCGTGGAATCCAGTGGAGTGTGTCTGGCTAATTTGTGTGGAAGCAGGATTCCCCTGGAGAGTGTGTGCGTGGGAGGGGAACAGAGGCCCTCCACGCAGCCCACCTGGGCCTCCGGGGGCCGGGGGCCCAGCGTCTGGAGGGGTGTGTGGGCCCTGAGAGCCTCCTCCAGCCCTCGCTCCGGGCCACTCTCAGGGAGACACCAGTCACTCTCTCACCCCTGCTGACGTCAGGCCCTGCTACACTCAGCACACAGGGGCCAGGCTGTATGGCCAGGCAAGAGGGCCAGGCAGTGCAGGTGACACATGCTCTCAGTGTATGAGCACACATGCCCACACAGTTTATCAAACTCAGAGACAGAAATGTGGTATATTTTAGATAGATGCTTTATCAAACACAGAGCAACTTAGCCAGCATTACTTCGCCTGCTTGTTCTCAGAGATGTCCGTCTTACCTAGTTAGAACAGGAATCACACATTAGGTTTTTAGAAGTCTCACAAAGCCGTTACTAGCTTTATAGAAGTAGCATGAGGGAGACATATCCCCAACGCTTCGCCTGCTGTCGCCTGCTCTGACCGTCTCCGGCCCAGCAGCTCCCTAAGGGGTAGTTGGACACTTACAACTGGCCTGCATCCCAAATGCCACCATACTCAGTGCCCTATGGGCCCTGGTCAAAAGTAGCGCGCTATAAAGTGTGGCATTTGGGATGCAGACAGGTTCTAAGAACTGGAGCTGTGGCCACTTGGCATCGTGTTCTCAACCTGGCACCAAACATCCCCCTGAGGGTTTGCAAACTTTTTCCTCTGCTAACCACTGGCGCATGAGGGCTCAGACTCAAGTCACTCAGCTCAGTGGTAGAGTTACACTACTTTGCCATACCGTATTGTGACAGCCAAGCATGGCTTTTTAGACCAAGTGACTGATGTATGTACTGTGCACTACTGTTCTGACACATTAACATTACTATAAGTGCTTTTTTATCAACAAACACTCTAATGTATTTCAATGCCATACTCAGGAAACATTTTGCAACTTTTATGATCTGGTGTGCATTTTTCACTGACTATATTTCCAGTTGATTTGTTAAGTTCCCCCATAATGACACATGTTCAGTGGAGCTTGTTCGCCACAGTCAGGAAAGCTATTTGCATGTTAATGTCCTCGCCATCGCGGCTCTATTAAGCAGCGTTTGGATGTTTGATATCTGCGTTAACTTCCACTGGCAGAGCAGAGGCAGCATCTCGACTGAGCAGCAGAGCTCTTTGCCCAAAGTCATTATTAAAGTGCTGGAAAAGAGCACAGAACTCCTTGAGTGTGAAAGGCCCTCCATGGAGGGTGTGTGTGTGTGTGTGTGTGTGTGTGTGTGTGTGTGTGTGTGTGTGTGTGTGTGTGTGTGTGTGTGTGTGTGGTGTGTGTGGTGTGTGTGTGTGTGTGTGTGTGTGTGTGTGTGTGTGTGTGTGTGTGTGTGTGTGTGTGTGTGTGTGTGCGCGCGTGTGTGTGAAATGGGTTTCGTTTCACAGAGAAGGGGGATAATAGGCACTTTGGCAAGCACACCAGTGGAGCGACGTGAGCTGTTTAGCAACAGGCTATTGTTGTGAACGGACCTTACCTGATTTCCTATTATACTGTTCATTTCCATGACTTACACATGAACATTGACTTTACATGAATAAAACTGAAACATTACAAATAACTGTTTATGAATAAAATACATTATATGGAGACTGACACCCCATAAAGCACTTACAATGATAAACAAGTTTTCTTCACTTCCCAACTCACCCCCCTGGTAAGAAGCATAGGATTCCGTCTGTGTACAGTTCTACAGTCAATCATGTTTTTTACTGGACTGGTGTGGCGGCCATGTTGTTTCTGGACTGTGCATTCCCATTTATAAGACAGCTGTTTGATCCAGGCTCATTCACTATACATTACTGCAACTCCCACCACAATATTTGGGCTTTAGAATGAAAGAGATGAACACAGGAAGCATTCACTACTCTCAGACCTCTGCTCTGGCTGGACAAGGAAGAGAGGTGGAGGATGGCTGGAGAACAGAGGGAGGGAGAGAAGGAGGGATGAATGGAGATTTGGTCCTCATACAGGAGCTTTTCCGTGTGGTAAAGTGGTCGAAGCAGAGATGATAAAGACACATTTCTTCCTTATCGAGAAACCTTAAAAGGACAAAGAACAGGACAGCCTCATTCTCTCACAGACACACGAACGTACACACTCACATTTTAAATACTTCATTTCAATCCACAAATCGTGTTACATTCAAGAAGGATTCAACCATTTCAGAGGTCTTTGTATACTTGGACTCTTAGACACACACACACACGCACGCACGCACGCACACACCACACACACACACACAAACACACACACACACACACACACACACACACACTTCGTCTTCATTCTCTCTCTCTCTCACACAATCCTCCTCAGTCAGAGTCCTGCTAGTCTTAGCCTCTGGTGTGTGTTTACACTCCAAACTGCCTGCTGGCACTGTTCACAATACACCCTCTGTAACTTTGTGTGTGTTGTGTGTGTGTGTGTGTGTGTGTGTGTGTGTGTGTGTGTGTGTGTGTGTGTGTGTGTGTGTGTGTGTGTGTGTGTGTGTGTGTGTGTGGCTGCATGTGTTTTTGCATAATATGACTCATACCACTAGTTTCCAGTCCTCTCTTACACATGCACGTATTTATATGTTTTCCTAATTTTCAGGAAAATATGTTTTTACAGTTCATGAGTACTGCACATATACCTCCTGTAATACAACATCCCTATCCACTATCCTCTCCTGTCTGTACCACACTAGGTTCCGCCCCTGGTACAACCAATGGGCATTCAACCTTTTTATTGGGGTCATCTTCCATTGTCTTAGAAGACCATTAACTGCCCCCAGGTCATTCACAGCTAGCTCTGTAGAAGCCTCCATTATAAACTGGGTGGTTCGAGTCCTGAATGCTGATTGGCTGACAGCCATGGTATATCATGCCACGGTCGTATATCACGGGTATGAGAAAACATGTATTTTACTGCTCTAATTACATTGGTAACCAGTTCATAATAGCAGTAAGGCACCTCGGGGGTTTGTGGTAAATGGCCTATGTACTGTACCACGGCTAAGGACTGTGTCTAGGTACTCCGCGTTGCATCGTGGGGAAGAACAGCGCTTAGACGTGGTATATTGGCTATATACCACACCCCCTCAGGCCTTATTGCTTCATTCTAAAAGATGAAGAGAACATTCTACACTCAACATATAGAATGAGTGGTGCTGGCTACACTGGCCAGGCTTGGAAAAGAGTACTTCTACGACCCCTATTCCCAGAATGTCTGTTCTGTCTCATACGAAAGCTATCTGGTTGTATATATAGACCGCTAAACGCTTCCCTAAAATACAGAGTGGGACTCATCTGGGGAAATGTCAATGGAGTCTTATACTCCAGTTTAATCTGATTCTGGCTACGGATAGAGACTTTAATAACCATCACAATGATTGGAGTGGTTCAGTCCCTACACTTAATCCAGACGCTATTTATTCTTGTGTGTGTGTGTGTGTGTGTGTGTGTGTGTGTGTGTGTGTGTGTGTGTGTGTGTGTGTGTGTGTGTGTGTGTGTGTGTGTGTGTGTGTGTGTGTGTGTGTGGTGTGTGTGTGTGTGTGTGTGTGTGTGTGTGTGTGTGTGGGTCTAATCCACCTAAAATAATCTCCATGGAGCACGACAGGGTTGGCTGGGGTTTGGCAGTGTTGAGGCGTTAGGATCCATGTGTCACAGTTGCTAATGGTGGCTGGACAGTAGACGTGTCCGTGTGTGTGCGTGCGTGTGCGCGGGTGTTTGTGTGCGCGTGCCGTATGTGTGTGTTACAGACCCAAGGGGAAAAGCTCCCTGTCGATATCTCCCAATGGAATTCTATTCCACCTCCTGTCTAGCGGTAAAGCTCGGCGCTGATTGATCCAGTCTGGGATCTCTGGTTTGGTCAGAGAGATGTAACAATAGATCAGTATGATAACATCACGAGACTCTTGGTTTTCTCTCAGGGTTTTCACTTCATTTACCAAAGGGTTGTTTTCGCCCACAGACTCAAGCAGCATCTCTTCACTTCAGACATCTCTTTGTCAGTGTAGACTTGACACAGCAGGCACTGAATCATCTGGTCAATTTATGGTGTCAATGTCTGACTACATTACTGTGTGGGAGTGTAGGTGCGTGGTGTGTGGGAGTGTAGGTGCGTGGTGTGTGTGAGTGTAGGAGCGTGGTGTGTGTGAGTGTAGGAGCGTGGTGTGTGGGAGTGTAGGAGCGTGGTGTGTGGGAGTGTAGGTGCGTGGTGTGTGGGAGTGTAGGTGCGTGGTGTGTGTGAGTGTAGGAGCGTGGTGTGTGTGAGTGTAGGAGCGTGGTGTGTGTGAGTGTAGGAGCGTGGTGTGTGTGAGTGTAGGAGCGTGGTGTGTGTGAGTGTATGAGCGGGGTGTGTGTTTGTGTAGGAGCGGGGTGTGTGTGAGTGTAGGAGCGGGGTGTGTGTGAGTGTAGGAGCGTGGTGTGTGTGAGTGTAAGAGCGTGGTGTGTGTGAGTGTAGGAGCGTGGTGTGTGTGAGTGTAGGAGCGGGGTGTGTGTGAGTGTAGGAGCGGGGTGTGTGTGAGTGTAGGAGCGTGGTGTGTGTGAGTGTAGGAGCGTGGTGTGTGTGAGTGTAGGAGCGTGGTGTGTGTGAGTGTAAGAGCGTGGTGTGTGTGAGTGTAGGAGCGTGGTGTGTGTGAGTGTAGGAGCGGGGTGTGTGTGAGTGTAGGAGCGTGGTGTGTGTGAGTGTAGGAGCGTGGTGTGTGTGAGTGTAGGAGCGTGGTGTGTGTGAGTGTAGGAGCGTGGTGTGTGTGAGTGTATGAGCGGGGTGTGTGTTTGTGTAGGAGCGGGGTGTGTGTGAGTGTAGGAGCGGGGTGTGTGTGAGTGTAGGAGCGTGGTGTGTGTGAGTGTAAGAGCGTGGTGTGTGTGAGTGTAGGAGCGGGGTGTGTGTGAGTGTAGGAGCGGGGTGTGTGTGAGTGTAGGAGCGTGGTGTGTGTGTGAGTGTAGGAGCGTGGTGTGTGTGAGTGTAGGAGCGTGGTGTGTGTGAGTGTAAGAGCGTGGTGTGTGTGAGTGTAGGAGCGTGGTGTGTGTGAGTGTAGGAGCGGGGTGTGTGTGAGTGAGTACAAGTGAGTGAGTACAAAAAAAGATTCAGTGAGTACAAATGTGATGGAAAAGGGTTTGAATTACATGCAAAGCCCCCCCTGCCCACTTTATCCTGTCCCCCTCCAACCCCTACCCACCCCAAAATGACCCCCTTTTTATCCTGTCCCCCTCCAACCCCTACCCACCCCAAAATGACCCCCTTTTTATCCTGTCCCCCTCCAACCCCTACCCACCCCAAAATGACCCCCTTTTTATCCTGTCCCCCTCCAACCCCTACCCACCCCAAAATGACCCCCTTTTTATCCTGTCCCCCTCAACCCCTACCCACCCCAAAAAGCCCCCTTTTATTCTGTCCCCCTCAGGCTGAACCCAGCCTTCTCATGCCACTGCTCTAGCTGTTGTCAACAGCCCAATCCCAAATCCACCCCTAGACTGTCCTACGCTCACATATGTCACCCACAGGGAGAAGGCTGAGAGGGAGTGTGTGTTATTGTGACCGCTACCTAGCCTCCTGGTATCACACAATCACACACACACACACACACACACACACACACACACACACACACACACACACACACACACACACACACACACACACATGGACACGCACGCACGCACCTACACACACATTCTCATTGACTGGCCTCTACACACTCATCCACTCTCACGTTAGGTCTTCCCCTCGGAATGACATCATCTGCTTATGGAAGTGCCTCTAAATACACACATTAGTTAACAAGCACAGCAACATGGCTGTGGTATGGAGGGGAGGGAGGGAGGGAGGGAGGGAGGGAGGGGTGACTCCTGGCATTGAGTGATATCTAATCAACGTGTTTGTCCCACAGAGACAGTGACGCGAGGAGGGGGAGGGGTTTGCATCCACTGCAGGTTTGCATCCTGTTGCTAGAGTGACAAACTATTGTAGTATGTTGTGAGGGAAGCTGCTTTCTCTAAATCAGGCAAAACAAGTAGCATCCTCTCTCTCTCTCTCTCTCTTTCTCTTTCTCTCTCTCTTTCTATCTCTCTCTATCTCTCTCACTCTCTCTCTCTCTCTCTCTTTCTCTTTCTCTCTCTGTCTCTCTTCTTCTCTCTGTCTCACACACACACACACACAGCCCTGGTGAACAGACTTGGCGAGGTCCATTTGTAGTGACAGCGTGGCCCATCCCATGCTGGTGCTCGGTGACTGTCCTCTGTGGAGGCGAGGGTAATTATCTTTCACGCACCATTACCCCTCCTGATCTCCTCATCTCCCCCTGTGTGTATTCACCATCAGGACTGGCCAATCAGAGACACTCATCTCCTCCCTGTGCGTATTCACCACCAGGACTGGCCAATCAGAGACACTCATCTCCTCCCTGTTTCTATTCACCACCAGGACTGGCCAATCAGAGACACTCATCTCCTCCCTGTTTCTATTCACCACCAGGACTGGCCAATCAGAGACACTCATCTCCTCCCTGTTTCTATTCACCACCAGGACTGGCCAATCAGAGACACTCATCTCCTCCCTGTTTCTATTCACCACCAGGACTGGCCAATCAGAGACAATCATCAACACAGAGACACTTTACAATCTTAGAAAAAAGGGTTCTACCTGGAACCAAAAAGGCTTCTTCAAATGGTTCTCCTGTGGGGACAGCTAATGAACCCTTTATTGTTCTAGATAGAACCTTTTTTTATAAGAGTGTACCACAGGTCCAACTCTATCTATGATGATGACATTACAGCTCTATATCATCTGTCTGTCTGGACAACACCTACCCCTGCCACCCCTCTCTCTTTCTCTCCCTTTCCCTCTATCCCTCTCTCTCTCCCCCCATCCAAACATGGAGATGGAGCAGAAACAGTGCCGCGTGCTGCTGGTATTTCGTTTACAGCCTATTTCCTAATGGAGATAAGAGGCTGTCTCCTGTCGTCGTTCTGCAGCCGTCCGGAGCGTGTTATCTGTGTTAGAGCACACTAGGTCATTCTGACCCTGTTGTCAATCTCTCCTTCCTGGAGTACTGATTGTAATAATGGCTTCAATGAGGTTATTATGATGGAGGGGCAGGCAGGGTAATACCAGAGTCCTGGAACAGGATTTGACTGTTCTCTATGTGTGGGCTGGCTACGACTTGTTTATTGGTGGAGAGTGGGGACGTTCTAATCTTTGGACTGTTATTATGAGCATATGGATTGGAGACTTATTCATCTCACCATCATCATTATCATCATTACAATTGTTTCTCTTGTCCCCCCCTATTATATTTTCCAGCATTTGACCTGTTGTTAAAAGGGGTTTATGAATAAGATTGAATTGAAGTGTTGATATTTTGTCTGCGCTGGGTTGGTCGGGGCAGGGTGGGAATGAGACGTGACTCCTCTGGCGTCTGCTGAGGCCAGGCGGAAGTCTTCTCCCCTCTCTAACCAGCGTGTGTCATATACAGGACAGTCTGACCCACACAACAATGTCCGGTGTTTGTGTGTGTGCAGCTGTTTTGGTCAGTGTGTTTTTACCTCTGACCTCTGGTGTGACACACTGTCACGACTTCCGTCGAAGTCGGTCCCTCTCCTTGTTTCGGGCGGCGTTCGGCGGTCGACGTCACCGGTCTTCTACCCATCGCTGATCCACCTTTCATTTTCCATTTGTTTTGTCTTTGTTTTCTACACACCTGGTTTTCATTCCCCAATTACATGTTCATGTATTTTAACCTCTGTTTCCCCCATGTTTGTTGTGCGTGATCGTTTCTATGTTCAGTTCGGTTCATGATGGCTGGTTTTTCCACGGGTGCTCTTTCCCCCCGTCGTAATATTTACCGTTTGTTATTGGTCAAGTGTATTTGTTTACCTTGTGCCTTGATGTTTGAGTAAAGTACATTGCTCACTCATTCTGCTCTCCTGCGCCTGACTTCATGCACCAGCTACACCCACCTTCTGACACACACTGACGTTCCTGGTCGTCTCCACTGTCTGAGGAGATCCATCAAACCCTCTACAGACCAAACAGCTATAGCCTGAGTCTGTCTGGGTGGGTGGAAGCCAAGACGTTATGATGAGAGAGTGACCCTGTGAAGGAGAGACCTCACCTTCCTGAAAAGCCACAAAGCCCTGAGCACTGTCCACACCTCTCTTTCTCTGTCTCACACACACACACACACACACACACACACACACACACACACACACACACACACACACACACACACACACACACACACACACACACACACACACACACACACACACACCTTGCTGTCACCTCTGTCCACCACCCCCAGACAGTAGTACTACCGGTCCTATCCCAGGAAATACTTCTGACAGTGCCAGTCTGGCCCTGATTCAGACTGTAATATAACCATCAGTATCACTTCTGGTTTATCAGAGCTCTGCCAGACTAATAGCTACTGCTCATGAATATTGATGGGCATGGCTTGTGTTACATGGATGGGCAGGGTACCATGGTACTGAGCGATGGATGAGCTCCAGGTATCTCTGTCAAGTCCCTACCATTGGGACAAGTGTCCTGTGATACGCTGTGTACCGGAACAGATGCACAACACAAGGTACAGTACGCTGTCTTTACATAAAGAGCATAAAGACCAGTGGCCTGGAGGAGGACAACCTACGCTACTGAGATCTGTGGTGTTGATATTGAGATGGACTGTTTTCCAACTCGTGTCGTAGTGACTGACAGTTCTATGGTGGTGATGGAAGTGGACGCTGTTGCTATTAATAGGCTGGAATTGTGAGTGGCAATATGATTGATTTGCACCTGATCCAGCAGGGGCATAAGACATGCGCGCACACACACACACACACACACACACACACACACACACACACACACACACACACACACACACACACACACACACACACTTTATGTTAATAGGCTCCTGGGGATCTCTTTCCAACTGAGTTCTGAGGGAAGATATGCTCCAGCTATGTGCTCAGTCGGGGCGTGTGTGTGTGTGTGCGTGTGTGTGTGTGTGTGTGTGTGTGTGTGTGTGTGTGTGTGTGTGTGTGTGTGTGTGTGTGTGTGTGTGTGTGTGTGTGTGTGTGTGTGTGTGTGTGTGTGTGTGTGTGTGTGTGTGTGTGTGTGTGTGTGTGTGTGTGTGTGTGTGTGTGTGTGTGTGTGTGTGTGTGCGTGCGTGCGTGCGTGTGTGTGTGTGTGCATGGCTCTTATGGAGGGTTACAGACAGTCCTGTCAGCACCCGTTCACTCCTTTATTCACACACCAGCTGAGCTTAACACGTATCCCTACACCTCATACCCCTACCCCCAGGGTTAGGTAGGTCACTTTGGATCACCCAAACTCAGCAATGTAATCGGATTACTTTCAGTTACTTTTTGGATTACTTTCCCTTTAAGAGGCATTAGAGGAAGACAAAAAGTATCCATCAAACACATTTGGTGTGTCATCATAGTGGTTCTCTGGTCTCTGACTCGCTCAGGTGGAACAAACTTAAACTTGCACCTTTTTTAAATGCCGAATTAATTGTCATTGAGTAAACAGAAAGATGTCAATGTCTATAAAAGTAATCCACAAAGTAATCATCTAGTTTTCCAAGAGTATCTGTAATCTGATTGAAGTTTTTTGTAATCAGATTACATGTAGCCTAATCAGTTACTCCCCAACCCTGCCATTCCTCAGGGGGCAAGTCACATTTCACTCATTTAGCAGAGTAACTTACAGTGGTGAGTGATACAGCTTCCTACTTTTCTTTCATATTGGTCCCCCGGGAGAATCGAACGCACAGCCCTGGTGTTACACCCCCTATGCTCTACTAACTGAGCCATTTAGTTGGTTCGGAGGGCAGACCAGCATTCCTCATTTACAGTGTTGTACTGGACCTCCTGCTGGAGATCCTACAGCTGGTGACCTTTTGACCTGCTGGTAGAGTGGGTTCACACAGCCGCAGCCGCTGACTTTGAAATGTTCTCGATTGAGTCCACTGACCACTCGCAGGTCAGAATCACAGGTCAGAGGTCTTCCTTATGTTTTTGTTGGGCTCATTGGTGTGTGCGTGTGTGTATATGTGTATGTAGGCAGTGTAGGAGTTTTTCTGTATGCTATGCTAGTTGGTGTATTTATGTGAACACAATGACTGAGCAGGTTCTAGTAGGAGCACAGTAGTATGTCTCTCGAGTTCCTGTGACCCAGGTACCACACACGTTATCGCTGTGGGATTTACGAGGTGAATGTGGGAACAGTCGGAGAAACGTCCGCTCACTTGTTGCTCTGCTCGGTCTTCTTCAGCCCCGGACAGGGTTTATGGCCTGCTAGGCTCCAACCACACTGTCTGTCTGCTGTCTTACACTGTGAGGATGACTGTGCTGTCTGTGGACTCTGTGTCTGTGGACTCTGTGTCTGTGGACTCTGTGTCTGTGGACTCTGCCATTTGCAGTATAAGACAGTGAGCTGTATGACATGTCTGCCACACGGTCATGGTCAAGTGTACTCAGTGACAAAGGCTTCTGGGTTGTGTGCTGTTTTCAGCACACAAACATCAAGGAAGAGCAGGTTGTGGGTGTGTGTGTATTCAGCCATACACACACACACACACACGCACACACGTTCTATGCACGGTGGTATAAGCCATCCATACTGTAGAATTTGTCAAACACCTACCAGACAGACACAAGACCTGGCAGAGGAGACCTGGCAGAGGAGACCTGGCAGAGAAGACCTGGCAGAGGAGACCTGGCAGAGAAGACCCGACACTCTCAACCGCCTGGCTGTGTGCCTTCATTGTCTTCTCTCCTTATTCTCTCTACTCTCTCTCTATTTCTCTCTACTCTCTCTCCTTATTCTCTCTACTCTCTCTCTATTTCTCTCTACTCTCTCTCTATTTCTCTCTACTCTCTCTCTATTTCTCTCTACTCTCTCTCTATTTCTCTCTACTCTCTCTCCTTATTCTCTCTACTCTCTCTCCTTATTCTCTCTACTCTCTCTCCTTATTCTCTCTACTCTCTCTCTATTTCTCTCTACTCTCTCTCCTTATTCTCTCTACTCTCTCTCCTTATTCTCTCTACTCTCTCTCTATTTCTCTCTACTCTCTCTCCTTATTCTCTCTACTCTCTCTCCTTATTCTCTCTACTCTCTCTCTATTTCTCTCTACTCTCTCTCCTTATTCTCTCTACTCTCTCTCCTTATTCTCTCTACTCTCTCTCCTTATTCTCTCTACTCTCTCTCTATTTCTCTCTACTCTCTCTCCTTATTCTCTCTACTCTCTCTCTATTTCTCTCTACTCTCTCTCCTTATTCTCTCTACTCTCTCTCTATTTCTCTCTACTCTCTCTCCTTATTCTCTCTACTCTCTCTCCTTATTCTCTCTACTCTCTCTCCTTATTCTCTCTACTCTCTCTCTATTTCTCTCTACTCTCTCTCTATTTCTCTCTACTCTCTCTCTATTTCTCTCTTCTCTCTCTCTATTTGTCTCTACTCTCTCTCTATTTGTCTCTACTCTCTCTCTATTTCTCTCTACTCTCTCTCTATTTCTCTCTTCTCTCTCTATTTCTCTCTACTCTCTCTCCTTATTCTCTCTACTCTCTCTCTATTTCTCTCTACTCTCTCTCTATTTCTCTCTACTCTCTCTCCTTATTCTCTCTACTCTCTCTCCTTATTCTCTCTACTCTCTCTCTATTTCTCTCTACTCTCTCTCTATTTCTCTCTACTCTCTCTCTATTTCTCTCTTCTCTCTCTCTATTTGTCTCTACTCTCTCTCTATTTGTCTCTACTCTCTCTCTATTTCTCTCTACTCTCTCTCTATTTCTCTCTTCTCTCTCTCTATTTCTCTCTACTCTCTCTCTATTTCTCTCTACTCTCTCTCTATTTCTCTCTACTCTCTCTCTATTTCTCTCTTCTCTCTCTCTATTTCTCTCTACTCTCTCTCTATTTCTCTCTTCTCTCTCTATTTCTCTCTACTCTCTCTCTATTTCTCTCTTCTCTCTCTCTATTTCTCTCTTCTCTCTCTCTATTTCTCTCTACTCTCTCTCTATTTGTCTCTACTCTCTCTCTCTATTTGTCTCTACTCTCTCTCTATTTCTCTCTCTATTTCTCTCTACTCTCTCTCTATTTCTCTCGTCTCTCTCTCTATTTCTCTCTACTCTCTCTCTATTTGTCTCTAGTCTTTACACATGCGTCGAAAGGGACAGACCAAGGCGCAGCGTGTTGAGTGCTCATCTTCTTTATTTAACGTATAAAGTGAACACTTAAACAAAAATTAACACACAACAAAAATTAACACACGACAGTTCCGTAAGGGAACATTGACTATACGGAAAACAACCACCCACAACCCATAGGAAAAAACAGGCTGCCTAAGTATGGCTTCCAATCTTCCAACCTGCCTCTGATTGGAAACCATACTCGGCCACACATAGAAAATGAACATAGAAAATGAAAACTATAACAAATCCCCTCTAAACAAACCAACCCCAAAACACACAAAAACAACACCCTGCCACGCCCTGACCATACTACAATGGCAAATGACCCTTTTTACTGGTCAGGACGTGACAACTCTCTCTCTATTTCTCTCTACTCTATATTTCTCTACTCTCTCTATTTCTCTCTACTCTATATTTCTCTACTCTCTCTATTTCTCTCTACTTATATTTCTCTACTCTCTCTATATTTCTCTACTCTCTATATTTCTCTACTCTTTCTAGATTTCTCTACTCTCTACTCTATATTTCTCTACTCTCTCTATTTCTCTCTACTCTATATTTCTCTACTCTCTCTATTTCTCTCTACTTATATTTCTCTACTCTCTCTATTTCTCTCTACTCTCTATTTCTCTCTACTTATATTTCTCTACTCTCTCTATATTTCTCTACTCTCTATATTTCTCTACTCTTTCTAGATTTCTCTACTCTCTACTCTATATTTCTCTACTCTCTATATTTCTCTACTCTCTATTTCTCTCTACTCTCTATTTCTCTACTCTCTATATTTCTCTACTCTCTCTATATTTCTCTACTCTCTACTTCTCTCTACTCTCTCTATTTCTCTACTCTCTCTATATTTCTCTACTCTCTCTATTTCTCTCTACTCTCTATTTCTCTCTACTTATATTTCTCTACTCTCTCTATTTCTCTCTACTCTCTTTCTCTCTCCTTATTCTCTCTACTCTCTCTCTATTTCTCTCTACTCTCTCTCCTTATTCTCTCTACTCTCTCTCCTTATTCTCTCTACTCTCTCTACTCTCTCTCCTTATTCTCTCTACTCTCTCTCTATTTCTCTCTACTCTCTCTCCTTATTCTCTCTACTCTCTCTCTATTTCTCTCTACTCTCTCTCTATTTCTCTCTTCTCTCTCTCTATTTGTCTCTACTCTCTCTCTATTTGTCTCTACTCTCTCTCTATTTCTCTCTACTCTCTCTCTATTTCTCTCTTCTCTCTCTCTATTTCTCTCTACTCTCTCTCTATTTCTCTCTACTCTCTCTCTATTTCTCTCTTCTCTCTCTCTATTTCTCTCTACTCTCTCTCTATTTCTCTCTTCTCTCTCTATTTCTCTCTACTCTCTCTCTATTTCTCTCTTCTCTCTCTCTATTTCTCTCTTCTCTCTCTCTATTTCTCTCTACTCTCTCTCTATTTGTCTCTACTCTCTCTCTCTGTTTGTCTCTACTCTCTCTCTATTTCTCTCTCTATTTCTCTCTACTCTCTCTCTATTTCTCTCGTCTCTCTCTCTATTTCTCTCTACTCTCTCTCTATTTGTCTCTAGTCTTTACACATGCGTCGAAAGGGACAGACCAAGGCGCAGCGTGTTGAGTGCTCATCTTCTTTATTTAACGTATAAAGTGAACACTTAAACAAAAATTAACACACAACAAAAATTAACACACGACAGTTCCGTAAGGGAACATTGACTATACGGAAAACAACCACCCACAACCCATAGGAAAAAACAGGCTGCCTAAGTATGGCTTCCAATCTTCCAACCTGCCTCTGATTGGAAACCATACTCGGCCACACATAGAAAATGAACATAGAAAATGAAAACTATAACAAATCCCCTCTAAACAAACCAACCCCAAAACACACAAAAACAACCCCCTGCCACGCCCTGACCATACTACAATGGCAAATGACCATTTTTACTGGTCAGGACGTGACAACTCTCTCTCTATTTCTCTCTACTCTATATTTCTCTACTCTCTCTATTTCTCTCTACTCTATATTTCTCTACTCTCTCTATTTCTCTCTACTTATATTTCTCTACTCTCTCTATATTTCTCTACTCTCTATATTTCTCTACTCTTTCTAGATTTCTCTACTCTCTCTATATTTCTCTACTCTCTCTATTTCTCTCTACTCTCTATTTCTCTCTACTTATATTTCTCTACTCTCTCTATTTCTCTCTACTCTCTCTCTATTTCTCTCTACTCTCTCTCCTTATTCTCTCTACTCTCTCTCCTTATTCTCTCTACTCTCTCTCTATTTCTCTCTACTCTCTCTCTATTTCTCTCTACTCTCTCTCTATTTCTCTCTTCTCTCTCTCTATTTGTCTCTACTCTCTCTCTATTTGTCTCTACTCTCTCTCTATTTCTCTCTACTCTCTCTCTATTTCTCTCTTCTCTCTCTCTATTTCTCTCTACTCTCTCTCTATTTCTCTCTACTCTCTCTCTATTTCTCTCTACTCTCTCTCTATTTCTCTCTTCTCTCTCTCTATTTGTCTCTACTCTCTCTCTATTTGTCTCTACTCTCTCTCTATTTCTCTCTACTCTCTCTCTATTTCTCTCTTCTCTCTCTATTTCTCTCTACTCTCTCTCCTTATTCTCTCTACTCTCTCTCTATTTCTCTCTACTCTCTCTCTATTTCTCTCTACTCTCTCTCCTTATTCTCTCTACTCTCTCTCCTTATTCTCTCTACTCTCTCTCTATTTCTCTCTACTCTCTCTCTATTTCTCTCTACTCTCTCTCTATTTCTCTCTTCTCTCTCTCTATTTCTCTCTACTCTCTCTCTATTTGTCTCTACTCTCTCTCTATTTCTCTCTACTCTCTCTCTATTTCTCTCTTCTCTCTCTCTATTTCTCTCTACTCTCTCTCTATTTCTCTCTACTCTCTCTCTATTTCTCTCTACTCTCTCTCTATTTCTCTCTTCTCTCTCTCTATTTCTCTCTACTCTCTCTATTTCTCTCTTCTCTCTCTATTTCTCTCTACTCTCTCTCTATTTCTCTCTTCTCTCTCTCTATTTCTCTCTTCTCTCTCTCTATTTCTCTCTACTCTCTCTCTATTTGTCTCTACTCTCTCTCTCTATTTGTCTCTACTCTCTCTCTATTTCTCTCTCTATTTCTCTCTACTCTCTCTCTATTTCTCTCGTCTCTCTCTCTATTTCTCTCTACTCTCTCTCTATTTGTCTCTAGTCTTTACACATGCGTCGAAAGGGACAGACCAAGGCGCAGCGTGTTGAGTGCTCATCTTCTTTATTTAACGTATAAAGTGAACACTTAAACAAAAATTAACACACAACAAAAATTAACACACGACAGTTCCGTAAGGGAACATTGACTATACGGAAAACAACCACCCACAACCCATAGGAAAAAACAGGCTGCCTAAGTATGGCTTCCAATCTTCCAACCTGCCTCTGATTGGAAACCATACTCGGCCACACATAGAAAATGAACATAGAAAATGAAAACTATAACAAATCCCCTTTAAACAAACCAACCCCAAAACACACAAAAACAACACCCTGCCACGCCCTGACCATACTACAATGGCAAATGACCCTTTTTACTGGTCAGGACGTGACAACTCTCTCTCTATTTCTCTCTACTCTATATTTCTCTACTCTCTCTATTTCTCTCTACTCTATATTTCTCTACTCTCTCTATTTCTCTCTACTTATATTTCTCTACTCTCTCTATATTTCTCTACTCTCTATATTTCTCTACTCTTTCTAGATTTCTCTACTCTCTACTTTATATTTCTCTACTCTCTCTATATTTCTCTACTCTCTATTTCTCTCTACTCTCTATTTCTCTACTCTCTATATTTCTCTACTCTCTCTATTTCTCTACTCTCTATTTCTCTCTACTCTCTATTCCTCTACTCTCTCTATTTCTCTACTCTCTCTATATTTCTCTACTCTCTATTTCTCTCTACTCTATATTTCTCTACTCTCTCTATTTCTCGCTACTCTATATTTCTCTACTCTCTCTATTTCTCTCTACTCTATATTTCTCTACTCTCTCTATATTTCTCTACTCTCTCTATTTCTCTCTACTCTCTATTTCTCTCTACTTATATTTCTCTACTCTCTCTATTTCTCTCTACTCTCTTTCTCTCTCCTTATTCTCTCTACTCTCTCTCTATTTCTCTCTACTCTCTCTCCTTATTCTCTCTACTCTCTCTCCTTATTCTCTCTACTCTCTCTACTCTCTCTCCTTATTCTCTCTACTCTCTCTCTATTTCTCTCTACTCTCTCTCTATTTCTCTCTACTCTCTCTCCTTATTCTCTCTACTCTCTCTCTATTTCTCTCTACTCTCTCTCTATTTCTCTCTACTCTCTCTCTATTTCTCTCTTCTCTCTCTCTATTTGTCTCTACTCTCTCTCTATTTCTCTCTACTCTCTCTCTATTTCTCTCTTCTCTCTCTCTATTTGTCTCTACTCTCTCTCTATTTGTCTCTACTCTCTCTCTATTTGTCTCTACTCTCTCTCTATTTCTCTCTTCTCTCTCTCTATTTGTCTCTACTCTCTCTCTATTTGTCTCTACTCTCTCTCTATTTCTCTCTACTCTCTCTATTTCTCTCTTCTCTCTCTCTATTTCTCTCTACTCTCTCTCTATTTCTCTCTACTCTCTCTCTATTTCTCTCTACTCTCTCTCTATTTCTCTCTTCTCTCTCTCTATTTCTCTCTACTCTCTCTCTATTTCTCTCTTCTCTCTCTCTATTTCTCTCTTCTCTCTATTTCTCTCTTCTCTCTCTCTATTTGTCTCTACTCTCTCTCTATTTCTCTCTACTCTCTCTCTATTTGTCTCTACTCTCTCTCTATTTGTCTCTACTCTCTCTCTATTTCTCTCTTCTCTCTCTCTATTTGTCTCTACTCTCTCTCTATTTGTCTCTACCCTCTCTCTATTTCTCTCTACCCTCTCTCTATTTCTCTCTTCTCTCTCTCTATTTCTCTCTTCTCTCTCTCTATTTCTCTCTTCTCTCTCTCTATTTCTCTCTTCTCTCTATTTCTCTCTTCTCTCTCTCTATTTGTCTCTACTCTCTCTCTATTTCTCTCTACTCTCTCTCTATTTCTCTCTACTCTCTCTCTATTTCTCTCTTCTCTCTCTCTATTTCTCTCTACTCTCTCTCTGTTTCTCTCTACTCTCTCTCTATTTGTCTCTACTCTCTCTCTATTTGTCTCTACTCTCTCTCTATTTCTCTCTATTTCTCTCTCTATTTCTCTCTACTCTCTCTCTATTTCTCTCTTCTCTCTCTCTATTTCTCTCTACTCTCTCTCTATTTGTCTCTAGTCTTTACACATGCGTCGAAAGGGACAGACCAAGGCGCAGCGTGTTGAGTGCTCATCTTCTTTATTTAACGTATAAAGTGAACACTTAAACAAAAATTAACACACATCAAAAATTAACACACGACAGTTCCGTAAGGGAACATTGACTATACGGAAAACAACCACCCACAACCCATAGGAAAAAACAGGCTGCCTAAGTATGGCTTCCAATCTTCCAACCTGCCTCTGATTGGAAACCATACTCGGCCACACATAGAAAATGAACATAGAAAATGAAAACTATAACAAATCCCCTCTAAACAAACCAACCCCAAAACACACAAAAACAACCCCCTGCCACGCCCTGACCATACTACAATGGCAAATGACCCTTTTTACTGGTCAGGACGTGACAACTCTCTCTCTATTTCTCTCTACTCTATATTTCTCTACTCTCTCTATTTCTCTCTACTCTATATTTCTTTACTCTCTCTATTTCTCTCTACTTATATTTCTCTACTCTCTCTATATTTCTCTACTCTCTATATTTCTCTACTCTTCCTAGATTTCTCTACTCTCTACTCTATATTTCTCTACTCTCTCTATATTTCTCTACTCACTATTTCTCTCTACTCTCTATTTCTCTACTCTCTATATTTCTCTACTCTCTCTATATTTCTCTACTCTCTATTTCTCTCTACTCTATATTTCTCTACTCTCTCTATATTTCTCTACTCTCTATTTCTCTCTACTCTATATTTCTCTACTCTCTCTATTTCTCGCTACTCTATATTTCTCTACTCTCTCTATTTCTCTCTACTCTATATTTCTCTACTCTATATTTCTCTACTCTCTCTATTTCTCTCTACTCTATTTCTCTCTACTTCTATTTCTCTACTCTCTCTATTTCTCTCTACTCTCTTTCTCTCTACTTATATTTCTCTACTCTCTCTATTTCTCTCTACTCTATATTTCTCTACTCTCTCTATTTCTCTCTACTTATATTTCTCTACTCTCTCTATTTCTCTCTACTCTATTTCTCTCTACTCGCTCTATTTCACTCTACTCTCTCTATTTCTCTGTACTCTATTTCACTCTACTCTCTATATTTCTCTCTACTCTCTATTTCTCTCTTCCTCTCTACTCTATCTTCGTCTCAATTTCTCTCTCTCTCTCTACCCACTTTCTCTATATTTCTCTCTTCCTCTCTATTCTCTCTCTATTTCTCTCTATCTTCCTCTCAATTTCTCTCTCTCTCCCCCCTCTCTCCATCTTTCTCTCCCCTTCTCTCTCCCCATCTCTCTCTCTTTCTCTCTCTCTCTCTCCGTCTCTCTCTCTGTCTCTCTCTCTTTCTCTCTCTCTCTCCGTCTCTCTCTCTGTCTCTCTCTCTCTGTCTCTCTCTCTGTCTCTCTCTCTCTTTCTCTCTCTCTCTCTGTCTCTCTCTCTCTCTCTCTCTCTCTTTCTCTCTCTCCGTCTCTCTCTCTGTCTCTCTCTCTCTCTCTCTGTCTCTCTCTCTCTCTCTCTCTCTCTCTCTTTCTCTCTCTCCGTCTCTCTCTCTGTCTCTCTCAAGGGTTTGATTGCAGAGGAAGCAGAGTGCGGCTCTGATTGCCGTGTCTTTGTTAGGCACAGTGTGGAGCCTCAGGACATGAGAAATAAAGCAGCCCTATCTTTAGCCGCTAGCTAGCGCCCAGTAGCATAGCCCTCATTATAGGATCTCAGCACGCTCTCGACACGCGTTCAACTAGCCAGCTTCATACTGTATACTGTAAGTGCTATGTCCATCGTTAGCTGGTGGAATACTAGCCAGTCCCTTTCTATACAACCTCTTTTCTTTAGGTTGTCCAATCATGCTGTGGGCATCCACATATGGCCTGTCCAGAGCAGGAATGTCCAGAGCAAGAAACAGTCACCTATCGTACAGATGCAGAATCTTATTTTGATCACCCTGTTGCAGGAGAACTCCTCTGCAATGCAGGACATTTAAAACTTAGTGTAGTGTATTTGAGGTTTAAAAAGGCTTCTGAAGTTAATAATTTCCACTTTGACTTGATTTTACCTCATCAACCCCTACAAAAATGTCCATTTATAATAATAGTCCACATTAGAATTTATATTTCCTATTGCTGCAGGATTATTTTCATGCTGTAACAAACTGGCTCAAATTACGATCCTACAGCTGTACATTTAGTTCATTTATTTAGCACATAAAAAAAGTTAACATCATACATAGAAAAAGTGAAACATTAAAGTGCAGGGAGATGAGATCAACCCAAGAGGACCTCTGCTCATTAGTGTTGGGAAGAGATAGCTTTAGCCTTCAGTCAGCTTGGGTTTCCATTAGCTACCATAGGTGATTAGCCAGTCTTTATTCAACCCCTGTATATTTGACATGTGTTTGACATACGGCTGGGTGATAGGACTCACTGTAAGGGTGTCTATGTGATATAACAAGCATGGCGAGAGTTAGTGTCAGGGAGGATATGTGATCTGACACCGCTGGTACAGGGTCAGTGGTGATGAGAGAGAGTCGGTGGCTGTGATATATGGTGCCAGTGTTAATGTGTTTATGGAGCCAGTTGAAATGAACTCAGTGGGGATTTGATGGTTCACGTCCATACTGTACACTCTGCCATGTCCATTACAGCCCCATCTCTCTCGCTCTCTTCTCCCATCCCCCTCTCACACCATCTATCTTTATCTCTATCCCTCGATCACTTTCTCATTTGCCGTACCCTCCCATCTCTCAGTTGCTCTCTTTTATCTTTCTCCATCTCTCTCAATCTCTTTAACCCCCCCCATCTCTCCCTCTGCCCTTTGTCTGTTCCTGTTCCTGTTCCTGTAGCTTGGCAACACAAATACAGCGTTCCTAATTCAGGGCCCTGAGCAGATAATCCTTCCCAGGATGCTTTCCCCACCCATCCTCGCTGGCATGGGGGGTTAGAGGGGGCAGGGGGAGGGAGGGAGGGGGGTGGGGGGGGGGGGGGTTGCAGGGGAGGCATTCTGGCACGGAAGATGAGGAGGGCCTGCTGCATGCCAACACCAACACCCCAGCTGATCCCATGGCCAAAGGGCTGCTGGCATGGCCCGGGGCACACTCCTCAAAACAAGCACGGCACGCTCACACAGACATGTGGCGCTTGTGCATACACACACACACACACACACACACACACACACACACACACACACACACACACACACACACACACACACACACACACACACACACACACAGACACACACACACACACACACACACACACACACACACACACACACACACACACACACGCTGATACAGCACTTTAAGGGACGCAATTAAGCACTTTGTCTCTCTGCATTCAGCCAGCCATCCAACCCCTCACTTCTCCTCCGAGACTGATTCCCCGCACGTGCGCGTGCGCGTGTGCACTATCAACGTCCTCTCGTAAACACACTGGGAGCAGACTTGAGTGAATTACAGTGGTTAAGTTTGATCAAATGGAGCAGGTAGTTTGTCATGGTGCTTAACTGCATGTGATGCTCCCATCTCACCTCCCTGAGTGGAATGAATTCACTCCCACTGAGATAATGATGTTAAAGAGAAGAGAAGCAGCTAGGGCCTGGGCTAATGCAATCACATCCACGCTACAGCTATTACAAGCCCTGATTACATTTGGCACACACACACATGAGAGAGAGAGAGAATTTTATATGAAAAGTTGTAAATTATATGCTGACATTCTTGAGTGTCTATCAGAGGGTGGGAGGGAGAGAGAGGGCGGGAGGGAGAGAGCGAGAGAGCGAGAGAGAGAGAGAGAGAGAGAGAGAGAGAGAGAGAGAGAGCGAGAGAGAGAGAGCAAGAGAGAGAGAGAGAGAGAGAGAGAGAGAGAGAGAGAGAGAGAGAGAGAGGAGAATTTGTTGATTTTTATTAGGATCTCCATTAGCTAACGCCGTAACGTTAGCTAATCTTCCTGGGGTCCAACACCAATTAATAAGACATTATAAACAATCACAAATCAAGACTTTACAAACATTCAACAAGTAGACAATACAGACAATTAAAATACCTGACAGGAAACACATTTAACATTCAGTTGATACTTTCTATTTCCTGTCCAGTCATATGGTCTATCGCATTAGATGTTCTTTCTGTTTCCTGTCCAGTCATATGGTCTATCGCATTAGATGTTCTTTCTGTTTCCTGTCCAGTCATATGGTCTATCGCATTAGATGTTCTTTCTGTTTCCTGTCCAGTCATATGGTCTATCGCATTAGATGTTCTTTCTGTTTCCTGTCCAGTCATATGGTCTATCGCATTAGATGTTCTTTCTGTTTCCTGTCCAGTCATATGGTCTATCGCATTAGATGTTCTTTCTGTTTCCTGTCCAGTCATATGGTCTATCGCATTAGATGTTCTTTCTGTTTCCTGTCCAGTCATATGGTCTATCGCATTAGATGTTCTTTCTATTTCCTGTCCAGTCATATGGTCTATCGCATTAGATGTTCTTTTCTTTTTTTCTTGAAGGTGGATTTACTTTTTGCCTGAGAAATATGGATTGGTAAAGAGTTCCATTTAGCTATATATAAAACTGTAGATTTAAGGCGATTTGTCCTTGGCTTGTCTTAGATGCCCTGAATTTACCTGTCTGGTTTGGTGGTTGTGCGTGTTGCTAGTATGAACTAACTGGCCTGAAAAATGCTGTTTTTTCTTTTTTTAAATAAACATTCCTAAAGAAAATCAGAAGACTGGATAGTAATTTGTTTTCAACGTGAAGCTAAACTCTCTCTCTCTGACGAGAAATTAAGATTAAATAATCTTTATTGGGTCTGGGAGCCCACCACACAATAAATACTCATACAAAACCACAGTTACACATCAGTTAAAAACAGAAGCAGGAGGGATAGGGGAGAGAGATAGGGGAAGTGAGAACGATAGAAGGGGGGGGGGGGAGAACGAGAGAGGGAGAGAGAGGTGATGTTTCCACTGCTCTCTGACCCCTAGTAGTAGTACTGCATGTCTCGGCCAGTTGGTCAAAGCGCTGGTGCCTTTGATGCATGGTGTTTATGACGCAGCCGTGATGAGAGCTCTCTGGAAGGGGACACGTCTGGCCGATGACCTATGAGGTCTGGAGCTCCATCCCTCTCCTCTAGCTAGCTCCCCCTGGTCTCCACCATCAGCACCACCACGACCATTAGCACCCAGACTGAGACGTGTGGAGGGACTGGACTCTGAAGTGCACCTGCCTGGAAACACTAAGAGACTGACTAATAAGGCCTCTGTGATGTAATGTGCTGGGACCAATGGCTGTATTACGTGGTACTTTGAGAGAAGAGGGTCTATCAGATGGTTGATGGCTGGATCATTATCTCTCCATCTCTATCCCAACTGTGTTGACTGTGTGTGTTCAGACCACTCTGAATTCTCTGGGTCTATATAGTGTGTAACCAAAGCCCTCTGGATTCCTCCATTAGACATGGTCTATATCCACTATAACCGGCTGTGTGAGGGGATGTCTGCTCTTCTCCTCTCTCCTCTCCTCTGTCCCGCTGGACGTTACCAGCTGGACTGGACTAGATGAGGTGGCCCGCGGTGTCCCTGGCGACCGTTGCCGTCTCACGGTGAGGTTTGTTTCATTAGGATAACACAGAATAACAGTGTGTGTGTGTGTGTGTGTGTGTGTGTGTGTGTGTGTGTGTGTGTGTGTGTGTGTGTGTGTGTGTGTGTGTGTGTGTGTGTGTGTGTGTGTGTGTGTGTGTGTGTGTGTGTGTGTGTGTGTGTGTGTGTGAAGAGGCGTTGTCAGAAAATAGCGATGCACCTGTACCCAACCCCAGCTCCTTCCTCTGTTCTGTCCTTAGGCAATCCTTCCTTCTCTCTTTCTCTGCTCTTCCACAGTCACGCCACCCGAGCCAGACCGCTTCTGTTATGTTCCCAACACACGTAGCGATCCTCTAGCTGTGTCACGCGTAGCGATCCTCTAGCTGTGTCACGCGTAGCGATCCTCTAGCTGTGTCACGCGTAGCGATCCTCTAGCTGTGTCACGCGTAGCGATCCTCTAGCTGTGTCACACGTAGCGATCCTCTAGCTGTGTCACACGTAGCGATCCTCTAGCTGTGTCACACGTAGCGATCCTCTAGCTGTGTCACACGTAGCGATCCTCTAGCTGTGTCGCACGTAGCGATCCTCTAGCTGTGTCGCACGTAGCGATCCTCTAGCTGTGTCACACGTAGCGATCCTCTAGCTGTGTCGCACGTAGCGATCCTCTAGCTGTGTCACACGTAGCGATCCTCTAGCTGTGTCGCACGTAGCGATCCTCTAGCTGTGTCGCACGTAGCAATCCTCTAGCTGTGTCACGCGTAGCGATCCTCTAGCTGTGTCACACGTAGCGATCCTCTAGCTGTGTCACGCGTAGCGATCCTCTAGCTGTGTCACGCGTAGCGATCCTCTAGCTGTGTCACACGTAGCGATCCTCTAGCTGTGTCACACGTAGCGATCCTCTAGCTGTGTCACACGTAGCGATCCTCTAGCTGTGTCAAAGGTAGCGATCCTCTAGCTGTGTCAAAGGTAGCGATCCTCTAGCTGTGTCAAAGGTAGCGATCCTCTAGCTGTGTCACACGTAGCGATCCTCTAGCTGTGTCATGCGTAGCGATCCTCTAGCATTATTCACGATTCATTCAGGATGATCTGTAATCATGGTAGCATCCACATTAATTTATTAGTGTTTAGAAACATATTCTATTCTTCTTTACAATAAAAGTGACTCCAAAATGACATAATACATTATTTACCATTAATTTCTATTGGGGACAAAGTCATCTGAAACACAACCAAAACGAACTGCAAATGCATCCAACAAGTTTGTATTGTCACAAGCTTGATGTAGTCATTGTGTACTAGGAATATGGGACCAAAAACTAAACTTTTGACTACTTTAATACACGTATAAGTGAATTTGTCCCAATACTTTTGGTCTCCTAAAATGGTGGGAAAATGTACAAAAAGGGCTGTAATTTCTACACGGTTCCCCCAATATGGATGAAAATACCCTCAAATTAAAGCTGACAGTCTGCACTTTAACATCATAGTCATTGCATCATTTCAAATCCAAAGTGGCAAATCCTGACAAAGTCAAGTTCCATTGCTCATGTGTGTCCCACTGCTGAGGTTAAGGCTAGCAGTTGGAGCAGCCAGCCTGTCTAGTTAGAGACAGAACAACATGATTCATGGTGATATAGTTGTCACAGGGGCTGTTGTGTCACGGTAAGGACTTTGTCTTATGTTACCCCAGACAGATGGTGTTTAGGAGGAGGCCAGAGGGGAGCAGCTATAGCCAGGACATCCAATAAACACCTCCTAGATGGGCCTCGGAGTCATCGTTGTAGCATCTCCAGTGTCTTACCTTTAGGATTGCTAATGGGGAGATCGAAAGGAGGAGTGCGTGTGTGCGTGCGTGCGTGCGTGTGCGTGCGTGCGTGTGTGTGGGTGCGTGCGTGTGCGTGCGTGCGTGCGTGCGTGCGTGCGTGTGTGTGTGTGTGTGTGTGTGTGTGTGTGTGTGTGTGTGTGTGTGTGTGTGTGTGTGTGTGTGTGTGTTAGGCTTGGGTGATCCCGGGGTATTTTGAAATACTGATGGTATGATTGTCAATACAATTGTTTTTTGGGGGAGACAAACACACACACACACATCTAAGACGTGTCAAATAAATGGTATCCAGCTCAGGGCTCCAGCTATGCATTTGGTTTGCTAACTTGCTGGCTAAGTGGCTAGATGTCAAGATTTTGGTTACAGCAGAGATATTCAATCCCCTCCTGGTTCAAGATCCCTTCTGTCTAAATTGTTTTGTGCGTCCCCCCTAATACCCCAGTTTGGTACAGAAACGGTATGACGGTATGAAAATCTGGATACCGCCAGACCTCTAGTGTGTGTGTGTGTGTGTGTGTGTGTGTGTGTGTGTGTGTGTGTGTGTGTGTGTGTGTGTGTGTGTGTGTGTGTGTGTGTGTGCGCGCACGGGTGTGTGTGTGTGTGGGTGCGCATGTTCATGTGTGGAGTGGATTAGTGCACATCTGTTTGTGGCTGTTTCTGAATATCTGTGTGTTTTCCTATGTGTATATTTTGCTGTAGTGTGGAACCCCTCCCAGCAGTGGTAGTGGTGGCTGGTTGTTTTGGCCCCCAGCTGGGTGAGCCTGTGGTGGGGAGAGAATGTGGGGAATTCTGTCTCAACTGCTGTGCTAACTTTAGCTTGACCATGGCCTTGGCCCGCAGGGAGAGGAGAGGACAAGCCTTCCAGAAGACAGGCCGGGTTTGGCAAAGATTTTGGTCTGGCTGGCTCAAAACAGTCAACCACATATCAACCACAGAATATAGCAGGAAGGATAACAACAACATGAGCATGGAAGAACATCTGTATACTTGTGCACAATATTCACAGATGCTTACTGTTCACTTGTAGACACAGACAGACAGGGAATATTTGGATGATTCTCCATGAAGTTGCATCTTAGGGATAGCCCCGTTTGTTTTCAATTTTTGCCTAAAATGACATTCCCAAATCTAACTGCCTGTAGCTCAGGCCCTGAAGCAAGGATATGCACATTCTTGGTACCATTTGAAAGGAAACACTTTGAAGTTTGTGGAAATGAAAATACAAAGAAAAAAACAACCGTTTTTATTTTTTTCTACCACCATTTTGAAATGCAACAGAAAGGTCCCAAATGTAGCCATCACTCTGGTTGTAATTCCGATGGTGTCCACAAGATGGCAGCAGTGTATGTGCAACGTTTCAGATGGATAACTTGACATTTAGTGAGAAGTCACCCAGGTACATTTGGGCAAATCGTGAAGGAGACATTTACATTACATTTTTCTGCAAGAATATTGTCAAATCTGTATACTTGGACTTTGATTTAGCTTTTCCAGTATTAGTAGCCATTTTGTAAGTTCAACATTTGCAAAACAACCAGTTTTCATAACTTCATAACTCTCCATATTCTTCTCATTTTTGTCCAAAAGGAAAATGCTTGCTGTAGCACGAGGTTAGCAGCAACATTTTGCGACAGATACGGGGTTTCCGCATACTCCCGTAAAGCCCAGCTCATTGGCTATCTAGCTAGCTTTGTTTGACCCCGATTGGTGCTTATTTGACAAAGTTACAGTCAATCAAGTGAAGACCGCCCGTGTCATTGACGCGCCATGAAGGCGTCGCTCTCTGACCAAATTTGGTGTCCTATAGGATATACTACGCTCCTAATGATATAGTGAAGTCTGGTTACATTCTAGGATCTCTGAGGAATAAATACGAATGTGATTTGACTGGTTGAAACAGCATTTAGGGTTAGATTTTCACAGACTTCTTTCTTTGCAAATTGAACGAGTGGAAATACAAAACAGATCGTGCATGCTATATGGACCATTTTAGGATATGAAAAAGGATTTTATCTAACAAAACGACACTTCATGTTATCTCTGGGACCCTTTGGATGATAAATCAGAGCAAGGTTTCAGAATGTAAGTACACATTTCACATTCAGAGGTGAATTTATCAAACCTATCGCAGTGAAAAAAGTGTTTTGTTGTTAGGAGCTCTCCTCAAACAATAGCATGGCATTTTTTTGCAGTAAAAGCTACTGTAAATTGAACAGTGCAGTTATATTAACAAGAATTTAAGCCTTCAGACGATATAAGACACTTATATGTACCGACATTTGTTGTTTCTCTAAAATCTGCGATGTTGACACACGGCGCTGCATGATTTACAACTGTCCCGTTGACGGGACGCCTATCCTAACTCCTCCTACCTCCTGTCTGCTGAGTGCTGTGTGGGTGTTGAGGTTGAGGTTGGGTTCGTTAGTCTCAGCTGTCTCAACCAGGTCAATGTGTCTCTCTCCTCTCGTTCACTATGCTAATACATTAATACACTGCTATACACATACTGTATGCAGAACATGTAGCCTGTGTACACATATGCTGTCATACACTGTTTATTAGGTGAGACAAGGTGAGACAAAATGGCATTGAAAAGACATCTAAAAGATGTCTTTTCCGGACGTTGAAATCAGGTTCATTTTCTGTTCTGAATGGAAGTTGAAAAGATGTAAAGACGTCTCTTTTGGAAGAAGCTAGCTAGCTAACGAAGAACAACAAAGAATATCTAGTTAACAGAAGAAAAGAAAGAGAAAATCAGGACAGAAGAAAAAGGATATCAAAGTGAAACAGTTCTCTAAAGACACAGGAGACAATAATACAAGAAACAACACTTCTGTAGCTTGTCAACTATGTGTCTGTCTATCCCTGTTCTCTCCTCTCTGCACAGGCCATACAAACGCTTCACACCGCGTGGCCGCTGCCACTCTAACCTGGTGGTCCCAGCGCGCACGACCCACATGGAGTTCCAGGTCTCCGGCAGCCTCTGGAACTGCCGGTCTGCAGCCAACAAGGCTGAGTTCATCTCAGCCTATGCTACCCTCCAGTCCCTAGACTTCCTGGCGCTGACGGAAACATGGATTACCACAGATAACACTGCTACTCCTACTGCTCTCTCTTCATCTGCCCACGTGTTCTCGCATACCCCTAGAGCATCGAGCCAGCGGGGTGGTGGCACTGGAATCCTCATCTCTCCCAAGTGGACATTCTCTCTTTCTCCCCTGACCCATCTGTCTATCTCCTCATTTGAATTCCATGCTGTCACAGTTACCAGCCCTTTCAAGCTTAACATCCTTATCATTTATCGCCCTCCAGGTTCCCTTGGAGAGTTCATCAATGAGCTTGACGCCTTGATAAGTTCCTTTCCTGAGGATGGCTCACCTCTCACAGTTCTGGGTGACTTTAACCTCCCCACGTCTACCTTTGACTCATTCCTCTCTGCCTCCTTCTTTCCACTCCTCTCCTCTTTTGACCTCACCCTCTCACCTTCCCCCCCTACTCACAAGGCAGGCAATACGCTTGACCTCATCTTTACTAGATGCTGTTCTTCCACTAATCTCATTGCAACTCCCCTCCAAATCTCCGACCACTACCTTGTATCCTTTTCCCTCTTGCTCTCATCCAACACTTCTCACTCTGCCCCTACTCGGATGGTATTGCGCCGTCCCAACCTTCGCTCTCTCTCTCCCGCTACTCTCTCCTCTTCCATCCTATCATCTCTTCCCTCTGCTCAAACCTTCTCCAACCTATCTCCTGATTCTGCCTCCTCAACCCTCCTCTCCTCCCTTTCTGCATCCTTTGATTTTCTCTGTCCCCTATCCTCCAGGCCGGCTCGGTCCTCCCCTCCTGCTCCGTGGCTCGACGACTCACTACGAGCTCACAGAACAGGGCTCCGGGCAGCCGAGCGGAAATGGAGGAAAACTCGCCTCCCTGCGGACCTGGCATCCTTTCACTCACTCCTCTCTACATTCTCCTCTTCTGTCTCTGCTGCTAAAGCCACTTTCTACCACTCTAAATTCCAAGCATCTGCCTCTAACCCTAGGAAGCTCTTTGCTACCTTCACCTCCCTCCTGAATCCTCCTCCCCCTCCCCCCCCCTCCTCCCTCTCTGCGGATGACTTCGTCAACCATTTTGAAAAGAAGGTTGACGATATCCGATCCTCGTTTGCTAAGTCAAACGACACCGCTGGTCCTGCTCACACTGCCCTACCCTGTGCTTTGACCTCTTTCTCCCCTCTCTCTCCAGATGAAATCTCGCGTCTTGTGACGGCCGGCCGCCCAACAACCTGCCCACTTGACCCTATCCCCTCCTCTCTTCTCCAGACCATTTCCGGAGACCTTCTCCCCTTCCTCACCTCGCTCATCAACTCATCCTTGACCGCTGGCTACGTCCCTTCCGTCTTCAAGAGAGCGAGAGTTGCACCCCTTCTGAAAAAACCTACACTCGATCCCTCCGATGTCAACAACTACAGACCAGTATCCCTTCTTTCTTTTCTCTCCAAAACTCTTGAACGTGCCGTCCTTGGCCAGCTCTCCTGCTATCTCTCTCAGAATGACCTTCTTGATCCTAATCAGTCAGGTTTCAAGACTGGGCATTCAACTGAGACTGCTCTTCTCTGTGTCACGGAGGCTCTCCGCACTGCTAAAGCTAACTCTCTCTCCTCTGCTCTCATCCTTCTAGACCTATCTGCTGCCTTTGATACTGTGAACCATCAGATCCTCCTCTCCACCCTCTCCGAGTTGGGCATCTCCGGCGCGGCCCACGCTTGGATTGCGTCCTACCTGACAGGTCGCTCCTACCAGGTGGCGTGGCGAGAATCTGTCTCCGCACCATGCGCTCTCACCACTGGTGTCCCCCAGGGCTCTGTTCTAGGCCCTCTCCTATTCTCGCTATACACCAAGTCACTTGGCTCTGTCATATCCTCACATGGTCTCTCCTATCATTGCTATGCAGACGACACACAATTAATCTTCTCCTTTCCCCCTTCTGATAACCAGGCGCGAATCGCATCTCTGCATGTCTGTCAGACATATCAGTGTGGATGACGGATCACCAGCTCAAGCTGAACCTCGGCAAGACGGAGCTGCTCTTCCTCCCGGGGAAGGACTGCCCGTTCCATGATCTCGCCATCACGGTTGACAACTCCCTTGTGTCCTCCTCCCAGAGTGCTAAGAACCTTGGCGTGATCCTGGACAACACCCTGTCGTTCTCCACTAACATCAAGGCGGTGACCCGATCCTGTAGGTTCATGCTCTACAACATTCGCAGAGTACGACCCAGCCTCACACAGGAAGCGGCGCAGGTCCTAATCCAGGCACTTGTCATCTCCCGTCTGGATTACTGCAACTCGCTGTTGGCTGGGCTCCCTGCCTGTGCCATTAAACCCCTACAACTCATCCAGAACGCCGCAGCCCGTCTGGTGTTCAACCTTCCCAAGTTCTCTCACGTCACCCCGCTTCTCCGCTCTCTCCACTGGCTTCCAGTTGAAGCTCGCATCCGTTACAAGACCATGGTGATTGCCTACGGAGCTGTGAAGGGAACGGCACCTCCATACCTTCAGGCTCTGATCAGGCCCTACACCCAAACAAGGGCACTGCGTTCATCCACCACTGGCCTGCTGGCCCCCCTACCTCTGAGGAAGCACAGTTCCCGCTCAGC
Organism: Salmo salar; assembly: GCF_965601325.2. NCBI lineage: Eukaryota > Metazoa > Chordata > Actinopteri > Salmoniformes > Salmonidae > Salmo > Salmo salar. The sequence continues at coordinate 62,718,088 of NC_138293.1, read as the reverse complement.
CCAGTCAAAACTGTTCGCTGCTCTGGCACCCCAATGGTGGAACAAGCTCCCTCACGACGCCAGGACAGCGGAGTCAATCACCACCTTCCGGAGACACCTGAAACCCCACCTCTTTAAGGAATACCTAGGATAGGATAAAGTAATCCTTCTACCCCCCCCCCCCCCCCCCCCTTAAAAGATTTAGATGCACTACTGTAAAGTGGTTGTTCCACTGGATATCATAAGGTGAATGCACCATTTTGTAAGTCGCTCTGGATAAGAGCGTCTGCTAAATGACTTAAATGTAAATGTAAATGTAAATGTCTATGTTTGGCCAAATCAAGGCTGGTCCAAACCGGACACAATCTAAACCAAACATAGACGTTTATGATTGGTTCAGATTTGGTCCGGACTGGACCAAAAACCAAAGTCTGTGGACATGGAAATCAAGGCCGGTCCGGACTGCACCAAAAAAATACCTCCAATCCAGACAGGACCAAAAAAAAAATGTTTAAAAGATGTCGGTGTTTGTTCGCGCTTACTGGGGTGTAGCCTACCATGTCGACCCACAAAGGAATTTCATCAATGCCCATCCATGTGGTAGGCCCAATGTTTGTAAAACAGGCTGTTGCATTGGCTTTATTAGTCCTGCTTCCTGTGACTAATCAATTTGGCTATTTAAGCTCTGAATATCAGCTACTCAACTTTATCAGGGGGAGTTATCCTGAGCCGATGTGTTTACACAGCTTGAAATACAAAAATTATTTTATTTTTCGCTATGATCAGCTCGTAAAAAAATGACATATCCAAACTTGAAACCACTGATCTTGACAATTTAGCCCACGGGATGAAACTCCTGGACAGCAGTTGTGACTAGCCTGACTGTCCATTCCATATCGTCCATTTTACTTTGACCTGTCCTATATTTAGGATATGTTGTTTGTTAACGTGTCAGCGCATTTTTTTATTTGATTTGGCGCCATTTAGGTCAGGCTATTTGATCGGAGAAACCGGCATGATGTAAAAAGTGTCTCATTATTATATTGTCGTGCGTTTTTATCTCCAGCCAGGCCATACTGTATGCTCTTTCAACCACAAGCAATATCTGTTACATGATTTATGTTAGATAATTTTTTTGATGGTGGAGCGCCGCAGCAATGCATCTCTCCAACAGCACCCTGGAGAGGCGTGCTGGGAATGGACAAGATAAATATTTTGAACCCCTGCCTTTGACAAAGTGAGCACTGCTTATCACAGGGCGGCATCGGCGCTCACCTAAAAAGCCCATATGCCACTGGTTGAGAGAAATAGTTTTTGTTTTTGGGCAGAATTATGTGAGGTTTTCTGTGTTGTTGTTGGAGGAGTGTCTCAGTCAGTTTAGCTCAGAAAATGCAGCCTTGGTCGATCTGCTGCCATAGGTGACCGTCTAATGTCTCTCTCTCTCATACAAACACGTATGCGCACAGGCACACATATACAAACACACCAGAGGAGGCTGGTAGGAGGACCTATAGGAGGACTGCGGTGGCGGTCGGTGACGTTTAAGATGAGGGAGGATGATTATTTTTTTATGGACATGGCCTTATTTCTATTACAGCATATTGGTTGATTGTCATTCATATTCCATTCACCCAGTTCAATGTAACATCGAAAGGTTTAGGCTACTACATGATGCTAACATTTTCCCTGTACCCATCATGAGGTTGCTACAACTTACGCTCTTAGAAAAAAAAGGGTTCCAAAAGGGTTTGTTGGCTGTCCACATAGGAGAACCCTTCTTGGTTCTAGGTAGAACCCTTTTTGGTTCCAGGTAAAACTATTTTGGGTTCAATGTAGAACCCTCTGTGGAAAGGGTTCTACATGGAACCCAAAATGGTTATACCTTGAATCAAAAATGGTTCTAGATCGCACCTTTTTTTCTAAGAGTGTAGCCTATGAATTAAAGTTTACAGCGTAGGTGCACAGGTTGAGAGAATGTTGAGTAATCAAGGTGACAGACTGTGGCACATTCAATACCGCCTTGCACACTCTTGCCTGTATCTAGCTGATTTAGAGTGTAATCATTAGTCCAACAGTTGCAAACGAGAGTTTCTATTGAACAAATTCAGATGTGTATCCCTATTTCGTTCCATTTGCTTCCGCTTAAAAAACGTTTTTCAACAGAATCAGCGCAATGAATACACCCCTGATCACACGTAAACACAGTTCACTTTCATAGCAGCCACGTCAAACTGCTCAATGTATATATAATTCCTTCTCACAACTATCTACGCTCTCTCCTCCTCTCACATTTTCCTTTAGCTTGTGGACTTCGGTGCACAACACATCAGCTGTCTGTGACCAAACCAAACCTTCATATCATGACCGCTAACTGCACACAGCCTACATCGTTGTCACGTCATAGTCAACATAGCTACTACAACTAACACTTTAGTAAACCTGCTACAATCATTCAGTACAGTGTACAGTCAGCAGAAAGCAGTTTAGCAGTTACACCGGATGGCCCGGTAGCAATGAATTAATATAACCAAAAGCTTACCTTGACTTGGAAGAGTTCCAGTGTTGGATAACCATAGCTATCAACACTCTCTGTTTGAGCCGGGCGTTTCAAATCAAATTAAATCAAATTGTATTGGTCACATACACATGGTTAGTAGATGTTAATGCAAGTGTAGCGAAATGCTTGTGCTTCTAGTTCCGACAATGCAGTAATATCTAACAAGTAATCTAACAAATTCACAACAACTACCTTATGCACACAAATGTAAAGGGATGAATAAGAATATGTACATATAAATATATGGATGAGCGATGGCCGTGCGGCATAGGCAAGATGCAGTAGATGGTATAGAATACAGTATATACATATGAGATGAGTAATGTAGGATATGTAAACATTATTAATGTGGCGTTATTTAAAGTGACTAGTGATACCTTTATTAAATCCATTTATTAAAGTGGCCAGAGATTTGAGTCTGTATGTTGGCAGCAGCCTCTCTATGTTAGTTATGGCTGTTTAACAGTCTGATGGCCTTGAGATAGAAGCTGTTTTTCAGTCTCTCGGTCCCAGCTTTGATGCACCTGTACTGACCTCGCCTTCTGGATAATAGCGGGGTGGGTCGGGTGGTTGCTGTCCTTGATGATCTTTTTGGCCTTCCTGTGACATCGGATGTTGTAGGTGTCCTGGAGGGCAGGTAGTTTCCCCCGGTGATGCATTGTGCAGACCGCACTACCCTCTAGGTTTGAGGGCAGTGCAGTTGCCATACCAGGCGGTGATACAGCGGTGATACAGTTTGAGCAGGCTAAACTAGCTAACTGCATTCGATTCTAGCTAAGTAAGTGAAAGTGAAAGTGAAAAAAATATACTATGAAATATTGCTGCCTAACACACACACACCTACCTCCTAAGGGATGAGTCAAGCCCTTAAACTAGATGTGATCATTCATAGGGATTCAGATCCAAGAGTGATGTGGCTTCTCTCTCTCTCTCTCTCTCTCTCTCTCTCTCTCTCTCTCTCTCTCTCTCTCTCTCTCTCTCTCTCTCTCTCTCTCTCTCTCTCTCTCTCTCTCTCTCTCTCTCTCTTCTTAATTTTGGAAGAAATGAATTTGTTCAAAACTGTTCAACTATCGTCTTTCTCTTTGAGGCAACTACTCACCATATTTAATGCAGTGCTAGCTAGCTGTAGCTTATGCTTTCACTACTTTGATTCAGTGGACAACATGTCAGTTCATGCTGCAAGAGCTCTGATAGGTTGGAGGACGTCCTCTGGAAGTTGTCATAATTACTGTGTAAGTCTATGGAAGGGGGTGAGAACCATCAGCCTCCTAGGTTTTGTATTGAAGTCAATGTACCGGATGGAAGCTAGCTGTCCTCCGGCTACAACATGGTGCTACATCACAGAGTGCTGTTGATATTACTGTAGACCTTAATTGCAAAACAGTGTGTTTTAATCAATTATTTGGTGACGTGAATATATTTAGTGTAGTTTTATCTAAAAAGGATATATTTTTTTTTAAATGTTTCACTATTTTTATTTTTATGAAATTCCCTGAGGAGGATGGTCCTCCCCTTCCTCCTCTGAGGAGCCTCCACTGGAGGACGAGCTCATTGTTATGGCTGGAACAGAGTCAAACATGTAGTTTCCACATGTTCGATGTGTTTGATACCATTCCATTAATTCCATTCCAGCCCTTACAACGAGCCCATCCTCCTATACCTCCTCCCACCAGCCTCCTCTGACACAGACTCACACACAGTTTAAAACGTACTCAAGTACAAATGCACACAAAAGCCACAGCTCCCTGAGGGCTTGTATACCGGTGCCGGAGACTTCTATCAGTCTGAGAGAGGTAGAGAGCGAGGGAGGAACAGACAGAGAGAGAGGAGGAGGAAAGAAAAGTAAAACTGCTTGGCTGGCTGTGTGCATGGTTAGAATTCCTAATGGATATGTGTGTGAGTTTGATTGAGGAGCAGGCACCAAGCAGCAGCAGACCTAGGGGACAGAACCCTGCTCTGTGGCCCAGCCAGAGAGACTGATCCTGGGGGAGAGTGGACAGAGCCCTGCTCTGTGGCCCAGCCAGAGAGACTGATCCTGGGGGAGAGTGGACAGAGCCTCAGCCTGTCTGGTGGTAACAAGATATTCTCCCTAACATCCTGGTGATCATCATGGTGTCTCAGTTCATCTAAGTAGTGGGCTGTGATTGGTGAATGATGTGGAAGTAAGTAATGAGATAGATTGTTTTGCAGATTAGAGTGGAAGTTTTCACACGCACGCACGCACGCACACACACACACACACACACACACACACACACACACACACACACACACACACACACACACACACACACACACACACAGGCTGAGCAAATGTGAGCGGCCCGACTTTCACTGAGCCAAATGACATCTGTAAACAGAGATAAAAAAAGAGCATCAATTCATGTGGGACTGCTTTTATATTGACTTTATTCCAGTGGCTTTGGGTCGCCAGGCATCAAAAACAAACAGTCTCTCTCTCTGTTCCACTTCCCAACTATCCTCTAGCATTAACATGAGTCTTTCTCTTTCACTAAGGACTGAACAGGGTTACCCATGATAATTATTACTATGCTCATTAGAGGAGCGTATGCTTGGCTTTACAGTGTTGCACAGAGACCGCACAGAGACCGCACAGAGACCGCACAGAGACCGCACAGAGACATCACAGAGACCGCACAGAGACCGCACAGAGACCGCACAGAGACCGCACAGAGACCGCACAGAGACCGCACAGAGACCGCACAGAGACCGCACAGGGACCGCACAGAGACCGCACAGAGACCGCACAGGGACCGCACAGAGACCGCAAAGGGACCGCACAGAGACCGCACAGAGACCGCACAGAGACCGCACAGAGACCGCACAGAGACCGCACAGAGACATCACACACCTCAGGCCTGTTACAGACGAGCTGGAATGACAACACACCGAATGATACCACTGCCTTTTTAATCTGTCTATCAACCTCTCTCCTTTTCGTTCTCTGTCTCTCTGTCTTTTTCTCTCTCTGTCCCTTTCTCTCTCTCTCTCTGTGTCCCTCTCTTTCTCTCTCTCTCTGTCCCTTTCTCTCTCTCTGTGTCCCTCTCTTTCTCTCTCTCTCTCTGTGTCCCTCTCTTTCTCTCTCTCTCTTTTTCTCTCTGTCTCTGTCTCTGTCTCATTGCATGCGTACAGTGAAATGTTTCACAGAGATGTTGAAGATGCTAATGTAGTTGATCATGTGGACGGCCGTGTGACAGTGATGGCCTTAAAGCAGCCATCAGTAGTTGAAACAATGACAAAGGATGTGCCTCCCTGTTTCAGTAAAAAGTTGAGGGATGGGGCTGGAGAAATGATACCACTCTCATAGACAGAGCTATGTATGAAAGGACTGACCATCCATGATATTAAAATGATAGTTTTAACAATGTTTTGAGGCTATATAGTGTTTGTTTACAAACATTGGAGTAAAACAAGCTTATATTCTTTAAGAATCAATGGGTACATATCATTCATGTATAAGTTATATTCTTTAAGAATCAATGGGTACATATCATTCATGTATAAGTTATATTCTTTAAGAATCAATGGGTACATATCATTCATGTATAAGTTATATTCTTTAAGAATCAATGGGTACATATCATTCATGTATAAGTCCGTGAAAATGAATGTAGCAACTGCAGATTGCCACTTTAAGAGTCTGCTTCCCACAGCAGAGTCACCTCCTCATCCTTATTTAAATGTCCTCCTTAAACATCACACGTGGTTATTATCTGGCTCTAGTCTAACACACGTGGTTATTATCTGGCTCTAGTCTAACACACGTGGTTATTATCATGCTCTAGTCTAACACACGTGGTTATTATCTGGCTCTAGTCTAACACACGTGGTTATTATCAGGCTCTAGTCTAACACACGTGGTTATTATCTGGCTCTAGTCTAACACATGTGGTTATTATCTGGCTCTAGTCTAACACACGTGGTTATTATCAGGCTCTAGTCTAACACAAGCAGCAGTGGATGCTAAATGGACAGGACTGTTAAATGTCAACTATTGACATGGCTGGTAGAGGATGGACAGGCAGGTGGGGTGGCGGGGGGCTTATGTGGAGACATTCTCATGTTTCTCATGCTGATATGACTCTTGTACGCAAGCGTGTGTGAGGGGGTGGGGGTGCGTGTGTGAGGGGGGTGGGGGTGCATGTGTGAGGGGGGTGGGGGTGCGTGTGTGAGGGGGGTGGGGGTGCGTGTGTGAGGGGGGTGGGGGTGCGTGTGTGAGGGGGGTGGGGGTGCGTGTGTGAGGGCGGTGGGGGTGCGTGTGTGAGGGGGGTGGGGGTGCGTGTGTGAGGGGGGTGGGGGTGCGTGTGTGAGGGGGGTGGGGGTGCGTGTGTGAGGGCGGTGGGGGTGCGTGTGTGAGGGGGGTGGGGGTGCGTGTGTGAGTGAGGGCGGTGGGGGTGCGTGTGTGAGGGGGTGGGGGTGCGTGTGTGAGGGGGGTGGGGGTGCGTGTGTGAGGGCGGTGGGGGTGCGTGTGTGAGGGGGGTGGGGGTGCGTGTGTGAGGGGGGTGGGGGTGCGTGTGTGAGGGCGGTGGGGGTGCGTGTGTGAGGGGGGTGGGGGTGCGTGTGTGAGGGCGGTGGGGGTGCGTGTGTGAGGGGGGTGGGGGTGCGTGTGTGTGTCTCTCTGCAGGCAGGAATTGTTGTTTTTATTTGTAGTTGAGGTCACCCTAAGTGCTTTGGGAAAAGGGGATGTGTCTGGCTGGTTGTTTTTGGCGGTGTCTGAATGGATGTGTTTGTTTGTGATGTTTGCTGAATTGTATACTACTTCCTACTTATTCATGCAGAAGCGAAGTGGAGGTCAAACGTTTCTATTTGTGAGAGTGTGTGTAGTAGGGTGTGTTCACCATGTTCTCTGTGCTCTCTGCTCTCCTCAGGGTAATTTAAGAGGCGCTGACATGCCTCCTGTGTTTGTGTGGGTCTACTTGGAGGCCGGGTTCTGATTGCACCAGGCAGGAAGGGCCTGTGCCCCTACTCCATGCCCAGAGAGGGGAGCCTTGGGCTGGATGTGGGGAGGGCTGCTCCTCCCTCCTCCTTCTCCAGGGTGGTAGTATTTCAGGCTCACTGGACAGCAGGGACAGGCTCGTAAAATAGAGGTTTAATTGCTGAGCCGTTATGCCGGGTGAGCCCGGGTCATTCAGCGAGAGATCAGCTCCGTGATTGATGATCCCCCAGTGCCAGGGGGAGGGGGGCCAGGGGACATGCCACAAAGCGGAAGCATTGTACATGTCAAGGCTGGCACTGCCCGCTCTCCCCCTGGGTTCCCCCTGCCACCCTCTGCCCCTCTCAGCCAGCATTCATCCCTCTACACAGCAGGTGCTACAGCCTCACACAATGAATAGGGCTGCAGTAAGTACATCTTTAGGCCTCTCCCGCCTAATACCTCACACTGAAACATATACCTTTGGTCCTTGAGGGCCACCACCCAGAAGGTTATTTTCAGGGGCCACAGATTGTGTTAGAGCTGCCCTCTAACATTCAGCTGTTGGAGGTGTTCAGTGTTCAGGCATCCCCCACTTGTCTTAATGCTCCTATTCTTGTTACATGGTCATGTTAGCAGGAATAGATGGTGTGGGAAAGACTACTGTACCATGTGTTTATGAATGAATAATGTATAGCTTTTTAAAGTCATTTTTTTCACTGAGCTGGAGTGGGGGATGCTTGGTAGTTTGGCAGGGGGTGTTTGGGTCGTGTGGTATAACGACCCTTTATTGGCTGCCTCGAATGGGCAATGCTCAAAGCTTTTGAGAAAACATCTGATGGAGCCTTTGAGTGCTCCCAGATTGGCAATGTGAATAGCAGCTTTCATACCTCCTCTAATGTGTGTGTGTGTGTGTGTGCGTGTGTGCGATGAATGTGAGAGCGGGGGAGGGGGAGGTGTGTGTGTTTTAAAGGTTTAAGTGTGTGTGTCTCCAAGGTTTGGGTGTGTGTGTGAGTGGTTTGTGGGTATCCAGTACGTAAATACATCTAGGCGTAGGCAAAAGGCTTTCAGCTTTTCACATGTTGACGTCTCAATCCATCACAGGGATTCTATAGAGTTGCCTTTTCATGTATTTATGGCAGAAGAGAGTAGGAGTGGAGGGAATAAACAAACACAGGTCTTTTCTCTCTCTGTGTGGAGCTAGTCTGAAGGAGAGAAACCCCCCCCCCCCCCCCCCCCCACGTGTACCGTAAGTGTTGAGACGTGTTCAGGCAGCCTTTTTAAATCACATAGCATTTATCTGTCTGGGAATTTCCTTTTTCTGTTATGTTTTTATGATGTAATTCTTCACTAGAGCCAAAAGGGTTCGCACACGTTTCGTAAGACAGTTTGTGTTCTGTTTTTGTAACTATTGGTATAGTGCACTGGTCTTACAAACGCCTCAGACTTAATTCATACAGGGCCAGATGTACCAATACTTACTACCTGTGCTAAGTTTGCACCTGCTATTTTTAACAGGGAACGGATTACATAAAAACCATGCAAAAAAGTGTCCCACTGGGCACAGTCAGTTCAACATCTGGTTTTGATTTACATTTGGTTGAGTTGTCAAGTAAAGTGAATTCAACGTGTAATCAACCAACATTTTTACCCTGCCATTGGATTTAGGTTAAAAGGTAAAAGAATTGTTGAAAAAAATACGAAATTCCCTTTTGTTGTTTACTTTTTGTAAATCCAGTCAGTTTTCCATGTTGATTCAACGACATCACATCTCATTTTTGGGTTGAAATTAATTAGGAACAACGTTGATTCAACCATTTTTTTGCCCAGTGGGGACCTTATTTGCTCCTATCTCATTCCTGAGCACAGAGTGGACAGACAGTGGTACAGAGTCAGACAGACTACAGACAGACCAGACCCACTGTTAGAGCCTTTGTCATAGCAGGCTAGCACAGCAAGCAGGCGTGTAGTCACTCTGAGTGAAGCAGCTTGACTGATAGATAGCACAGCACGCTCCTCAGAATCAGAGAGTAGCACTCTGTCTCCCCCCAGTGGTGCCATACTGAACTGCACGGCATCCTATGTTGTTATACAATCTATGATTAGTATGGGATTGGGTAGTCCATAGGTAGTGAGTGTTCACGTGGGTGTGTATGGGTGTCTGTGTGTACAGTATGTCATTGTGTGTATGTGCGAGTGTGTTTCATGTGCGTGTTCATGTGTTTGCACACGTGAGTGTTGTTTGTCCATGTGTACAGTGTCTGTGTGTGGGGATGTACACTGAGTGGACAAAACATTAAGAACACCACCCTTTTACCCTCAGAACAGCCTCAATTCGTCCGGGCATGGACTCCACAAGGTGTTGAAAGGGTTCAACAGGGATGCTGGCCCATGTTGACTCCAATGCTTCCTACAGTTGTGTGAAGTTGGCTGGATGTCCGTTAGGCGTTGCGCCATTCTTGATACACACAGGAAACTGTTGAGCATGAAAAACCCAGCAGCGTTGCAGTTCTTGACACACTCAAACCGGTGCGCCTGTCACCTACTACCATACCCCGTTCAAAGGCACTTAAATATTTTGTATTCCTCATTCACCTCTGAATGGCACACACACACAATCCATGTCTCAATTGTCTCAAGACTTTAAAATCCTTCTTTAACCTGTCTCCTCCCCTTCATCTACACTGATTTACGTGGATTTAACAAGTGACATCAATAGGGGATCATAGCTTTCACCTGGATTCACCTGGTCAGTCTGTGTCGTGGAAAGAGCAGGTGTTCTTAATGTTTTGTAAACTCAATGTATGTCTCTGTGAGGGTGTGTGGGTACTGACAGCCAGGGCTTACTTCAGGCAGGCCTAGGATCAGATGCCTCACGCACCTACACCGAACCGTCTGAATCAGGGCTCTTTTTGCATCCCTATCTTTTATGGGCTATTGGGTTTAACAGGGGGGCTTTGTGCAGAGACACGGAGGGCAGGGGATCATATCGTGATGACTCCATTGTTCCCAGCACACGTCCGTGCTCTAACACACCGTTATAGCACTGTGATACTGGTCACCTCAGACTCACGGAGCACTGCCTCTCTAATCCATTGGTGCTGGACATAAGCCTGGGACTGGCCCTGATCCTTCACCTCTGACCTCTTACCCCCGCTGGTCTGTTCTTGATACCTTCTCTCTCATCCTTTCTGGTGTGTCTCCTCTCTATCCCTTTTCTTTCTCCTCTCCTCTCGTTCCACATTTCTGTTCTCTCTCATCTCTGCCCTCTTCTCTCCCCTCTTCACTCTCCTCTTCCCTGCAACTTTTCATCCTGTCATTGCAGTAAATGAGAATGTGTTCTCCGTCAAGTTACCTGTCAAAGAAAAGGTTAACGACGCAATAAATAACAAATCTTTCTCTCCTCTCTCAGGAATGAAGCGTCCGTTCAGCCCACCCACTGAATTAGAGATGGAGGAGGACAGGAGCGGGTTAGGAGTGGGGATGGGGTTGTCTGTGGACAGCGAGGTGTGCTGTGACCCCCAGGAGGAGGGTGTAGTCCTGGGGGAGCAGCCAGGACCAGTTGGGGGCGCCCTGCCCTCCTCTGACCACAGCAGGCCCAAGAGGGAGAGGAAGCAGCGCAGTTACACAGTGTGTGACGTGTGTAACATCCAGCTCAACTCCCCAGCCCAGGCCCAGATACACTACAACGGCAAGTCTCACCAGAAGAGACTCAAACAGATAAGCAATGGGAAGATCCAGCACGGCAACACAGGTAGGACTTCCCACCCACTTTCTGCACTATTCTGCAGCTGTACCCTACTCTACCCCTACACTGTTTGAAAAAAAGGCTATTTTTCTGTGGTTGTCCCCATAGGATAACTCTTCAGTTCCAGGTAGAACCCTTTGTGGTTCCAGGTAGAACTCTTTTGGGTTCAATGTATAACCCCCTGTGGAAAGGGTTCTACATGGAACCCAAAAGGGTTCTACCTGGAACCAAATGTGGTTCTCCTAAGGGCACAGCCGAAGAACCATTTTTTATTCAAGATAGAAAACACTCTGAGGCTGCTCACCTCTATGCTCCCTTACCAGCTGAGGAGAGAAATTATAGTGTGCACACTTTTGACAAAGTGTGAATATGAGTTTTACCGCCCAATGACACATCAAGCTGCATTATATAACCTAATAAGGTGCATCGGCACTGTGTTCTACCTGTTTCATCATACGTTCAGTACATTTCTAAGAGGACGCTGTGATAATGAGTATGACAAGTGAACATGGAGAGCTGCTACAGATGTAGGATCTTAATTTGATTGCCCTGTTGCAGGAGAACTTTCCAGGAATTGTATTTCAGGTTTCTAAAGTTTGTAATTCCCCCATTGAAATTTCAGACATGACTTTCCTTTTAAAACAAATAAAAAATCAACCCCTACAAAAAATGTTGATTAAATATAATCCACATAATAATTCACATTTCCTGTTGCTGCAGGATTATTTTCCTGCTGTAGCAAACTGGCTGAACCTGTATAGCTGTGTATGGAAGTGTGTATAGTGTAGAAGTGTGCATGGAGCGTTATAGTCTTCCCTAGCCTGAGGCTGGACACAGAGGGAGGAGAACAAAGCTGAGTTAAGTCATTAATTGGCTGACTAATTAATTGCTGGTTATTTTCGATGGTTCTGGTTCCTGCTCGCTCCAGGGTAGCTACAGCAGTGGCTGCAGTGGAGGTGCAGGTTTTCCCCGTAGATTTGAATATATAGTGAAACTGGCTCCCCGTTCAGAGGTGAGTCCTTTCTGTCTCCCACTCTCTCTTTACTTGTAACCCTCCTACGCAGCTCGAAAACACTCTCACCAACCTGGAGAATCTGCTCCCAAACACTCATCACTCACTCTTGAATACTCTATCTCTATTACTCTCTCTCTCACACACACACGCGCACACGCACACACATCTCCGCATGAAAACTAGTCTGACCCACTTCAGGTGCAGAAATCTCGTACAAACAGCACATAATTACATAGCAACAGAGAGCACGGCAACGCTTGCCATGGCCACAGATTATTTGGCCCTGATTGGCTGCTGGCAGGCTGCTGGCAGGCTGCTGTAGGCATTGTGGTGCAGTGTGTTTCTACTCCAACCCTGTAGGGGGCAGCAGTGGGGCCAGACCTCCCTTGGGATTGCCTGGGAACCATGGTACATCTGACTCAGCACTACAGGAAGGTACACAAACAGTCAATAGTCACCCGCTTAGGTCGTTCAGATAACTGGCTTTGGCAGTTAGTATACACCTGTGATGGCTGTGTGTAAACACAATGTAACAGCAGTAATCTGGAAAGCAGGGAGATCACGATACACCCATACAAACATTCCACCTCTCCTCCTCTCTTCTTCCGTCTCTCTCTTACTCTCACTCTCTCCCTTCCCCTCTCACCCTCCCTTCACCCTCCCTCTCTCCTCTCCCCCTCTCTCGTCTCACCCTCCACCTTCCCTCTCTCCCTCTCTGTAGTCACACAAGGAATAGTCGGCTTAGTAATGCAGCCATGCTGCCAGCAGGTGTGTTGCTCATGTGGACTTCCTTCTTTGCAGTCCTGCCAACCGTCCTCCTTTCCCTTTCCTGATTGCTTCATTGCTTCAGTGAGCCAGCACGCAGAGCCCAGCCCAGTCCAGTGCCTTGTGGCCAGTCAGTCTTTAAGAAGGATGGGCAGAATGAGGCCTGACGTGGCCAATGACCATCACTGTCTAAGACCTGGGTCAGCTAGGGCATGGTTTGACTCAGACCAACACACACACATACACGCACACACACTCACACTCACACTCGCACTCGCACTCGCACGTAGGCTTTGTCCCCGGCACCCTGGCACAGCTCCGGCAGCAGAGAGAGATGGGGTGAGAGAGAGAGAGAGAGAGAGAGAGAGAGAGAGAGAGAGAGAGAGAGAGAGAGAGAGAGAGAGAGAGAGAGAGAGAGAGAGAGAGAGAGAGAGAGAGAGAGAGAGAGAGAGAGAGAGAGAGAGAGAGGGTGTGTGTGTGGTGGTGCAGATTCCCTCTGACACACAGTCACAATCATGCAGCCTTATCTGCGTTCACCTTCTGCTGACTCCCACAAGCCCACGGCCTCAGCTCACACACACACACACACACACACACACACACACACACACACACACACACACACATTGCAAACATGTGTGGATGTTGAAGGGTGCGTGATGTGTGTTTCCAGTATGTACATGTATATTCCTGTGTGTTTTTGTGTGTTTGTTTGTGTGTGTGTAAAGGCTGGGTCTGTGTCTGAGTTACTATTGGTTATTTTCTGCTTGGCATCTCTTTTCATATCTTTGAGCTTTGAGAAAACATGCTATTGTGGTGTGTGTGTGTGTGTGTGTGTGTGTGTGTGTGTGTGTGTGTGTGTGTGTGTGTGTGTGTGTGTGTGTGTGTGCCTCCCAAAGAATCCTCTCCATGTCAGCTTGTGTTACCCTTCCTCTCTGCTTCACTGAACTGACAGAGGGTCCAGGCTTTTCTCTCTCTCTCTCTCTCTCTCTCTCTCTCTCTCTCTCTCTCTCTCTCTCTCTCTCTCTCTCTCTCTCTCTCTCTCTCTCTCTCTCTCTCTCTCTCTCTCTCTCTCTCTCTCTCAACCCCAACACAGGGTGATGGGCAACCACAGTGAATCTAAAAAGGTTTAATTTCAGTTTCAGCTGTATATGATGATACAACTTTACTTACAGGATTCAGGTATAATGCATTGTTAGTTGTTATAAGCAAGTATAAGCCCCTTCTGTGTCTTCTAAATCAATTGAAATGTGTTATTTCTTTCTGTGTTATTTTGCTTGAGATATGCTAAATGGCTCCTATACTTTTTACGTTCCGTGGTCCTTTTGTGGTCATTTCCAAACCTCATCAAACTACTCCTATAACAAAATAACAACTGAGAAACACATGATGCGAAAACAAGTATTATTTAATAGAAAATATGATATTGTATTATTTGGAATGCAGACGAACAATGTCCTGTATGGGCACGTTATTCAGTGTTTCCCCTTGTTGGACTGACGGCGGCGGCGGGCTCTCTTCTTAGTTGAACCACGGGAGGTCACCCATACGGGAGCGGTTTGAGCATCTTTACAGCCTTCTGTCTCCCTCTCGGCTCCTCTCTCCTTGTGTTCATCTCCATGGAGCTCTAATGCAACCATTATCTATGGAAAGAAAATAAATGTAGTCTTATTAGGAAAACAAATACATATTTTAATTCATGCTCCAGAGTAAAATTAATTGATAACATTGTGGTGTTTATAGTGACATGTACAGTAAGTAAAATGTCAGCAGTATATATAACTACGTTGGGTAAAATGTCACTATTTGGACCTAGTCTAATGTTGTTCCTAAAGCCTTTCTCAGACTCCTCATACCCCTAATCTTTCCTTCACATCACATTACCTGCAGTAGTCCTCTGACACTGAAGGTGAGCAGCAGGCCCATGCCGTACAACCAGCAGCAAAGAGCCAGAAACATGCAGCCTGCAGCCTCTATCCTCCTCTCTTCTGCCCCATGAATCACTTCCACCATCTTCTTCCACACAAGCTCACTCGCTCCCGCTCTCTCCCTACTCCTGAGCTCAGCTACTCGGGTGCGAAGCGTTCTGAGGCTGGCTGTAGAATCACTGGTTGTCTGGTGCAAAGCACTAACGTCTCTGTATTTCTGGTCAATACTGTTTCTGGTCTGGGTGGCGGTGGCCTTGTCCGAGCCACAATGGCCCCACAGGGCAGGAGCCTATCTCCTGTTTCTGTAGCATGAGGCAGCTTGATGTATCCCCCCTGGATAGGACACAAGTCCTGTCGCAGGGCCTTACCCCCAATCCATCTCCCTTAATGTGTGCCAAGCTGAGAGGCATCGGGTCCCATTTTCAGAGTCCTTTGGTATGACTCGACCGTGGATAAACCACCCGACCTTCCAATCTCAGGGCGGACACTCTATCGACAAGGCCACTGAGTGGTTTAGTGTTGTTTGTAGCTACCCGGGTAGCAGTGGGTTCCAAGCTGACCATAACACAATCCTCTCCGGTGCACTTGTACAAACTGTGTCCAGTGGTCTCGCTGGTGTTCTGTTTGCTCCAGGGTTGTTGATGGAAGTTGAAGGTGCTGGTGTTCAGTTCAGTGTGAGGCATGCTGGCCCACTGCCTAATGCCGATGGGGGCATCAGGGCGTCCTGAAAAACCGTGCCGTCCAGATGTTGTAATGCCAAGATTACATGCACCAACAAATGAATACTGATGGAGTACAAAGTCATCTCTCAATCAATAAACTGGCTGAGCAAATTCAAAAAGCAACTACTCTCTACAGAGATAGGCGAGTTGTGGTGTTCAGAATGTTTTGATTGGACTGTGACATCATAGGTGTCTATGATGTCACAGAGGGCCTCCAACATGTCACCTGGGTTGATGATAACTTGCATGTGTCCCCACCCTCCTTTACGACATCATTGCGATATAGATGCGGTAAAAAGGTCAATCGAACTCAACCAATCAAAGGAATTGTAGATCATGACGCTTGCAATGCCAGGGATATGGGTTCGATTCCCACGGGGGACCAGTACGGGAAGAAGAAAAAAACGATGGAAATGTATGCACTCACTACTGTAAGTCGCTCTCGGTAAGAGTGTCTTCTAAATTACTATCATTTAGGCTTTTGTTTATATGTGCTTTTCACACCATGTAGAGGTATAAATCGGAGTATAATGCTTGTTTGAATGTCAACCCCAACACATGTTCATGTCATCGTTCCCAATCAACTGCACTACAGTTATAAACGTCTGACTACCATCAATGATTTCTGTATGCTAGGTATGCTAACCAGCTTACACGAGTTAGCATTAAACAGCCACTTCTTCTGAACCTAAAAAGGGACAACTTCTACATTGTATGCAGCAAAAACAGGCAAATATATCCAAATCGGACTAAAGTAACCACACTGTGGGTCTGTTACGATACATAAATCATGACGGGTTTGACGAATATCCACATTGTTGGAACAGATTTGTTGAATGTGCCCAATCTGATCAATGCAGTGTCTGCATTCCATTTACTGCATCTAGGGTCAAGTTGAAATCCACAGATTTCATTTCATATGTAATGTAATAGGATCTCTATGTTGTAAAATCTGGTGTTTCTCATCCTAAAGCTTGATCTCCATATTCTTTTTCAGTGTTTTAAATGGTGAGCCAACATGTTTTGAGAACTTTTATCTCCAAAACTAGTTTTGTATTGGCTCTCTCTTGTCTCTCTGCAGCAGATATATAGTGAGCAATATGTTTGGAACATCGAATTACAATACAATTGCAGTATTGAATTGCAATACATATAGAATCACAATACATATCGAGGGTCCTTGGCAATTCCCAGACCTACTGTTCACCACTGCCCCATAAAGTACCAGCCACCATGGTCTCTATTCGTCTATTGAGGGAGCCAGACCATAATCCCCTCTAATTAGGATCAGCATGGCCATCGCCCCGCTCAAGGACGGCAGCACCAGCCAGCCAGCGCCTCCCAAAATATTTTGAGAGCCAATTAAAAGGGGCAGGGGGGGTCGGGGGCATACTGCTCCCTTGACGTTGAGTCTGCCAGGGCAGGACAGGTCCACGAACACGTGGGTGAGATGCATGGTGGGATAGATCATCCTCCTCTTTATTTGGGGTGAGGCAGGGAGGAGGGGGGACAGTGGATTGATCTGATTTAACCTGATGTCACTAGAGGGTGTGGTTTTGTCTGATTTGACCTGATGTCACTTTTATTTATTTTTATTTTACCTTTTATCAACTAGGCAAGTCAGTTAAGAACAAATTCTTATTTACAATGACGGCCAAGGAACAGGAGGGTGGGGCTTGGTCTGATTTGACCTGATGTCACTAGAGGGTGTGGTTTTGTCTGATTTGACCTGATGTCACTTTTATTTATTTTTATTTTACCTTTTATCAACTAGGCAAGTCAGTTAAGAACAAATTCTTATTTACAATGACGGCCAAGGAACAGGAGGGTGGGGCTTGGTCTGATTTGACCTGATGTCACTAGAGGGTGTGGCTTGGTCTGATTTGACCTGATGTCACTAGAGGGTGTGGCTTGGTCTGATTTGACCTGATGTCACTAGAGGGTGTGGCTTGGTCTCATTTGACCTGATGTCACTAGAGGGTGTGGCTTGGTCTCATTTGACCTTATGTCACTAGAGGGTGTGGCTTGGTCTGATTTGACCTGATGTCACTAGAGGGTGGGGCTTGGTCTCATTTGACCTGATGTCACTAGAGGGTGTGGCTTGGTCTGATTTGACCTGATGTCACTAGAGGGTGTGGCTTGGTCTCATTTCACCTTATGTCACTAGAGGGTGTGGCTTGGTCTCATTTCACCTTATGTCACTAGAGGGTGTGGCTGCTCAGACCACAGTAAAGGCTGTGGGTCTGTGTCTGAGTTACTATTGGTTATTTTCTGCTTGGCATCTCTTTTCATATCTTCGCGCTTTGAGAAAGCATGTTATTGTGGTGTATGTGTGTGTGTGTGTGTGTGTGTGTGTGTGTGTGTGTGTGTGTGTGTGTGAGACTGAGAGAGAGACTGCCTCTACCTCTTTCATGGTTCTGATCTTTCTCCTATCTCCACGGCCTAGGATAAAGCTTGTTGTTGTGATGTGTGAGTCAGTGTGTGTCTCTTCATGGTCCCTGTCTGTCTGTCTGTCTGTCTGTCTGTCTGTCTGTCTGTCTGTCTCTCTCTATCTCTCTCTCACTCTGTTTTAATAAAGCGTGAGGGATTGGATTAAAGGCTGGGATTTTCTGCATGAATGCATTTGCGCATCTGCGTTTTATTTTTGTGCCGCCTCGCCATTTTCCCATTTTATTTATTCCCTGTGGAGGGAAATGACTTTCCTCGCACACTGTGCCTTTGGACATGTGTGTGTCATTGTGTGTGTGTGTGTGTGTGTGTGTGTGTGTGTGTGTGTGCGTGTGCTTGTGCGTGGACGTTTGTGCATGTGTCATGTTGTTTGCAGCAGCGTCGAGGCACACCTTAAGCCCTGGGTATCACCACATGTGGCAAGTCAGTCCCTGATTGGTCCATCTGAAGTGTCTGTCAGTCTGTCAGCTGAAAACATATCCCTATGCTGCCTGTAGAAGACTCCAGTGAAAGACTATCTCTAATATAATCTCTAATACAGAAACCTTCCCTGTCTCCTCATAGCATATGCAAACACTTTGGCTGTGTAGTCGTTTAGCTGTGCACTCTGTCTCTGCCCCCCTCGCCCTGGGGTTTGGTCCTTCGTGTCCCACCGGTTTAGACTCTGGGAAAAGGTTGTGTTCCGGATCGGCACACAGGGCCCAGTGGAGCGGGAAAAGTCTGAGCAGGGAGACCGTAGAGAGAGGAGAAGGAATAGACCACCAAACGTCTGTCTGTCTTTACTGCTTACCCATGTCTGTCTGTGTGTGTGTCTGTCTTTGTTGTTTACCAATGTCTGTCTGTCTGTGTGTGTGTGTGTCTGTCTTTGTTGTTTACCAATGTCTGTCTGTCTGTGTGTGTGTCTGTCTTTGTTGTTTACCAATGTCTGTCTGTCTGTGTGTGTGTCTGTCTATTGTTTACCTCTGTCTGTCTGCCTGTCTATTGTTTCCCTCTGTCTGTCTGTCTGTCTGTCTGTCTGTCTGTCTGTCTGTCTGTCTGTCTGTCTGTCTGTCTGTCTGTCTGTCTGTCTGTCTGTCTGTCTGTCTGTCTGTCTGTCTGTCTGTCTGTCTGTCTGTCCGGTCCGTCCGTCCGTCCGTCCGTCCGTCCGTCCGTCCGTCCGTCCGTCCGTCCTGTGGAGACTAGGCTGTACTCACTATCTGTTTTCATCTAGTATAAATATCCAAAGCATATCCAAGGGTTTTGTTGTCACACAGTGCTCTGTCAAATTAATAGAACATTCATTCACTTTCTTAAATGGCACAGAATATCAATCCCTGCATTTCCTCTGTTCCCTTTTTAATGCATTTTCTTGCTTATCAAACCGACCTGCAGTGTTCAACCATAGAATTATATATCTTTGTGTTCAACAACCTGTTACATTCTCTGTTTGTAATGGATGTCTAGTCATCATAACAGCCTTGTCTGTTTGGTTGCACCCCGCTACAGGAGTCCATTGGGAGATGTCCAGCCCTCCACCCCCTCCACCCCAGGCCCTTGGTGAGAAAGCCCAAAGAAAGGCTGTGTTTCTGGGCAGGGCACAGCCTCACTTCTCCCTCTCTCCCTGCAGCATATTATCCATACTCCAGGCCCCATCATTTGTTTTTCACCTTTATTTAACCAGATAAGTCAATTGAGAACCAATTCTCATTTACAATAACGACCTAGCCAAGAGGCATAACAATGTAACAGTGAACAGGACAACACAACAAATAAATAAAACTATACAGAGGAAATGTTCAAATTCATCAAATATACAACAATAAGAAATTCACAGTGGGTTTGAGTAGAAAAATTAAAGGTGTAAGAATATTTTAAAGATAATATACAACGCAGAGGATGAGAGGTCAATAGAGTAATATCAATGGGTCAGAGACCTGGGAGGAATTTCAATCCGGGACTCATAGCTACATGGCAAGTTCTCATTGGTCCAAATTGTTTATACGTTGAACCTGAAATAGGATACTTGTTATTTGGCCATTGGCCCAGTTTTATTGCAAGGAATTCTAATTGGTCAACCACGGGCTAGGGCTGGGTTATAAAACTACATCCTGTCCCTTTGTTCTGTGGAGAGAATCACTGAGGACAGGGGAGAATGAACATCTACCTCTCAGCATAACACCGCCTCTTTGAATAAACCTATTTTCCTCCCCCTGATTTGCTTTGTGGTTTGTGTTGATGAAGAGTAACATCAACTGCTAACAAAGGCAACACAGCAGACTTAATGATGAGCAGCTCAGCTAATATGTTTTTGAAGGAGTATGGTGGGATGAATGTGTCAACTAAGAAGACCCAGATTACACCAGAGTGGCTTATTACCTCTGATAGAGGGATAGTAGAGGAGAGAGGTGATGGGCGGTGGGAGAGGGAGATACAGGGTGATAAAGGGGGGAAGGAGTAAAGGAAAGACAGGGAGCGCAAATGGATGAGGAATGGTGAACACGAAAGACAAATTGAGAGGAAGGGGAGAGAGGTGGTGAGAGGGGAATAAGAGAAATAGGACTGATTGAGCGAGCGAGGGAAAGGGAGAGAAAGAGGGAGAGAGGAAGAGGGGAGAGGGAGAAGGAGAGAGAGAGAGAGAGAGAGAGAGAGACACACACACAGATAAACACTGTCATTTACCCAGTGAAGATGGGCTGCCCAGTAATGGACATATGATAGATGGCCATTGGAAGTTTGTACTAGCCCAAAGTTCACACACACTTACCATCTGTCACATCTGATGTGTGGTTTTACTAGTGCCTTTGACTCATTCCTGGTTCCCTGTATGTGTTTTGCTCCCTGGGGACTCATATTGAGACAGCCCAGAATGAACAGAGGTACAGTATAGAGGTGTGGAGGAGAAAGAGAGGAGGAGAGATTGAGGTGAGAGAGAGAGAGAGAGAACATTTGAAATGTCTATATTCTTGAAAAAGAATTGTGAGTGTAATGTTTACTAACGCTTCTCTTGTTTATTTCCCTTTGGTTTATTGTCAATTCCATTTGCTTTGTCAATGTAAACATGTGTTTCCCGTGCCAATAAAGCCCTTTGAATAGAAAATATTGAATAGTGAGAGAGAGAGAGAGAGAGAGAGAGAGAGAGAGAGAGAGAGAGAGAGAGAGAGAGAGAGAGAGAGAGAGAGAGAGAGAGAGAGAGAGAGAGAGAGAGAGAGAGAGAGAGAGAGAGAGAGAGAGAGGGTAGAGAGAAATAGAGAGAGAGAGACTAGGCCTCACGGACAGACATAGAGAGGGACTGCCATGTATAGCACAAAACAAACCCTGAAATAGATAGCTCATCTCACTGGCAATTAGTCAAGATGACAGTGTTTCTCTGTCAGCGGATCCTGTGGATGAACACACACACAGCTCTGTTTGTGACTCTCTTTAATTGAACCACATGGTCACGCTCGTCACACACACATACAGATCTGGTTAGCCTGGATACTAGTCTTTTTAGCTAACATTCCGGTCCTTGTAGCCTCCTCCGTGTCATATGCCAAAGATGCTAGTGAAATGTTTGCTAAAAAGACTGGTAGCCAGGCTAAGATCTGGTGACTTTGACTCCTAACTGATCTGAGCTCAGCCTCCCACCACGTTGCTTCACTGTTCCTCCACTTAAAAGACAACTTTCTTCTCCTCCAGACTAGTACACGGCCACTTAGAGAGCTAGAGGCGACTCGCCGGTGACTTTCATTGTTATTCATGTATTAATTTATTCACTCATGGCAGACGTGAACCAGGGCTGTAATATGCAGATGCCGGTTTGTTTCTCGATGAGAATTTTCTGCTCCACTGCCCCTGTAGCTGCCACTAATAATAAAGTGAGGCAAGATGGAGGAAGGAGGAGGGAGGGAGGGGATGCCTGTCAGGATGCCTCCTGAGCCACCACACTTATGCACACACACAGCTCGTCTCTTAGATAGACAGTGACCAGGTGCGATCGTCTTAGCAGAGGTGACCTTGACCTTGTCACAAAGACCAGGACTCTAGCTCTAGCTCTCCTCTCCTCTCCTCTCCTCTCTCTCTCTCCTCTCATCTCCTCTCTTCTCCTCTCGCTTATTGATAGGACACAGGGGCTGGAGGGCAGACCTACCTTGTCCAGGAGATAGGAGAAAAGGCTAATAGCAAAACCAATGACAGTGAGTTGTGACTGAAAAGGATGGGATAGCGTAAATAGTTGGAGTCTATGAACATGAACCAGTGTTGTTATGGTTGGAGTTGATGTTAGTGTTGACGCTGTGGACATGTCCAGTAATAGCAGTGATGTCCTGTGTGAGATGTGAAGAACACAGCAGTAAAGAAACACATTCACTCATCACGGAACCCTGTTGTGTCTCCCTGGCCACAGGAGGCTGGTTAGGGGGAGGGGTGTCATATTAATGAATGGAATGCAGTAAATGAAACGGTATGAAACACATGGAAACCATGTGTTTGATGTTGTTCCATTAATTGCTAGTCATTATGACCCTGTCCTCCGATTCAAAGTGACACCAGCCACCACTTCCTGCCTCTGTCTTCCTCTACCTCCCCAGTGCATTTATATGAGATAGAAAAACTACTGACTGACACACACACACACACACACACACACACACACACACACACACACACACACACACACACACACACACACACACACACACACACACACACACACACACACACACACACACACACACACACACACACACCTGCACTGTCTGTCAGGATAGAGAAACACACCAGTCACAAATTGTAGGACTTATTACTTCATAGGAGGTGAATATTGTCAAACCTATACAATTGCATCATAGTCTGACGTGGATGAAAGGACATTGAAGAGAGATATAATGACGAAGATATAAGTCATACTATACCAAGCTGTCTCCTTCCTCTAGTACAGTAACTAAAGCTTTCAGTGGATTAAAGTGTTCTATTCTGTTCTATTTGAATTTCAACACACACAATCGCAACGCAAATCTGAACACACTGTCTGGTTTCTTTTTCCATGCCTACAATAGCAAACACAAGTTATACACACACACACACACACGCACCACACACATACACACACAAACACACATCCCAACACACACACCTCCTCACAGAGTACAGTGCACGTCAAGACATTGTGTCCTCAACCACAGAAACACATGGCCTGCATCCCAAACGACACCCTATTCCCTATTTAGTGCACTACTTCTGAACAGGGCCCATAGGGTTCTGGTCAAAAGTAGTGCACTATATAGGGAATAGGGTGCCATTTGGGGCTAAGCCATGGTTCACTGGGACCCAAGGCATACCATGCACCCAGGCCTGAGTCCAAACCCTGAGCGTGTCCAATCAGCCAAGGCTTTACTAGAGGCCAAATCTGTAGCATATAATTGGGTTTTAATCAGCTTTCTCATTCAGGCAAGCGCTAAAGATTAGGGCAGCACGGGCTCCACTCAAAATAAGCATCCATAAAGGAGTGTGAAGCCTCTGACCCGTTGCAACGAATCATACAGACCCACAGTCACGAGGCTGCACGCTCTTCCTCAACCTCTCCCCCTCTTCTTCTCTCCATTTTCTCTCCCTCTCCATCCTTCATGTTTCTCTCACCCTCTCCTCGCTCCTCCCCTCCATCTCTCCCTTTTCTTTGCTCTCTCTCTCTCTCTTCCTCTCGCTCGTTCTCTCCATCTTTCGCTCGTGGGAATCCACACAAGTCAGGCCTGGCAGGAAAAGAGCCCTTCTTATCGAAAAGGACACACCACCCCTACACAAAGATATACACACATACCACCCCTACACAAAGATATACACACATACCACCCCTACACAAAGATATACACACATACCACCCCTACACAAAGATATACACACATACCACCCCTACACAAAGATATACACAGATACCACCCCTACACAAAGATACACACACATACCACCCCTACACAAAGATACACACACATACCACCCCTACACAAAGATATACACACATACCACCCCTACACAAAGATACACACACATACCACCCCTACACAAAGATACACACACATACCACCCCTACACAAAGATACACACACACACCACCCCTACACAAAGATACACACACACACCACCCCTACACAAAGATACACACACACACCACCCCTACACAAAGATACACACACATACCACCCCTACACAAAGATACACACACACACCACCCCTACACAAAGATACACACACACACACCACCCCTACACAAAGATACACACACACACCACCCCTACACAAAGATATACACACATACCACCCCTACACAAAGATACACACACACACCACCCCTACACAAAGATACACACACACACCACCCCTACACAAAGATATACACACATACCACCCCTACACAAAGATACACACACATACCACCCCTACACAAAGATACACACACATACCACCCCTACACAAAGATATACACACATACCACCCCTACACAAAGATACACACACATACCACCCCTACACAAAGATACACACACATACCACCCCTACACAAAGATACACACACATACCACCCCTACACAAAGATACACACACATACCACCACTACACAAAGATATACACACATACCACCCCTACACAAAGATACACACACATACCACCCCTACACAAAGATACACACACATACCACCCCTACACAAAGATATACACATACATACCACCCCTACACAAAGATATACACACACATACAGCTGGATTAAACGAGCTTATTGGTACAGCACAACAAAATGACCTTCCTCCCTCCTCATCATCATATTCCGCAAGGAGGCGGGATTTGGCTAATCCAATACGGCCTGTTTAAGTGGGTTCCTTATTAAAAAAGCTGCTTGGTTTTGAGAGCGGAGCGTTTAGATGAGTTAGTCGTTCCTAATCCTGTCTGTTGCTGCCTCTCTCTGGGGTGAGCCACACTCTTTATGTCGTTAATGAAGTGCAGTGAGATGAAAGCCCTTTTTAATGGGATTTAGTTAGAACTGGGACAGCTTCCAGAGAGACGGAAAAAAATATCTTATCATCGTCATACAAGGCGCCATCACCGTGGTTAACGTCACAATCATAATAACAATCGTCATCAACATTTTTCACTTCTCTTTCTCTCTCACTTCTACTCAGTGTTGAGGCACGCCCTGTTCTCTTTGGCTTCTGTTATCACTGTTAGAGAGAATGGGCGTGTGTTTGTGTGCGTGTGCGTGTTTGTGTGCAGAATGTGTGTTTCTGTGTGTGTGTGTGTGTGTGTGTGTGTGTGTGTGTGTGTGTGTGTGTGTGTCTGTGTGTGTGTGTGTGTGTGTGTGTGTACAGTATGTGTGTTTGTGTGTGCGTGTTTGTGTGCAGTATGTGTTTGTGTGTGTGTGTGTACAGTATGTGTGTACAGTATGTGTGTACAGTGTGTGTGTGTGTGTACAGTGTGTGTGCGTGTGTGTGTACAGTGTGTGTACAGTGTGTGTGTGTACAGTATGTGTGCGTGTGTACTGTGTGTGTGTGTGTGTGTGTGTGTGTGTGTGTGTGTGTATGCAGATACAACCAGGCACTCTATGCCCTTCATCAGGACATTAGTCATGTGTATAAAAGGAGAGATGCAGCGCTCCCCTTTGTGATCCACAACCAGCCACACAGCACGCCAAACCAGAGAGTCCATATCTGCACCACAGAAACACTACAGTAATGTCGCTTGTCAGAATCCTAGTGCTCAACCTAGACACAACAACACCTCATTTGCATTTATATTTGAGTTATTTATCAGACGCTCTCATCCACAATTCTAATATAAGGTATACGAAACACTCCAACAGAAACCTCCAAGAAAAATATGCATATACTGCATACAGTACTTATGGTCCAAATGTACATGTTTTACGTTTTAGTCATTTAGGAGACACTCTCATCCAGAATGACTTACAGTTAGATCATCCATCTTCAGATAGCTAGGTGGGACAACCACATACATTTCCCCCCAATAAAGTAGTTGTCAGTAGAGTCAGAGCTAGAAAGGGGGAGGCGGATTCAAGTGAAAGTGCTCGTTAAGGTTGTTGTTTTTACACCAAAGTAAAATAACCTTTTAATGAGAGAATACTGCAGACAGACAGTGAGAGTACTGCAGTGAAGCCGTAGCCCAGACTGGGGGCTAGTAGACCCAGCATGGATATCCAGTGTGTGGGCTAGTAGACCCAGTATGGATGTCCAGAGTGGTGGCTAGTAGACCCAGTATGGAGGACCAGTGTCGGGGCTAGTAGACCCAGTATGGATGACCAGTATGTATGTCCAGTGTGGTGGCTAGTAGATCCAGTATGGATGACCAGTGTGGTGGCTAGTAGACCCAGTATGGATGTACAGTGTGGGAGCTAGTAGACCCAGTATGGATGTCCAGTGTGGTGGCTAGTAGACCCAGCATGGATGTCCAGCGTGGGGGCTAGTAGACCCAGTATGGATGTCCAGTGTGGTGGCTAGTAGACCCAGCATGGATGTCCAGTGAGGGGGCTAGTAGACCCAGTATGGATGTCCAGAGTGGGGACTAGTAGACCCAGTATGGATGACCAGTGTGGGAACTAGTAGACCCAGTATGGATGACCAGTATGGATGTCCAGTGTGGTGGCTAGTAGATCCAGTATGGATGACCAGTGTGGTGGCCAGTAGACCCAGTATGGATGTCCAGTGTGGTGGCTAGTAGGTCCAGTATAGATGACCAGTATGGATGACCAGTGTGGTGGCTAGTAGACCCAGTATGGATGTCCAGTGTGGTGGCTAGTAGATCCAGTATGGATGACCAGTGTGGTAGCTAGTAGACCCAGTATGGATGACCAGTTTGGATGTCCAGTGTGGTGGCTAGTAGATCCAGTATGGATGACCAGTGTGGTTGCTAGAAGACCCATTATGGATGTCCAGTGTGGTGGCTAGTAGATCCAGTATGGATGACCAGTGTGGTGGCTAGTAGATCCAGTATGGATGACCAGTGTGGTTGCTAGTAGACCCATTATGGATGTCCAGTGTGGTGGCTAGTAGATCCAGTATGGAGGACCAGTGTGGTGGCTAGTAGATCCAGTATGGATGACCAGTGTGGTGGCTAGTAGATCCAGTATGGATGACCAGTGTGGTTGCTAGTAGACCCATTATGGATGTCCAGTGTGGGGGCTAGTAGATCCAGGATGGATGTCCAATGTGGTGGCTAGTAGATCCAGGATGGATGTCCAGTGTGGTGGCTAGTAGATCCAGTATGGATGACCAGTGTGGTGGCCAGTAGACCCAGTATGGATGTCCAGAGTGGTGGCTAGTAGACCCAGTATGGATGTCCAGAGTGGAGGCTAGTAGACACAGTATGGATGACCAGTATGGATGTCCAGTGTGGCGGCTAGTAGATCCAGTATGGATGTCCAGTGTGGGGGCTAGTAGACCCAGTATGGATGTCCAGTGTGGGGGCTAGTAGACCCAGTATGGATGTCCAGTGTGGGGGCTAGTAGACCCAGTATAGATGACCAATATGGATGTCCAGAGTGGGGGCTAGTAGACCCAGTATGGATGTCCAGTGTGGTGGCTAGCAGATCCAGTATGGATGTCCCGAGTGGTGGCTAGTAGGTCCAGTATGGATGTCCAGTGTGGGGGCTAGTAGACCCAGTATGAATGTCCAGTGTGGTGGCTAGTAGATCCAGGATGGATGTCCAGAGTGGGGGCTAGTAGATCCAGAATGGATGTCCAGAGTGGTGGCTAGTAGATCCAGGATGGATGTCCAGAGTGGGGGCTAGTAGATCCAGAATGGATGTCCAGAGTGGTGGCTAGTAGAGCCAGTATGGATTTCCAGTGTGATGTCCAGAGTGGTGGCTAGTAGATCCAGTGTGGGGGCTAGTAGACCCAGTATGGATGTCCAGTGTGGTGGCTAGTAGATCCAGGATGGATGTCCAGAGTGGTGGCTAGTTGACCCAGTATTGATTTTCAGAGTGGTGGCTAGTTGACCCAGTGTGGATGTCCATTGTGGTGGCTAGTAGACCCAGTATGGATGACCAGTATCGATGTCCAGTGTGGATGTCCAGAGTGGTGGCTCGTAGATCCAGTATGGATGTCCAGTGTGGGGGCCAGTAGACCCAGTATGGATGTCCAGTGTGGGGGCTAGTAGACCCAGTATGGATGTCCAGAGTGGTGGCTAGTAGATCCAGTATGGATGTCCAGTGTGGTGGCTAGTAGACCCAGTGTGGATGTCCAGTATTAATGTCCAGTGTGGTGGCTAGTAGACCCAGTATGGATGACCAGCATGGATGTCCAGTATGCATGTCCAGTGTGGTGGCTAGTAGATCCAGTATGGATGACCAGTGTGGTGGCTAGTAGACCCAGTATGGATTTCCTGTGTGGTGGCTAGTAGGTCCAGTATGGATGTCCAGTGTGGTGGCTAGTAGACCCAGTATGGATGACCAGTATCGATGTCCAGTGTGGATGTCCAGAGTGGTGGCTCGTAGATCCAGTATGGATGTCCAGTGTGGGGGCCAGTAGACCCAGTATGGATGTCCAGTGTGGGGGCTAGTAGACCCAGTATGGATGTCCAGAGTGGTGGCTAGTAGATCCAGTATGGATGTCCAGTGTGGTGGCTAGTAGACCCAGTGTGGATGTCCAGTATTAATGTCCAGTGTGGTGGCTAGTAGACCCAGTATGGATGACCAGCATGGATGTCCAGTATGCATGTCCAGTGTGGTGGCTAGTAGATCCAGTATGGATGACCAGTGTGGTGGCTAGTAGACCCAGTATGGATTTCCTGTGTGGTGGCTAGTAGGTCCAGTATGGATGTCCAGTGTGGTGGCTAGTAGATCCAGTATGGATGTCCAGTGTGGTGGCTAGTAGATCCAGTATTGATGTCCAGTGTGGTGGCTAGTAGGTCCAGTATGGATGTCCAGTGTGGTGGCTAGTAGATCCAGTATGGATGTCCAGTGTGGTGGCTAGTAGATCCAGTATTGATGTCCAGTGTGGGGGCTAGTAGGTCCAGTATGGATGTCCAGAGAGGGGGCTAGTAGATCCAGTATGGATGTCCAGAGTGGTGTCCTGTGCCACCTGACTAGACAGTGATCTCTCTCTCTGTGTGTCTGCTCTGCTGTGATCTGGTGAGTCCTGCTCCTCATGACCTGCCAGCCATATTGGTCTGCTTATTGTTCTGTCAACAGCATCTGTTGGGCCTGATAAAGGGCTTAGAGCAGCCCCCCAAAGGCCCGCTGGAGTTAGGTTGGATTAGGGTGATGTGTGTGTGTGTGTGTGTGTGTGTGTGTGTGTGTGTGTGTGTGTGTGTGTGTGTGTGTGTGTGTGTGTGTGTGTGTGTGTGTGTGTGTGTGTGTGTGTGTGTGTGTGTGTGTAGGGTAATTATAACCCACAGCCCATTCACTCTACCCTATCTGAGCACCAGCCACTGAGAGAGAGGTGATCAGTTGATAACCATATTGACAGTACACTCAGTTTGACTGCCCTGCTTTTCTGTTTCCTCTTTCTTCTTCATGCTGTCATTATGGAGCTTCCTCTCCTAGGACTTGACTGTGTATAGTCAGAAATGGTTGTAAGTATTCCGTTCAAGGTCGTGTCGATAATATTATATGTGTGTTTCCTTACTTTCACATATGACAAAGGGAGGTATGTGTCACACAAACACGCGCACGCGCACACACACACACACACACGCACACCACACACACACACACACACACACACACACACACACACACACACACACAGACACACACACACACACACACACACACACAGATCCATAATCACCTTGGCTAGGTGGGATATGGGGTTAAACAGCACTTGTATGTTCCCAATCCATCCGCCCAGCGGGAATCTCTCAGGAGCATGGCAAAACGTTCCCAAGCCTCATCCAGTTCCCCCTAGATCCCGTTTCCCCTCCAAACTTCCCAAGGAAAAAGGCCTTCAGAAGCAGCCATGCTCCTGTGACATTCCTCAATCTCCCAGCAGTCAGACCACAGTTGGTACAGTATAAGAGTGGTGAGCTGGGGAGAACAGTACATTAAACAGAGTCAGGAGGAAGAAGCGGGA
This sequence comes from Salmo salar, assembly GCF_965601325.2. Taxonomy (NCBI): domain Eukaryota; kingdom Metazoa; phylum Chordata; class Actinopteri; order Salmoniformes; family Salmonidae; genus Salmo; species Salmo salar. Next base: position 62,687,961 of record NC_138293.1, on the reverse strand, counting down.
GATCCCCTATTCCCTCCCCAAGCTCTCCGTATATAACCACAACCACTGGAAGGTCCACTAGCTGTTAAAACTCAGTTATTGTCTTCTTAGTAGTCATGACACACTTCAAAAACACTCCCTCTTCCCCCCTCCCTCCATCTTCAATCACTACCTCTTCCCCCCCTCCCTCCATCTTCAATCACTACCTCTTCCCCCCCCTTCCTCCTCAATCACTCCGTCTTTCTGCTGATCTGACACACACACACACACACATCTGACGTGCATCCCCGTGAAGTCATTCCAGTTAGTTCAAAGGAAAAATCTCCTTTCCTATTTCCTATTTCCTATTTCCTATTTCTCTCCCCATCACCAGGGCTGTCGGTGCTAAGCTGTTAAAATGGCTGACAGTGTGCCTGTCTGACTTCATGCAGTGCAGCGGTGCTGTGATTGGACGAGCAGAACATGTAGCAGAAGTGACTGGGTACAGTACGCTGAGGAACTAGCTGGAGGATAGAAGTGGAGCTTCTAGTGATTCATCTCTTCTCCACCCCCCATCCTCCCAGTCCCAGCCAGGCCTGGCTGTGGGGGGCTTCCTCAACACACACGTATACTGTAGGGAACACATACACATCAACACAAACACACACAAACACACTGTGCGCACACATAAAGGCCTATACTGTACACACACACACACATAAAACCCCATACACACACACACTGAGAAAACACATATACAAGTATTCAGAACATAAAACAGAGAGAGAGAGATGTATACTACATACACACAAATACACAGAGAGAGAAGCACACTGGTGTGCCATTTGACCTGATTTCGTTTGATTTAACAGGAGAGGAAGCGTGTTCTTTCGCTGATCAAGGGTGCTTGACATTCTAGAGCCCCAGATTTCTCCAGTCAAGGGGAAGAGAGTGTTGAGAGGGCAGAGTAGAGCAGCGCATTCAAGCACACACAGTTTGGTAACTTGAACAAAAATATGCTGTTTCCCTCCGTCCCACCGTCCGTAGTCTGTCTCTCTTTCTCTCCCTACACAATCTTCCTCTTTCTGTCTATGTTCTCTCAATCACATTGATTGTCTGTCTGTCAGTCCATCCCCTCCATTTTACCCAACCTGTCTCTGTGGCATTCTCTCTCCTGGGTCTTATCCTTCTTCTGTCAAATTCCACCATCTCTCTTCTCAACATCATCCTTCCTCTGACAGATGTGTTTTATTCCCTGTCTCCGTCTCTCTCCTCCTTGTCCTGACACTGGCCCTCTCCTTTTAACAGACCTTTTATGATATGACTGCATCTGTCTCTCTGCTCAGAATCAAACCTACAGTCTAGGTTAGTCCAAGTCTCCACGCACTGACACACACACGCACACACGCACACACGCGCACACACACACACACACACGCACGCACGCACGCACGCACGCACGCACGCACGCACGCACGCACACACACACACACACACACACACACACACACACACACACACACACACACACACACACACACACACACACACACACACACACACACACACACACACACACAGATGGTATGCAGGTGTAAGATGTGACATAGCCCAGGCTACAGGCTATATGACTGCAGAAAAATTCCACTCTTTCTGTCCCTCTCTCTGTTCCATTTCCATTTCTCTCTCTCTGATTCCTTCTCCATATCTCTCTCTCTGTCTCCTTCACCATAACTCTCTCTCCTTCTCATTCTCCATATCTCTCTCTCATTCTCCCTCTCTATATCTCTCTCTCCTTCTCCATATCTCTCTATCCTTTACCCTCTCTATATCTCTCTCCTTCTCCCTCTCCATATCTCTCTCTCCTTCTCCTTCTCCATATATCTCTCTCCTTCTCCATATCTCTCTCCCCCCTGTCTATATCTCTCTCTCCTTCTCCTTCTCCATATCACTCTATCCTTTACCCTCTCTATATCTCGCTCCTTCTCCTTCTCCATATCTCCCCCCCCCCCGCGCTCTCCTTCTCCTTCTCTATATCTGTCTCTCCGTCTCTTTCTCCATATCTCTCTATCCTTCTCCCTCTCTATATCTCTCTCCTTCTCCTTCTCCCAATTTTTCTCTCTGTCTCCCTCTCTAGATCTCAGATCTCTCTCTCCTTCTCTCTCTCCTTCTCCATATCACTGTCTCCTTCTCTATATCTCTCTCTCTCCTTCTCCCTCTCTATATCTCTCTCCTTCTCCCTCTCTAGATCTCTCTCTCCTTCTCCCTCTCTAGATCTCTCTCTCCTTCTCCATATCTTTCTCTCCTTCTCCCTCTATATCTCTCTATCCTCCTTCTCCATATCTCTCTCTCCTTCTCCCTCTCCATATCTCTCTATCCTTTACCCTCTCTATATCTCTCTCCTTCTCCCTCTCCATATCTCTCTCTCCTTCTCCTTCTCCATATATCTCTCTCCTTCTCCATATCTCTCTCCCCCCTCTCTATATCTCTCTCTCCTTCTCCTTCTCCATATCACTCTATCCTTTACCCTCTCTATATCTCGCTCCTTCTCCTTCTCCATATCTCTCTCTCCTTCTCCTTCTCCATATTGCGCTCTCCTTCTCCTTCTCTATATCTGTCTCTCCGTCTCTTTCTCCATATCTCTCTATCCTTCTCCCTCTCTATATCTCTCTCCTTCTCCTTCTCCCAATTTTTCTCTCTGTCTCCCTCTCTAGATCTCAGATCTCTCTCTCCTTCTCTCTCTCCTTCTCCATATCACTGTCTCCTTCTCTATATCTCTCTCTCTCCTTCTCCCTCTCTATATCTCTCTCCTTCTCCCTCTCTAGATCTCTCTCTCCTTCTCCCTCTCTAGATCTCTCTCTCCTTCTCCATATCTTTCTCTCCTTCTCCCTCTATATCTCTCTATCCTCCTTCTCCATATCTCTCTCTCCTTCCCCCTCTCCATATCTCTCTATCCTTCTCCCTCTCTAGATCTCTCTCTCCTACTCCCTCTCCATATCTCTCTCCTTCTCCCTCTCTAGATCTCAGATCTCTCTCTCCTTCTCCTTCTCCTTCTCCATATCACTCTCTCCTTCTCCTTCGCTACATCTCTCTCCTTCTCCCTGTCTATATCTCTCTCCTTCTCCATATCTCTTTCCTTCTCCCTCTCTATATCTCTCTATCCTCCTTCTCCATATCTTTCTCTCCTTTTCCCTCTCTAGATATCTCTCTCCTTTTCCCTCTCTATATCTCTCTCTCCTTCTCCCTCTCTATATCTCTCTATCCTCCTTCTCCATATCTCTCTCTCCTTCTCCCGCTCTAGATATCTCTCTCCTTCTCCCTCTCCTTCTCCATATCACTCTCTCCTTCTCCTTCTCTATATCTCTCTCTCCTTCTCCCTCGCTATATCTCTCTCCTCCTTCTCCATATCTCTCTCTCCCTCTCCCTCTCCATATCTCTCTCTCCTTCTCCTTCTCCCTCTCTATATCTCTCTCTCCTTCTCCCTCTCTATATCTCTCTCTCCTCCTTCTCCATATCTCTCTCTCATACTCCCTCTCTATATCTCTCTTTCGTTCTCTATATCTCTCTCCTTCTCCACATCTCTCTCTCCTTCTCCCTCTCTATATCTCTCTCCTTCTCTAGATCTCAGATCTCTCTCTCCTTCTCCTTCTCCATATCGCTCTCTCTTTCTCCTTCTCTATATCTTTTTCACCTTCTCCCTCTCTATCTCTCTCTCTCCTTCTTCCTCTCTAGATCTCTCTCTCCTTCTCCCTCTCTATATCTCTCTCTCCTTCTCCCTCTCTATCTCTCTATCCTCCTTCTCCATATCTCTCTCTCCTTTTCCCTCTAGATATCTCTCTCCTTCTCCCTCTCTATATCTCTCCTTCTCCCTCTCTAGATCTCAGATCTCTCTCTCCTTCTCCCTCTCCTTCTCCATATCACTCTCTCCTTCTCCTTCTCTATATCTCTCTCCTTCTCCCTGTCTATATCGCTCTCCGTCTCTATATCTCTCTCTCCTTCTCCCTCTCTATATCTCTCTATCCTCCTTCTCCATATCTCTCTCTCCTTCTCCCTCTCTAGATATCTCTCTCCTTCTCCCGCTCTAGATATCTCTCTCCTTCTCCCTCTCCTTCTCCATATCACTCTCGCCTTCTCCTTCTCTATATCTCTCTCTCCTTCTCCCTTGCTATATCTCTCTCCTCCTTCTCCATATCTCTCTCTCCTTCTCCCTCTCTATATCTCTCTCTCCTTCTCCATATCTCTCTCTCCTCCCTCTCTATATCCCTCTCCTTCTTCCTCTCTATATCTCTCTCTCCTTCTCCCTCTCTATATCTCTCTCTCCTCCTTCTCCATATCTCTCTCTCTCCTTTTCCCTCTCTATATCCCTCTCCTTCTCCCTCTCTTTTTCTCTCTCTCCTTCTCCCTCTCTATATCTCTCTCTCCTCCTTCTCCATATCTCTCTCTCTCATTCTCCCTCTCTATATCTCTCTTTCGTTCTCTATATCTCTCTCCTTCTCTATATCTTTCTCTCCTTCTCCCTCTCTATCACTCTCTCCATCTTCCTCTCTAGAGCTCTCTCTCCTTCTCCCTCTCTATATCTCTCTCTCCTTCTCCCTCTCTAGATCTCTCTCTCTCCTTCTCCCTCTCTATATCTCTCTCCTTCTCCCTCTCTATATCTCTCTCCTTCTCCCTCTCTCTATCGCTCTTTCCTTCTCCCTCTCTATATCTCTCTCCTTCTCCCTCTATTTCTCTCTCCTTCTCCCTCTCTAGATCTCTCTCTCCTTCTCCATATCTCTCGCTCCTCCCTCTCTATATCCCTTTCCTTCTCCCTCTCTATATCTCTCTCTCCTTCACCCTCTCTATATCTCTCTCTCCTTCACCCTCTCTATATCTCTCTCTCCTCCTTCTCCATATCTCTCTCATTCTCCCTCTCTATATCTCTCTCTCCTTCTCTATATATCTCTCTCCTTCTCCATATCTCTCTCTCCTTCTCCCTCTCTAGATCTCAGATCTGTCTCCTTCTCCATATCGCTCTCTCTTTCTCCTTCTCTATATCTTTCTCTCCTTCTCCCTCTCTATCTCTCTCCTTCTTCCTCTCTAGATCTCTCTCTCCTTCTCCCTCTCTTTCTCTCTCCTTCTCCCTCTCTAGATCTCTCTTTCCTTCTCCCTCTCTATATCTCTCTCTCTCCTTCTCCCTCTCTAGATCTCTCTCTCCTTCTCCATATCTCTCTCTCCTTCTCCCTCTCTATATCTCTCTCCTTCTCCCTCTCTATATCTCTCTCCTTCTCCCTCTCTCTATCTCTCTCTCCTTCTCCCTCTCTCTATCTCTCTCTCCTTCTCCCTCTCTCTCTCTCCTTCTCCCTCTCTAGATCTCTCTCTCCTTCTCCATATCTTTCTCTCCTTTCCTTCTCCCTCTATATCTCTCTATCCTCCTACTCCATATCTCTCTCTCCTTTTCCCTCTAGATATCTCTCTCGTTCTCCCTCTCTATATCTCTCTCTCCTTCTCCCTCTCTAGATCTCAGATCTCTCTCTCCTTCTCCCTCTCCTTCTCCATATCACTCTCTCCTTCTCCTTCTCTATATCTCTCTCCTTCTCCCTGTCTATATCTCTCTCCGTCTCTATATCTCTCTCTCCTTCTCCCTCTCTATATCTCTCTATCCTCCTTCTCCATATCTCTCTCTCCTTCTCCCTCTCTAGATATCTCTCTCCTTCTCCCGCTCTAGATAACTCTCTCCTTCTCCCTGTCTATATCTCTCTCCGTCTCCATATCACTCTCGCCTTCTCCTTCTCTATATCTCTCTCTCCTTCTCCCTCGCTATATCTCTCTCCTCCTTCTCCATATCTCTCTCTCCTTCTCCCTCTCTATATCTTTCTCTCCTTCTCCATATCTCTCTCTCCTCCCTCTCTATATCCCTCTCCTTCTTCCTCTCTATATCTCTCTCTCCTTCTCCCTCTCTATATCTCTCTCTCCTCCTTCTCCATATCTCTCTCTCTCATTTTCCCTCTCTATATCCCTCTCCTTCTCCCTCTCTATATCTCTCTCTCCTTCTCCCTCTCTAGATCTCGCTCTCCTTCTCCATATCACTCTCTCCTTCTCCTTCTCTATATCTCTCTCTCCTTCTCCCTGTCTATATCTCTGTCCTTCTCCATATCACTCTCTCCTTTTCCTTCTCTATATCTCTCTCTCCTTCTCCCTGTCTATATCTCTCTTCTTCTCCATATCTCTCTCCTTCTCCCTCTCTATCTCTCTCTCCTTCTCCCTCTCTATATCTCTCTCCTTCTCCCTCTCTATCTCTCTCTATCTCCTTCTCCTTCTCCATATCTCTCTTTCCTTCTCCCTCTCTATATCTCTCTCCTTCTCCCTCTAGATCGCTCTCTCCTTCTCCTTCTCCATATCACTCTCTCCTTCTCCTTCTCTATATATCTCTCCTTCTCGCTGTCTGTATCTCTCTCCTTCTTCATATCTCTCTCCTTCTCCCTCTCTATCTCTTACTCCTTCTCCATATCTCTCTCTCCTTCTTTCTCTCTATCACTCTCCTTCTCCCTCTCTATATCTCTCTCTCCTGCTCCCTCTCTATCACTCTCTCCTTCTCCCTCTAGATCTCTCTCTCCTTCTCTCTCTCTGTATCTCTCTCTCCTTCTCCCTCTCTATATCTCTCTCTCCTTCTCCCTCTCTATCTCTTACTCCTTCTCCTTCTCCATATCTCTCTCTCCTTCTCCCTCTCTATCCCTCTCTCCTTCTCCCTCTCTATATCTCTCTCTCCTTCTCCCTCTCTAGATCGCTCTCTCCTTCTCCCTCTCTAGATCTCTCTCTCCTTCTCCCTCTTTATATATCTCTCTCCTTCTCCCTCTCCATATCTCTCTCTCCTTCTCCCTCTCTATATCTTTCTCTTCCTTCTCCCTCTCTATATCGCTCTCCTTCTCCCTCTCTCTATGTCTCTCTCTCCTTCTCCCTCTCTATGTCTCTCTCTCCTTCTCCCTCTCTATGTCTCTCTCTCCTTCTCCCTCTCTATATCTCTCTCTCCTTCTCCCTCTCTATATCGCTCTCCTTCTCCCTCTCTCTATGTCTCTCTCTCCTTCTCCCTCTCTATATCTCTCTCTCCTTCTCCCTCTCTATATCTCTCTCTCCTTCACCCTCTCTATATCTTTCTCCTTCACCCTCTCTATATCTTTCTCCTTCACCCTCTCTATATCTTTCTCCTTCACCCTCTCTATATCTTTCTCCTTCACCCTCTCTATATCTTTCTCTCCATCTCCATCTCCATATCTCTCTTTCTCTATCTCTGTTCCTCTCTCTGTTTCCACATCTCCTTACCACCAAAGCCTACAGGGGGTGATGAGGTGAGACGTAGTCACACTGTGTGACCTATAATGAGAGTGACTGAGGACTATTTGAAGGTCAATGCTTGGCTACTTAATGTATATTTGGTTGGTATATGTGCACGCCTTGCTATAGAATACCAACAACCTCCTACTACAGACACACAGGAACAGACAGACAGATAGAGACAGACGGACGGATAGATAGAGAGGAAGATTATGCAGACAGACAGACAGAGTATGCTGTAGTCTACAGACAGATAGACGCACAGACTGCATAAGTCCCACCAATGATTCCAGGCAATACAGAACATCCATTACAAATGCATTTATGGCGGAAAACACTTTCTTTCACTTGCAAAAACACAGTCGTGCTTTTTATAAAAGCATCTTTATTCAAAGATATTACTCATGCATACGGATACGGACACACTCTCACGCATGCACAAACAGTTACAGACACACACACGCATGCATGCACACACACACGGATTGTTTATGCATTGGTGCTCACACTGTTGCTGTGTGTGTGTGTGTGTGTGTGTGTGTGTGTGTGTGTGTGTGTGTGTGTGTGTGTGTGTGTGTGTGTGTGTGTGTGTGTGTGTGTGTGTGTGTGTGTGTGTGTGTGTGTGTGTGTGTGTGCCAGACAGATTGCCCCCCAGTCAGAAGGGAGGGAGCTGTCTCAGCTCGTCAGCATTAGGTGCCCACGCCGCCTTGATCACCGCCGACAGCCAGCCACAGGAAATGATGTGCTGTGAAGCCACCCAAAGCACCCATGTGACCCTCTGTGGTCAGAGGGGGAAAGAGAGGGAGGGAGGAGAGGGGAGCCAGTGAAGCGGTGTGCCCTCACGATTACAGAGGCGGAAACCATGGCCCTGCCTGGCACGGCAAAGACACACACACACACACACACACACACACACACACACACACACACACACTGACGAGACATAGAGACAGAGAGAACGAAACACACACGCCACAGCTACTGATATATTTGTTCAGGCTGAGTGGCAGTGAAATGTATCCCAGCATGCCTGGCACCAGATCTCTGTAGCCGTGCCATTGTTCTCCTGTTCCACACTACTACCACTCTTAACAGAGACACACACACACACACACACACACACACACAGCTCTAGTCTCCAGACTAGTCTAGATACAGATTCCAAATAGCATAGGCTGCATCTCCTGCTGACGGCCCTCCTTCAGAGCTGCTAGTCAGAGGTGAGAGGTTAAAGGTTAGTGGTGAGGTCTGTTACAGGGCCTCTGTGGGAGGAGGTATGTGTGTGTCCGTGTGTGTGGTGGGTTTTTCCAGGGCTGACCTCACACTCTCACGTTTATAGACCCTTTGTTTTACAGATTTTCCAGGCTTACCTTCAGGTGTGTCAGAGACTGTAACATTTCCAGACCAGAGAGAAACTCCAATGTTTCCACTGGCTCCATCCTCAATGCATACTTTCTGGCATACTCTGCCCCTCTCTCCTTTCACTTTCGATATCCCTCACTCTTTCTCTTCTTCACATGAATTGATACCCTTTCTCCCTTGCCCTCTTCTCCGTTTACTCCGTCTTTCGTCTGTCATTCCCCCTCCTTTCTTTCTCTGTTCAGACACATGGCTCCATTAGCGTCATGCAGACCCGGGTTCAATTACTATTTGACATTTTTCAAATACTTATAGCATTTGTTCTAGCCTGCCTGGAGTGCAGATGAGTGGGGTTTACAGTTTTGAGACCGTTATATCGGTCCATTAAGCGAGGGTAGCTCAATCGATCCCAGATCAAGTATTTGAAATGGTTTTGAATAGTGGTTGCACCCAGGTGTGGTGTCATGCGGGAACACTTGGCCTTTTGATATAAATCTGTTTTTACTGGCATGTTTTTCCACCCATTTTGTGTGTGTGTATGTGTGTGTGTGTGTGTGTGTGTGCTCTGTAGACACATTTACTGCTATAACACAAAGAGATGCCCCTCTCATCCTTTCCACAGGATTCCCCCATTTGTTTTACAGTAACGAGAACGCACCTCTACTTCCAAACACATAGAAAACAACATCCTTATGGCACTTTAATGGCTGCGCTTCTATTTGAGGCATAAATGAACTTAACAGATCTAAGGACGGGAACCAGTGAAAAGAGTTCATTTGTACGCTTTAATGAGAGTGACTGAGCACTTGAAGGTCATTGCTTGGCTACATAATTCCTCATTTAGTTAGTATGTGCATGCCTCGCTATAGAATACCAAGAACCATGTCTTCAAGCTCTACACCATCCTGCTGGACCAACTCTGCACGATTCGTCTGCTAAACCACAGTTCAATATAGTGAAAGCAGGCCACTGCACAGAGACAGTATTGATTGCTATCTAGCCATGGTATTAAACATATGCAAGCCACAATGAAGTCCTGTTAGTAACAGAAGTCTGGGTGCAGTTTGTATAATTCATTTCTCTACTAACCCGGGGAGAGAGGGACCATGGTGAGAGGCTGCAGGACAGATGTACAGAGAGAGAGAGAGAGATAGAGAGAGAGAGAGGGATGGAGGGATAACTGAGGAGAGATGAGGATGAGAGACGAGAGTTGAGAGGTAGGGCACATACATCATTCTAGGTTGAGAGGATGGTACTGTGAATGGTAATATTGGTAGAGATCCTCCCTTTGTCTCTCCTCCTTATCCATCTCATCCTCATGAGAGAGGAAGAGTAGTCTGTAGAATACCTCACGTGTCTGATCTGTGGCACTCTCCTTCACCCTACAGTTGTAGGATCTTAATTTGAGACAGTTTGCTACAACAGGAAAATAAACCTGCAGCAACAGGAAATTTGAATTATTATGTGGATTATAATTCATGGACAGTTTTTGTAGGGGTTGATATGTTTTTTTGTTATGGCAAATCCAGTCTGACATTTTAAAGTGGAAATTACAAACTTAAGACGCCTTTTCAAAGGCTGTACAGGGAAATCATCAGCAACAAAAGAATGATCAAATTAAGATCCTATATCTGTATCTTCCTCCTCTTCTTCCTCATCCCTCCCCCTCCTCCTAATCTGTCTGAACCCAGGATGAAACATACAAACAGATGTTTTATTTATGTTGGAGAATCCATCTCTCTCCCTCACTCCCTTTTCTCCCTGTGTCTGTCTTTCTGTGTGTGTGACTGAGTGTGAAATACATGCTAAACAGTACATCTGAGTCCCCTCCCCTGTAGGGTGTAGAGTACAGGTGTCAGAGCACAGCATCGCCCCCTCCCTCCCCTCCCCACCCCTCCCTATCCACCCTCTCTTCCTCTCCCTCTTTCCTCCCTCATACTGTGATGACAGCTTCCTCTCTTCCCTCTCTCGGACTCTTCTAGACTGAGACTCATCTGAACCGGCCTGCTACTCTGCTCCAGTCTCAGGAGCTTTGCTGTTGTTTCCTCTTGTAGTCACAACTGACTAGTATGCTCTTCTATCATTGTTGTCATTCCTAGTAGCAGCTGTACTAGTTGTATTCGTTTTAGTGGTGGTATTTGTTCCGAAGCCACAATCATTGCTATTCCCATACAGTAATTACGATAATAATCAGTGGGCCTAAGGACCAGTAATCTGATAGCAGATGCTATTGTTGTGCCACTGGGCACCTGGTGCCTCCAACCCTCTGGTAATCATAGGGCTCAGGTGCGTTAAATGCCTCCTCTCCATCCCATTTGAACCCTTTCACATGCCTAGCACAGCTCCACGGTGGCCTCAGGTTCACAATTTAACCCTCTGGTCACCTCCAAAACACATTTCTAGACACTTCCATCGGCATCCAACCAACCCTTAGCCACTTGCAAACTCCAGTTCCCTTGCCAGCACCCCCAGCCTCACTTCTCCCCTCTGTCAGCCTGCCCTAGAGCAAACTCCCTGTCTCCCGGACCCTCCCTCTCTCTGTCCGTCCATCAGTCAAACCAGTCAGTCCGTTCCGCTCTGAGGGAGTTCTGTACTCTCCTATTAATTTGTTTGTTTGGCAGAGAGAGAGAGAGAGAGAGAGAGAAAGACATAAAGAGCGAGAGAGAACGGGAAAGAGAGAGAGAGAGAGACAGTTAGAGAGAGACATATAGAGGGAGAGAGAGAGAGAGAGCGAGAGAGGCGGGAAGAGAGAAAAAAGAGAGAAAAAAAGAGAGAGAGAGAGAGAGAGAGAGCTAGCCGCTTCTCGTCATGCTGTTTTCATCTCCATTGGCTGTCGTACATTATCTGGGCGGAAACCCTCCACTGCAGGTTGGCAGAGCTGGCAGACCTGCTCCTAATTGACGCTAGTCGCTTGGAGGAGAGGAGGAAGAAGAGGAGGAGAAGGAAGTAGCTTGAATAAATAATATCGGTGTTGTTCCACCTGTCAGTCATCCCCTATCAGTTGTCAAAAGTGAGAATGAAACTTTACTGTATAGTTTCAAGTAAACTGAGTATCATGTAAGTTCTATGCTTCTATAGTGGGATGATGTGTAGTACATTTCATATCCACTGGCTTATGTCCAATGATATTCCCAATCAAAACAAATCCAGCACATACTGTAGTAGAATAGGGTTTGTCATACACAACAATACGTAACCAAAGAGAATACGACGAGTACACACACCCATCAGTCCAGAGAAGTAACAGTTTGTAGCAGTTTAAAACACACACACCAATCGAACCAGCAGTGTGATTTCTCCCTGCCCCCCGCCTGGGACTGATTGGACAGTAAAGGTGAACATTAAAAGACCTTGACATGTATTGATCACCGCTGTCCGCATGCTGGAGAGAGACAGAAGAGGAACTCCACGTAAAGACTCGCTCAACAGATAACAGTATGTGTGTTTGTAGCAGTTTGTTGATGTGTATAGCTGTGCATATGTAGCTAATGGATAGACATGGATTTCACCCTTTAGAAGTTGCTGGATTTTACTAAGTCTTCATCCAAATACAACAGTGTGCTTGCATTCTTCTCTCTGATAGCTAGTTGTGTTAGGCTGACACGGTATGAGGAAGCCTGCACTAAAAGGACTCGTCATTAGTCATGTAAAAGCTTGTTCAAATGTCATAGAGAATTACTATCTCTCTCAATGCATGTCAGAGCTCTCGTCTCCCAGGTGACACATTCCTCAATATTCCGGACATCTTCCCCCTCCCGCCTCGTGTCTCCTGCCCTCCCTGTCACACCGTCCCATTGTGCCCACCTCTTCCGCCACCCTCGCCACTCCTGCCCACTACACCACTCTGTCTCTGACAGCATGCCACCGTACAGATCCTGCATGTTAATTAATCACCTCCTGCACCGTCCTCCTCCTCGTTCCTGGTCCCTTGTGTGCTGCTCTACCCTACACACACACTCACTCACGCACACACACTCTGAGGCCAGTTATCAGCGGCCCAGCAGCGGAGCAGAGGGCTACAGAGGATGTCATTTCACTGGAGTGGAATGTGACAGCTTGACCTTCTCCTCTCTCCAGGGCCCCCATCCTCATCACCATATATACCTGGCTCCGCCGGGCACCGCGCTACACCCATAGAGCCGTATTATTATCAACACCACTACCATCACTACTATACTCCCCCTCCGATATCAAACAATCCTAGTTGAACTCATTTGCCCATCATAGTCAAGAGGAGCCCAAACACAACTCCACCGTGGTGACCTCTCTAGCCGTCACAGAGAGCCCTTATGCCCTGTGGAGTTTCATCGAGCCTGGGTTAGGCTAACTCAACTCTGTCCCAGTTGAGGCTTGCTGTGGATGTTGATGGTGTTGCGTCTAGTGTTTGGTCTCATACAATCTGACGCCTGTTTCTGGGTGCTTGTGTAGAGTCGTGGATATGCCTTGACTCACAGTCTGACTGAACAGCACTCCTCTGCAAAGACACTGATCTCACTAGCAGTCCTGTTTCATAATGCTCTCTATCTAACGCTGAAGGGCAGTGGGCTGTGTCATGGCTGGGGAATCTAAAGCAGAGAGCCAGCCTCTCTCATTAGCCCTGGCTCTCTCATGCCTGTGTGGGCTATATGGTTGGCACAGTGGTTGGCATGTGGTTGGCAGGGCTAGTAGGCTGGTACAGCTGCCCTCCATACCCACAGTCTGCCATGAGAACTGGGGGTCCATGGCTACTGTGGTTTATACACTACAGTCAAGGACACCTTGGCTAGCCGTGCTCGTCCCTGGAACCTCTGCTGAGCAGCTGAGGGACGGAGGAGACTCTTCTCTAGCACCGGAGTCTGTGGAGGAAATGCACTTGATTCCAAACTCCTCCTGTGGCTTCTGACGTTCTGTGTGTATCCCGTATAGTCTACCTGCTCCTAGCACACTTCACCATCACCCTCTCTCTGTTCACACCAGAGAACAGAGAGAAGGAGGGCGAAGAGCAACAAGATGGAGGTAGAGAGAGGAAAGTCAGAGATTAGATGGAGACACCGATTGGGGGAGAGAGAGAGCAGAACGAGGAAGGATGGAAGGAGGGAGGTGAGCAGAGAGAGGGAGAGATGGAGGAAGGGGTAGAGGGAAAGCAAGGGAGCGATTGAATGGTGTAATTAAGTTCCTGATAGCACTCTGGGTGCTTTGGCCAGGCTCCAGTAGAGCTTAGCACTACACCGAGGCGCTCAGCCTGCTCTCCTCTCCCGCCTTTAGAGGAACACACACACACACACAAACACACACACACACACACACACACACACACACACACACACACAAAGTTAAACACACTCACACCGCACAAACACACAGATACATGGTTTCTAGCTCACTCTGTCACACACAAACACACAAACTCAGTCCATGTAAATGTGAACACACAGAGACACACACACGCTGCGCTGGCAGGCTCCACAACATTGCACTAAGGCAAAAGACGAAAGACACAAAGGAGAGAGAGAAGCGACAGATGAATATGAGCAACTGTCACTCAGATCAGGCACACTTACAGCTGCAATGACATACATATACACACATTACACACACACTGCTGCAATGACATACACATACACACATTACACACACACTGCTGCAATGACATACACACAGAGAAGCCAGTTTCCCTCAAAGCTTATCTTTAATAGCTTCAAGTTCTCTGCTGCCTCCCCCTCTCTGTACAGTCTGTCTGATGTGGTAGTTTTATACTAGCTGCTGGCTGGCTGGCTGGCAGCAGAATCACTTCTCTTATCAGCGTGTGTGTATCCATCTCTCTCTCTTCTCCCTTTCTCACTCTCTCGCTATCTCTCTCTCATTCTCTTTCTCTCATGCTCTCTCTCTTTCTCTTCCTCTCCCCTTTTCTCTCTATCTCTCCGTTTTTCTCTGTAAACAAGCAGGGCCTTGTCGCTATTCTGCTGCGTGACAATACTCAAATTCCATTAGGGTGACCGTTTTCCATCAATTTAAGGGTCAGGGTTCAACCCAGGTGCCCATGAAGTGTTGGACTACACAGGGGTGGAGTAGTCAACCTTTTCCAAATAGTGCTCCGTTATTGTATTTTTCACCGTTTAGCCACTCAATGGGATGTGTGGTGTGGCTGTAAATGTGTGATTGATACATATCAATTATCATCTTGACCCGGCTCCTCCCTCCATCAGGGAGAGTGACATTACTCTTGTAGCGGTTTCACAAAGCCGTTCTCGCCGAACCGTTATCTAAGAGACAATATGCGCTATGCGGACTGTTAAAATAACACCAGCTTATTTTCCCATTTGCGCTGTCCGCTCAGGTTAAATGTCGGCCAGCTGAGCAAGAAAGAAAGAGCGAGAGAGAGAGAGAGAGAGGGGGGGGGGTTGCAAGCAACCCCTCATCTCTCCATTCCCCTTCCCTCGCCTCCTTCGGGCCACGCCGAGCAGCAGATCAATATGGGTTTTAATTGAGGAGCGTGTGTATCATTCTTCTGAGTTGTAGTAGTTGGGATCTGTTGGGATTTGTCCCAACAGCAGTCGTTTATTTTAGTTGTGTTTGTTTAAACTCCCGGAGCGGAGCACGATACTTGTGCGTCGTTGCATGCACTTCTTTTCTGGGGATACCGCGTAATATTTACGCGCTGTGAAACACCGAGCTGGAGCGACGTCTATTCGGTCCTGGACGCACGATGCTGATCGGTAAGTCTCGAGTTTTTTTTAACCTTTTATTCAGATACCGCGCTGATGTGGCTTCGAGGGTCCGCTGTCCGTTCTTTCGTTTCTAGATACGTGTAGCCCACGGTCGGGCGCCTAGAACACCTGACTGAAGCACTGGTCGGTTTAGCCTTTTTAACCATACGTGAATTTTATATAAATTACGACAATGTTTTATATAAATGTAGCTTTGTAAGTTGTACGCACTAGCGGCAAGACCAGTGCGCAGTTGAATTCTCAAATATTTATGAGGGACAGTCAAATTCAGACGCAGATTAATGTGCAGTGTTGGGTGGTAACTGTAGCCTATGGCATTTATTTGTTTGTACACAACTAGAATATTTGTCTTGCCAGACCATTGGAAGTGTAGGATACCGCAGCGACCCAAAGATTACGCAAAATGATCCCGTAAAATCTCCTTCAAGTTCGGAGTCGTGGATCATCAGTGACGTTAAGCCTGCATAATATTTATTCCTTATATTAACAGTTAAAATGTGAGTTTTCTTTCAAATTTTACATGCTATCGAAAGTAGACTACCGGTCATTTTTGGGACAAAATCTTAGGCTACTGCAGAATGAATCCCCTTTTTGGAATGATGAGATCTTCATATTTGAACATTTCTCGTGTGATTTATCTTCAAAGGACGAATCCAGTGTATACCAAACTTTATATTCAACAAATATGAATGTATCTGCTGTTTTGATGTTGAGCTTGAGTTGATCTCTCCTCAACGTGCCGGGTGCGTAGGGCTATCGGTCTCATACCTGTGATAGCTTGAATTAAATATTTACAGAAAACGCTCCGCTAATGCATTTGAAAAACCACGCGGCTCCTTGTTAGTTAACTCTAATAACGTCATTATTCATGTTAGACTTTAGAAACAAAATCTGAAAGTGAATGATTGCCTTATTAAAACACGGTCCTCTCCGGGATTCTGCTTCTTCGATGAGTCGCTTCAACTATAGACTTTTTCCCTATACTGTGGTATAGGCTATTGCAATAGGTTAATCAATTTCGTTTATATTGTCAATAATAATTCATGGACATCTTACATTTTGTAATTTAAGATATAGATTTAGTATATATTTATCGATTGTCTGCATAGTATTGAGTATTTTTACTTTGAGAAAGACAAATAGGCTACTAAATAGACAGTAAGTCATTGATCAACACACACTGGCCAATTTGCATTGTGGGGTATCACACCATTAAGAAATCACTAAATCCTGTTATAGAAACTGATCAGCCATGACCTACATAGGAGCCACCTGCCCTCTATACATAGGAGCCACCTGCCCTCTATACATAGGAGCCACCTGCCCTCTATACATAGGAGCCACCTGCCCAATATACATAGGAGCCACCTGCCCGCTATACATAGGAGCCACCTGCCCTCTATACATAGGAGCCACCTGCCATCTATACATAGGAGCCACCTGCCATCTATACATAGGAGCCAAGGAGATAATGATGACAATATGAATAGAATGTGCAATAGATAGCTTATATAGTATAGGCCTATTTTCTACAAGTATTTCTGATTTATTTTCCTTATAGGCCAAGGTTACAGGAACATTGCAGCAACCTAGACTGGTTGTCTTGCTGCTCCCCTCTGGATCTCATCACGGTTGCCTCTGGGAAACTGAAACAAGATTTATGACCCTATCAGTCCACTCTAAACTTGATCCTGCAACCCATGACAACGTTGAGGCAGTCTGTGTATTGGTAGTGGGGTTGAGAGGGGTGTGAGAGAGAGGACAGACAGATGTACTGTATGGCCGAGTACACTGCAGTGCTATAGGCTACACTGCCTTGTAGAATTATGGCCACTAACCTAACACTGCTCTGCTGCCATTTTACTGCCCTGCCAGAGTCACTACTGGAATGTATGTGTCCTATATGACATCAACTCTGTCTCTGCATGTATCAGGCATGGAGCCCATCTTTCCAACTTAGAGAGAGAGAGAGAGAGAGAGTGAGAGAGAGCAAGAGAGACACACACACACACTGACACAAACACACTGTCACACACACACACACACACACACACACACACACACACACACACACACACACACACACACACACACACTGACACACACACACACACACACACACACACACACACACACACACTGACTGACACACACACACAAACACTGACATACACACACACACACACACACACACACACACACATACACACACACACACACACACACACACACACACACACACACACACACACACACACACACACACACACACACACACACCCACACCCACACAGGGCCCCCTCCAGGGATGATGGATCTGTCTTTAACTGAGATTGCGGGGTGCTCACAGATCCCAGCGCTAGCTCTTAAAATGGCTTCGCTAAAACACGCTGATGACTCCTGCAAATGGTTTCCATTAGCATTTCTCCAGATCTTTATTCCTATTCGTAATGCCTCCGTGGCAGGCCTACAGGGGAGACAGATGCATGTGGAGCACAAAGCTGCCAAGGAGATGTATGGTGGAGTATTTAGGTCTAATTTACTCTTCTGTTCTCACCTAGACCCTCAACCTCTAGCATCGGTCAAGTCAACAACTGAAATCACCCCACCCATCAGACTGTGGTGCATA